>NW_010972673.1:345818-383054 GCF_000737465.1 Haliaeetus leucocephalus
TCTCTCCCGGTTCCGCCCCACCGACGTGCTCAGCCCGGGCACGAAGGGGGGGGGGGGGGGCGCGAGTGAGTGTGTGTGAAGAAATGGCGAGTCTGATCCCCGCGGCGGCCTCTTCTCCCGCCGGCGCTCCATCCCGTAGCAAGAAGCGCCCGGCGAGCCCCGGTACCGGCAGCGGCCCCGCCAAGAAAAAGAAAACGACGGCGCCGGGCGGCTCGCAGGTAATGGAGGGAGGGCCGGGCAGGCAGCGCGCATGCGCGGTGGCGGTTCTTTTCCCCCCTCCCTTCCGCGCATGCTCACGGAGAGGCGGGCGGGGCGGGGCCCCCGTTACCTCAGGCGGGCTCGGCGGGAGTCTCGTCTCCCCCGGCGGGGACCGTCGTCTCTCTCTGTGTTCCCCGGCGGCTCCTGCCTCCCCTCGCCTGGCTTCCCCCGGCCCCCCTTCCTCCTCCTCCTCGCCACTCCCGCCCGTGGAAGCCGCCGAGCTCCGGGGAAGGACTGGCCGCCGGGTGCCTGCTGCTGCTGGGCCGGGGCGGGTCGGTGCCCCCCCCCCCCCGCCGGGGCTGGCGGTTTCTTTCCAGGCGTTGGAACCCCGAGTTTCAGGCCTTTAGTTATCACTTTGCTGTCGGCGTTGCGTGTGGTGACGCTTTCTGATCAAACCGTCTCGCAGTCGTTCGTTTCTTTCCGTGCTTGCCTTCCGTAGCTTTGAACCTGACGTTATGCCATACCTGAGCTCTCTAGGTACACCTACATAAACCTCTGATCGCGCATGATGATGATTTTAATTTGAGGTAGTTGGTCTGTCATGGAGGAGGGACTAGCGCTCGAACGAGCGCAGTTTAACACCTGCTAGTTCTGGTGGGTGCAGCTCACATACAATACGGCCTTCTCGGTTGAGCTAAGTGGACCTAAGAGTTAAATGTGAAATGAAGGTGTAACCTCAGAGCCTGAGTCCTGGGGAACAGGGTCAGGGGAGGCAGAAGGGCTGCTGATGTGAGTTCCTCCTAACCTCCTACCCCCAGTCACAGCGGGTAGGGCGGCCTCTATTTCTGCGTCATGCAGCTCCACAGAACCATCCCCAGCTGATGACATCTGCCCCTTGACCATGAGGCAGCGTCTCGTGCTCCAAAACTAAGTCCCAGAAGACGTTCAGAGTCAGTCTGTATGTGACATCTGTACAGAGACCGCAGATGCAGTATGTCTTGGATTACTTCTTTTAGAAAGATCTCAGTAGCTAAGGTGGTCAAAAAAGGCATGGAAAAAATGGTTGTCTTCCCTCCCCTCCCCAAAATGATTCTTCTCAGTAGTACTTCATGAACTGTAACAGTAGCATAGCTACAAAGTATGCCCTACTGCCAGTTATGTTGCTTATTTTCACATGAGCCGTCAGATCAAGGGAATATTTCTGCATTTTTCAGCTGATCTTCTCTCCAGACAATTAAAATCCATCGTGCACACCAGAGCACGGACACAAACCCTTCCTCATTCTGAGCAGTGCTCTTGTAATGCTTGTTTTCACCTTGTGGCAGTTACATGGTTTCTTTTCCTTTTCTGATGGGATTATCCCTAGGAGAGGGAGTAGGAACCATAGTGCTTAATGTAGCTAACAAACTGCACTGCAACTGTGAAAAATTACTGCCTGGCATGATAACGTTTGACAACTTTTTCAAGGTCTGCTAGAGATAACTGTCTGGATTTTCCAGCATGGAGAGGACTGCTCTGTGCATGTGTGCACATGTGTGTGTATGCAGATATAAAACATTATATACTTACATATAATATAAATGCGTATAAAATCTTTTCTATGTAAAAAATTTCCCCCAACCCTTCAGCCTCTAAAACTGTTTTCTGAAGTTCACACCAAACTTAAGCCTGTGGACATCTTCCAGTATTAGGAGACAATCCATGATTTCTTACTCAAACTGTGTTTCGATAGTGTGTGATAAACAGTTTTTGCAATTCTTCTCACAAGTGATTTCAGTGGAGAAAGGAGTAATTTCTCAACATTATGTCCAAGTCGGCGTACGCGTTCACTGACTTCAGCAGTGCAGATCAATCCCATAAGGAAAAGAAAAAAATGAGTCTCAGAAAATGTGTAACCTCAGGGATGGGACAAGAAACAGCTCGTTGATCTTCTAGCAATCACATTAAATGTTGCTGACTAGCTCTGGAGCAAGCCAGTTCAAACAGAAATGAAATGGGGGGTTTGCATTTTTTGATTTAGAAACATTGATCATTGGACACTTTCTTCTGCAGTACCTTATTTAATCTTAATCTCCAGAAGTCCTTATAAAGTCCTTAGTTAATTGTTGAGTAATGTATGTTTTCTGGATGAGGAAACCTGTGACACAATGAAACAATAATTCTAGTCTGCTGAGCTATTCAGAATACAGCCAGTCAACAAGCAGTGAACGCTCTATTTTACAACTTATCTAATCTTTAAGTGGCTCAGCCAATCAGGGACTAGGTCATCCATGAATTTTAAATACTTTTTCTGAATATATTCTATACCGAGTACCCATTGTGGGATTTCTATTTTAATTTTTTAACTCCAAACAAGTAACATTCATCTGGCAGTCTTGATAGGTACACACCTTTAATAAACATCATTTTCAGCATGGGTTTGGAGGTAGCGCTTGTTACTCCTCTGACTGTTCACTTTCCTAATTAACCCCTTGGATATTTTCTAACAGCCTTTTCAGCCTTTCAGAAGCCAAATACATCGTGCCATAGCTCAGCACGAAATGGTTTCTATTTTAAGTAAACTGACATTGTGAAACAGATAGAGAAATAGTGAATTATTTCCTTGGTTAACTAGCAAACTATAGGTAAGAGGATCCCAACTGAGAGGTTTGTAACTACTTGCAGGGGTCAACTTAGGATCTGGGGACTCCCCACGATATTAACTGGTAACTTCTGCTGACAACCTCGTGCCTGGCGTACATGAAAATTCACTTCACACTGTGCCAACTGTGAACTTACCCACATTTGTGATTCCATCACTGTGAAATTAAACAAAAAATGGGGTTTTGCAAGTTCCTCAAATCACATAGTTTGTTTTTCTTTTGTGTGCTTTATGTCACAAGTAGCTATCACAGTGCTCGCGCTGAAAGACACACTGGTCTGGTAAAACCGTAGATTTCAAAAATGTGTTTATTTTTTTATATAACAAATTTCCTTAAGTATAGCAATGTAATTAACTAGTTTGAGTAACTGTTTGTATCCTACAGGAAGGCACAATTATCACACAGCATACAGATTTTTATAAACCCAATTTTCATTATGTTTCTCCAACATATGAATTGCTACTTTTGCTAAGATAGACTTTAGGAACATTACCAAAAAACATTCTTCATCGTTTGTATGAGTTACCGACCCAAAGGTATTGAGTCATGTTTGTTTTGGAAGCACACTGCACATAGGGCTTGTCAGTCATGTCTACAGAAGGAGACACATGCTTTTTGGATATAATGCCTGTATTTACCAAATGTGAAATTAAAAGCGAGTTTACAGGAAAGCATGACTGCAAATTGATTACATCACTTTCATTAGCATTACACAATTATTCCTCCCATGCAGTTGTGCCACTGAAAAATACCTCGGTCTTCGCTGCAGCAGGAGATTTTAAATGTTGAGGATTATTATGCATATTAATGGTAACATGCATGTGTAAAACCAGTGCTGTTTAGTGGTTTACATAGCACCGTTCAGTTAGATGTCCTTGCCCAATGATTCCCAATAGCTGCCGTGCTGGTTCAGCTCCATTGCTGGCTCTTGTGCAGACTTGTCTCCAGGTCTCCTGTCTTTTTAATTACTATCACTTAACCTGGGATAGAATCTTTGACACCGATCTTAAAATGCCACCAGTTCCTCTATCTTAATGTTCACACCATTATTTTTATAGATTATACAGCAACAGGAAGCTTTTAAAAGAGTATATTTTACATCAAGATGTTATTGATGAAACAAAACACGTACCCATGACAGCTAGCAAGCTTTAAAGATAAAATTTGCAGTGAGATAGGAGAATGATTTGGAAGAAGAAAGTCTCTGATTTTGTCCTCTGACAATTAAAGAGAGAAAATATGCTAAATATTATGGTAAATGTATATTTGCTTACATTATTTGTGAAACAACTTCAGACTTATGTGATGAAGAATAGTAAATGCCTTACTTCGAGAATGACGTTTCATCTTACATTTTGAATTGATGTAAACTGCCCTGTAAACTACAGAAATACACAAAGAAAGCTTTTTGCTTCCTTCTTCTCCATTGCTGTAGCAACAGCAGGTCTTGGTACCATTTAGAAAATAAAGACTGAACTTCCTTTTCTGCAATGTCATTTAAGAGTTAAATTATTAAATATATTGATTTTATCTCTAACTGCAGCAGTACTACTGGCAACCTTCCTTTTATGTAACTAGCTCTCATATGTATACTTAACACTTCCTGTGTTTCTTGTTCTATGCTTAAAACCAGAAGCTATACAACAATATTAGAAACCAAAGTCAAAACAGTTTAAAGTTACCATCCTCTTAAATAAGCTCCTCTCATGCACAACATGAAAATAAAAGGAGCAACTCTAACATACGCTTAGAACTCCATTTTTATTTTAAATGTGACTGAACAATGATGTTTTATATTGTAAACTGAAGATCATCAGATTAGAGTTCTGACAGACAGCTCTAAGTTCAACAAGGAGACTTATATATTAACATGGTTACTGTTACGTACTCAGAAGCTGTCCACTAGACAGAGTTTACCCTAGTACATAAATAGCATGGAGCTGGACTCTAAACCATCAGTAAATTTAATCAATTCTCCCATTATGCTATTTTACCAAGGCTATCACTGTAAGTAGGGAACCATCAAATCCATTTTAAAATAACTTTGTTTTAAAGAGCCCGTTTGATCTGGCTGTAATTTCCTGAAAAATGAGGTTCAGGAGAATGAGTTTAACCACAGAATCGTTGAGTACCACTGCAGCTAGTGAGCTGAACTGCTGCTCTCACCATGTTCTGGGACAAGTACCTCCTCTAGCGTGTCACAGTATCATAACTTTCTGATCTGAAGTTAAAAATTACCTACTTAAGAATTCAGACCTTGTTTACTCCAATCAGTAAAAAACTAAACTTATTCTAACAGTATTCCATGTAAGACTTTCTGTAACAGAAAAGGATGGCTTTCCTTTGTAGATGAAAATTTAATAAACAAGTTTATTTCTCACCAATCCACCTGCCCTGAAAGAGACAGCAGGACCCTGATACAGCATGATAGTAGGGCGATGTTAGTACGTATGTATTTGCCAGTTTATTAAAAAGCTATCACGTCATTATGCTCTAGACTACACTTTTTTTTTTTAACCATCTCTCAGCCCTTAAGGTTATGACAGTAACTGAAAATACATTAATTTAACCAATGAAGCAGTGCCAGTCTAAAGCTACTGCTTGCCTGGAACTATATCTTTAAAAGATGTAATGCGCTCCCAGGAGACGTTAACTCAAACCTAATTAAATTGACTTAAATGACACTTTCATTGGATAAAGTATAGATATCACGATAACGGTGCAGTCGATTGCTAGTTACTGATAGGAACTGCTGAGGTGAGCTCTTCAAGTGCAGCCACTTGCACACTTATTCACAACCCTACCCAAGAGTCTTGGCTCTTACCAAACTAGCAGCCAGTTTAAAACAAATTGCCATGTCTTAACAAGAGTTTTAGCAGGTAGTTTTTAAATTGGGATAGCTATCCCACAGAGAGCTAACATACTCTGGCATCACACTGCATGTCACCAGACCACAGAGCACTGAAAATCCCCCAAATTTGCAGTTCTCTCTCTGAAGCACTTGGAGGGTCACTGCTTACACCTCCTAATCCTTTCAAACATGTGACCATGAAGATACTTTCTGCAACAAAGCAGACAGTGAACAGCTGAAATATTACGCATCTCTTCTCCCATGGGGTTTTTGTACTCTTCCCCAAAACCAGCTTATTTTCAGGCAGTCCACTGATGAGAGGCAGGATTATCCTGAGGTACCGGTTTTTGTCACTTGCACATTTGAAGTCAAATCTGTTAAAGAATCAGAATCCCTCCAGTCCCTGATGGGGAAAAATGATAATTAAAAGACAATTAGCAGATTTTCTAGGGAAATCTGGCAAAAGTTATGTGTGTTTTAAGTTTAGCTTTACTAAAAAACAGGGAATTGCTTTTATAGAGCAATCTAGATTAAAAGGGAAACTGTCAAAACTGAGAGCTAAGAATTGACTTTGCTTGACATTTATCACATATTGAAGGCTTTAGATGATCTGTAATCATAAAAGTATGTGAATTTCCAAATCAGACTGTGCCAGTCTCAGAGAATTACCAACCCCCCAACCAAATGTGATTAGATTTTGGATTTAGAGTAAACACAGATGTGTTATGTTGTAGAAAAGCAAAAGCATATGTGTATTGACTTTTACTATGGGCGTCAGTATGCTGGTGTCATGGGTTTTTTTACCCTTCTCCCCTTATCCTAGTAGAGAATTTTCATTTTCCCTTTAGCTAACAGAAAATGGAGAGTCTTACTGTGATCACACTTAACTTCAGGATTCATAATAAACATGCAAGAAACTGAGGAGAGATAATAAAGATGGTTCACTGCTTCTATCATAAGGAGATGAAATAGGATGCGTTATTTTTTGAAGGAGAAAGAGCAATCTAAAACACTGCATGCATGCACTTCAGCGTGACATTTTGTCTGAGTGGTAGAGCTCCTAAAAAGCGATCTCAGAATCCAGTTAGTGCATTAAAAGGTTCAGATTAACAAAAGAAAACTTGGAATAACTTAACTGCCTAGATATGGCAGATCTGAAGAGGTGTCAGACTGTTTTTCACATTTTTGTAAAGTGCAATGCTTTTGTTAGGTAATAACTTCGGTTCTTGCTTTAGCAAGGCATTAGTAGTTGTATTTAGAAAGGCTAATAGAAATATTGATTTGGTAGCCTGGGAGGGTTTTGAACACATTTTTTAAGCATTCTGGGGAAACAGAATGGAGACATTGGCTATTTATTTAGACCTGCAGAAAGCCATAAAAAGTTCTGACGCTCCGTGTTGTGAAATATACCTGGCCCTCACAGCAGAGTTCATATCCATGAACAGCATGTCTTACTGCAAAGCACACCTGCAATTCAAGAGGCTCCTTTAGGCTATCTCGTAGCTTCTCCTGATCAAAAAGGAAGGAGTCCCAGTCTCCTCCTATCTTCTTCACTCTTACCCACCTCCACATGTCCCAGCTGCATGCTCCTGCTGCCTGCATCACGCCACCTTTGGTACCCACCAGACCTGCTCAGCCACTGTCGGAGGTCAGCAGTCAGAAGACAAAACTGACCAAACCTTCCCCCTCTCCCAGGAACCTGCGTTGTCTCCTGCTGCATTGGTGAACAGGTCTGATTCACAGGGAGGTTTGATTCGTGAGTAGATCCAGTGTCCCTGCCTGGGGGAAGACCTGGAGAGTAACAGCTTCGTCTGTCATACTGCTTGTCTGTCAGGCTCTTAAGTTCCTTAACTGATTCTACAAACTACAGCAAGCTCTGTGAGATGCGACCAAAATAAGCTAGCAGGAAATACTGTGGACTAGTCCTAATTCTACTTCTCCCTGAAGATTTAGGCAACTCTTTCTACTTGGGATTCAGAACCATGAACATCTGCCTTTGTGAAAGCAGATATTAAATCCTTTCTTTCAAAAGTAGAACAGAAGTCACACTTACAGCACCAATACTTGCTTTTTATATCATGTGTCCTTACAAGTGCTTGCTGTGTCCTCCACTTGAAGTTAGTCCCGTTCCTGCAACTGCCGGAGGGGATTCAAACCCTCCTTTTCCCCACGCACCCCCTAACCACCAGGCTGGAAAGCCAGTCTGGTGTGGTGGGAGGGGAGCATGGAAATGTTTTCTCCCCTACGGCCGAGGATAGAGGTTCTGTCTGTTCCAAAGAGAGCGACTCCATAGTCTGGTATTGAACACAGTTGTCAGAATAGGTCTGCTTATGCATTTCAGGTATTTGTTTCTGTTATATGTTTTGTCTAATGATAATTTTAATGCAAAATACACAGTTGTGCAAACAGGGATCAGAAATCTTTTGCTTCCAAAACTCTAGCCAAAAAGCTACATAGTCATGCCATCTAATAACAGGCGTTTATGTTGTAATAAAAATGCATCACTGTTAATTCAAGAAACAAATTTGAAATGGGTAGAAGGAAACTATTTTGTGAGTAATATGTAATTAAACCGTAGCAGAGTCCATCATTCTGGGAGGGGTGAATATCGGTAGTTACATGGTTTGTAATCATCCTGCCCCAGGATGTAAGTGCTGGCTGACTCAGGAAGAAAAATTGTCCTTGCTAATTATAAGACCCTGCTGTGGATAAGGAACATTTTGGGGAATTAAAAGAAAAATCCTTCTGTAAAGCATTGCAGGCCATTGCTAGGATTTACCACATGAAGAGAGACTTCAGTTATCGTATCTATCCTTTTATCATTTATTAAACAGAGAAAAATGATTTGTTATATATCATATGTCCTTAATTTTCATTAAACGGACAAAATATCGCACTTCCATGTGCTTCTGTGCAGAACCTGCCTAATATGTGAATTACATAAAATCTGACATAGTTTAAAAAGATACCTCATTTTGCAAACATCCACAGGCCTAGAGGTGAAACCTTCTATGTAGTTTTAAGCAAAGTTAACTTTTTTACTTTTCTGCCCTTACAGTGTTGGCATGCTTGTAGCACTACTTACCCCTGTGTTCATAAGGATGCACTGTGCTTATCACGACAGCCTTATTTACTGCTTCCTCAGATTTACGCTTTTCTGAGTTAGCGAAAGAATGAGAAGAAGGGCAGAAAAGGCTGAGACACCTATGATAGTTTCTGCATAAATTAGACAAGGTATGGATAGTGTCACTTAAGTGGTACAGCTGGAAAAGGCAAATAAGCTTTCAAGCATGCAAGTCTTTTTTCAAACCTGAAAATGAAACAGCAACTTCCCAAGCTGAATACAGAACAACTGCTTAGAGTTTGTTTAGGTAGGTATCAAGCAGGCCATCTTTGAAGAAAAGGTTAGTGGCATCCCAGGAGTACAGGGGATGTTAATCAGGGAAGGGAGAGAGTATTATGAAAATAAAATACTCATCATCCAGGAGAGAGGAGGAGGGAGTTAAAACCCTGTAGGAAACCGTGTGAAAGTTATGTGCCATAAAAACAGTCTTTCTATTGAGTCAGTGGTGTATTGGTATGCAGTCCATCCAGAAGCTTGTCTTAATTTTCCAGATAAACAGGTACATTTAATAAAAGATGACCACTCTGCCTAGAAACTTTGTTACATTTATGCCCTGAAACCATCAGGACTACAGCAAAATACTGCTGAAATGGAACATGTAGAAATTAGGGCAGTAATTAACGTGAGTTATGTGACTGCTCGTGACCAAAAGAGCTTTTTGTTAATAAACCCAGTATTTTCTATTTTATAGGATATTGATTTCTTACTAGGGAGATGGAGAGTTGCCCAGAGAGTTGTGGAATCTCTGTCCTTGGAGGTGTTCAAGACCTGCTGGGACAGAGCCCAAAGCAGCCTGGTCCATGGTCAGTTTTGACCCTGCCTTGAGCAGGAGGTGGGCCAGTGGCCTCCCGAGACCCCTTCCAGCCTCAGTGATTTGGTGTTACCATGTCTCATTTCAGATGTCTGATTTATGCGATTAAGATGAGTGCATCCTGACAAGCAGTCGTACGCTCCTTCCATAGGCAGGTCGGGGTACCTCAGCTGGGTACTTTTCCCCACAGTGTATTAATGAAGCCCAAAACTCAGTGACTACATTTAGACAGTATTAATTATCCCCACAGTGTAGCAACGGTTATGTTATAGTAGAACTGCTTTTCCCTGGGAGGAACAGCACAGTGTTCTTACAGCAAAATTAACTCTTAAAATCAACAAACTGGAATAGAAGGCCATTTTTCCTTGACATACGCACAGTGTGTTCAGGCTTCTCAGAACAAAGTAGTTAGCTGGAAAGTCCTTATTGCTTAAGTTGATTATCTCTTTTTACATAGTCTAGAACTAGCAATGCTAGTTGAGTCTCACATTAACAACCTTAAATTTTCTCAAGTAAAAAATTCCATTTTCTCCTTAATTTTTGTTAAACCTATTTGTTGCAGCCAGAATTGCCTTTTGTTGCAGCCACAGAGTTGCCCTTTTTATCCTCCTCCTTTCCGTCTGTCCAAAAGGTATTTTTTAATTTGCTAAATCATTCATTGTGGGAAACTTCTTAAAATATCCTGTTAAACCCATCACAAAATATTAAATACTATGTTTCCCTCTCACATATGGATCGTGGATGTGATACCAAAACTTCACTAATTCTAATGCAGTGGAAAAGTCAAGTCTTTTAATAGTTCTGTTCTGTTTCAAGTCCAGCAGAAAAGGCAGTCGGGATACAAGTTTATATGCAAAATACTGAACTGTCTGGCACTTTTCAGTTGTGCTGCAGTTCCTCAATTTCAATATATAGTATCAGGGTGAAGTGTACGGCCACAGAACTTACATAGTTGAGTAAACAACCGCCTACGCGTACAAATGTTTCTGCAGAAATATTTCAGAAATTTGCCTTGAAATTAGCATCACTATACAACTCTCTCCTCCCTTTTCCTCCTGAGCAGCCTAAAAATAGTCAACAATAGATACTTCTATTACCTTATTTTCATCTAAATTAGAATTTGCCTTATGTTTGGTTTGGTTCAGTCATCAGGTTCTTTTCATTATCCAGTTAAATGTAGGTATCCGTAGGATAATGCACCTACAATTTTGCTGAGTACAGGAGACCTGGTGTGCTATTCAAAGCAGGAATGATTGGTGTTGAGTTTGCTAGATGAAGGAAAGCAGATGTAGTATTCAGGGCATGTACAGCCAGATATTTTTTTGTCCTGTAATATGAGACAGACAATAAAGATGACATTTGTAGTCTGAAGATTTTTAAAAACTAAGATATGGTTTCTTTTCTTGTCATCTTTTAAAGACCTTTGGAGCATCTGATACAGTTACTGCTCTCTGATACGTTATGCCTTTGATAACTTTTTGAAGGTTTGTAGAAAGATATTTTTATTCTCAGTTGCTGTAGAAGTGGAATGTTCCATACGTAGGTGTACCTAACGTTTGTCTTTCTGACATTGTGTTTGGGTATGACAATCTTAAAGTACCTGTACACAAATGGAAAAACCTTCTTCTGTGTAACTTTAGTCTGCAGTGCTAAGCCTTTGCAGTACAACTGCTAGTATTTACTAATGCATCATGGCAGCAGTAGGTGTAGTTAGCAGAAACGTAATAGAAATAGAATTTTTATCTACTTAAAGTGACAATTAAGACAGACAGGAGGAAATGCTAAAATGTGCAAAAAATAGGGAAGATGCAAAAGTAAAGTTTTGTTTTCTGTGTTGGTTTACCAGTTAGTCCATAACATCTGAATGTAAAATTTGGCTATTCTAATTCAGGTCTATTTTTCCTAAGAAAAAGAGGTAGAATAGGAGCTCTGGAAGAAAAATACACCCTGTGTTTACTCAAAACTAATTAGTTGCCTTTCCTTGAAGAAATGTTGCCTTGTTTTTGTTTGTTACTCAAACATTGTTTCCTGTCAAAATGGGTAATGTTTTACAGAATAAACTAGAATCAGGAAACAGTATTTTTTGCAGAATGGAATTGCTTTCCCATCAGCCATAGGAGCCGCTATCTTTTCGCTTTCCTTGCCCCTGGTTCAGTCACATGCAGATGAATGGACTTGGATCCTTCCACCTTGGCTGAAGCCTGTTATTTGACAGAGGGATTTTGATATGCTCCCTGAGCAGCCTTACAGTGTTAACAGCACATGAGCATATTGTAATCCTCCAGTCTTTTCTCCAGAAATACTTTGACCTTAACTGTTCTATATCAAGTGATGTATTTTAAACTTTAAGAAGCCGTTTAGCCAAAGTCCTTGACTGAACTGAATGTTTCTGATAGAGAAAGGAATGTACTGGCAGTTTTTATAAAAATTCAATTGTGATTTACTCTAGTCTTTTTTGCTAGTATGCTTCCATCCATTTTCAGTCTTAAGGTCCATCAGTTTAGAAGACTTTTTTTCTCCTGGGGAATCAAAATATTCTGTTAGCTGGGCTCAGTTTTACCCTTGGTGGAAGTAGGAACTAACACGTGCTTTTTCATTCCATATATACTGAAATTTTTAGCTCTAGAGCTGCTTCAGCATGCCATTCAGCTCATGAATTTGTCCAAGTTACAATTTTCTTAATAAAGAAAACTGTCAAATGTTATAAACAAGGAATAGTCCCAATCCACCAAATGAAATCTAAAAGTGAGAGATCCTTTGCAATTATTTAAGCCGAAGGGAGCTTTGTGGCAAATGCAAATTAAACCAAGCTTTTCTGGGATAGTGTGAAGCTATTCACAGTTGCGTCCCAATTACATTTTATTTGAGGCTTTTCCCCATAGAAAATAGTAATTTTTTTTCCTTGAAATATCTGTAAGTTATAAAACTTTGTCTATCATAGTGTTTGAAAGTTTTTAAATGGAAAAACATGTTTGGCATCTGAAATCTCTTGAGAAGAAATCAAAGCTTTTTATTGACGCTTGTTAGTCTCTTTCTGTGTTTGAAAGTTTAGTAATTTTGAAGAGAACAAAGTAAACTTGAATTTTTCTGGATTATTTTTTTTTTTCTTAAGTGAGCAGTACCAGTAAGAATGGAGTTCTTGTGTCATAAAATTGCTCGGTCTTTTTCCCCTAGGTTTTCAAGAAATGTTTGAGAGGTGGGGAATGTAATTAAAATCTTATTCTCCCTTTGGCTGCATTTTTAATTTGGAATTCAAACCCTCACACAGCATAATAGAGCTTTGCTTTAGGGTGTTTTATACCTCTATCAAAGTGACTAAAGTAATTAGTATTTTATACATTTTGGTAAGTATTTTGTCACTGGAAGCACCAGTGCAGGTGAATGATAATGGTTTGAAGCTCAGGCAGTGACGGGATCCTAAATGAGAATGTCGCCTTTTAATCAAGAGCACTTGGAGTCTATGGTATTGAAATGCCCTACAGAGAACATAGAAAAGCCATCCATCACTTTGTGACAGTCCAATCTTTTAGCGCATGAGTAAAATTTTATTCAGCCTTTCTAAGGCAGTTGGAATGTAAGATGTTTTAACTCACCTCAGAACAGCAGTGTAAAAGTTTGAAAGCATCATGTACAGACTGCTTTCTGGACAGCATGTGCGTCTTTATGCATTATCTTTATTTATTTAGATTGCAATTGAAACGTTTTCCATGTCCTGCTTCAAACACCTTCCCCTCACCCCCATAAACCCAACAGGCGAGCTTATTTCTAGATTTCAGTCATATGTTTGGAGTTAATTTGCATAGTTGATTAACTCTGCATGCTCAGCAGAAATGCTCAGCAAGTTAAAGAACTGCTGCTTTAGGAAGGGCAGATTTTGTAAGTCTCACACAGAAAAGTAGTTTGACACGTGACCCAGAAGTCCTCTGGGGGATGCTTAGAAGGAGCTGAAGTACATTTAGTGACACGTACTTCGAATTATAAACTATTATTATAATAATTCAACAATCTAATTTCAAGCTTTGTGTTATGTTTGTTTGTAACAACCCTCCCTCAGCTTTCTTTGTAAGTGAAAGCAGCAGCAGCATCTGAGGACAATGTTGTAATTTAAACAAAAATATTTTTGTTGTCGGGCATTTGAGAGATTTACTTTTGGTGTCAATGGAAGCAGAAACCTGTACCAGGAACCTTGTCTTTTAAGACGAGTTAGCAATGATGAGACCCATTGACTTAAATGGATTTACTCCCAATTTACACTGTATGCACAACTGTCTTGCCCAACCTACTTGCTGCTTGAAAATCAAGGACATTGATCAGCACTGTACTTAATACCTGTTTACAGCTGGCTACTACTCGGGTTTTTTGTTTACTAAATTGAATTTTTCAGTACCCTGTGGAACAAAATTTGCTGTGAATATGCAAGATTAGGTTTTTTTCCTTGCTGGCATTTGAACATTTTCAAGCTGAAATATTTTTTGTCCTACCCCAAAATAAGGCAGGACTTTCTGTAAAGGGAGAACGTTCCTAAAATACTACCATGTACCAGAGTGCTGAGAGACAAAAGGCTGGGGAAATTGTATTGGGCTTCTTTTTAGTGAGTGGAAAGGAAGAGGGAAAGTTTTTCCTGCTGAATCCAAGAAGTAGTAAAATGCAATCAGATGGGGAAGACATGTTTATACATGTTACTGAATAAGTCTTCCCTTGCTGTTCCCTGACAGCAAACTTTTCTGTCACAGACATGGAGAGAGTTAATCTTGTTCAAGAGAGTACTACTTCTTCAGTCTTACATTCGTATTGAGTCTTCAGTGAGTTTGCTTTCAGAAATACACCATGCTAATAAAGTTGGTGATGAGAAATTTTTTAGCCATCATTTTAACTTGAGCTTAAGCACGTCTAATTCTGACACCTTTCTCTGTGAATTGTTCCCAGCAATGTAGAGCTGTATTTTTGTCTGCCAGAGTGTACGTGTTCAAGTTTTAATGGCTCCTGTCATGTCATCGTGCAAAGTTAAATGAATTAAATATTCAGAATGTGCAAGAGCCTGTGCCAGGCTTGTTATACAGTGAGAGCTAATATATTAATCAAACAGCTTAAGATATGTTCCAGTATAAGCAGTATTACTAGGGACTCTGTTAAATAGCTGACATTCAAAGTCTACTCCCAATTTTGAAAAGTCTGCTTCTATCATTGCTGCTGTCATCTAGTGACATTCGTGCTCTGTTTCCACCTGGCATTCTCACTCACTGTAATTGGCTGCTAGTGAAAATACAGGTATTATCCATCTATTTTATAAATTACCGTTTTCTTCCCTGGCTGCATGCCACAGCTTCGTCAGGATGTCACAGAACTTAGACAAAGCTAAAAGCTGAGTAAATTGCTACAAGTTGGATATTGCTGCTTTAGAAGTAACCTGCTACAGGAATAATTAGACACATACCATTATAGAGGTTAAGTTAAAACAACTGTGTCAATGGAATTAAGAATGTCATTGTAGTATTATCGTGATTATGAAAATCAACTGCCAAAAGTAAGTAAAAATAATTTAAACTATTTCTTGAACTTCACATACAAAGGTTGGAGACAAGTGGGTTCCTCATCATGCCAAACTGGGTGCTTGGGGCAAAGTTATCACCGAGTGTGAGGGCTTGATTTAAGAACCAGACCCCTCTTATTCCTTATTTTTCAGTAGTGATGTACAATCCCCTAGTCATCACTGTAAGACAAAGCCAGAGTATCAGAAATACTGAACGCAGAAGCAAAACCAACTCAAAAAACTACATATGCAATCATCTTCATCTACAATTGCTGTACTCAATATAGTGTTAAGGCTAACAAATGAATGATTTGCAGAAAACAAAACTGAGAAAAATCAATGTTTGCAGTATTGTTTTTGCTCCGTTAAACTAGAAACTCCCTCTCCTGTTCTTATGGAATTTATGCATTTAAGTTTCGCTTTACCAACACACCGTTCAGTTTACCTTCTATTTTTAAATTCTGTTTTACCATGTAAAATTGTAACATCTAGCAAAAATGGCCACTGATGATTGTAGTGCACCTTCAGTGATGTGCCAGTCCATTTTTTTTCTAAGCTGTGACACGCATGGTATGCAGTGCTAGGATGCCAGAAATGCACAAAATTATGTCTTTGACTTTTATGCTTCATAATTTTTTAATATTTTTTATATGTTGTAAAATCATGTTAGTCTAAAATAATGAAAAAATATTATAGAATATAATCCAGGAATAAATAGGTAAGAAATGATATTTCAGCATATATCAGTTATTCTGTTATGCAGTTTTAATCCTTGCGGGGGGGGGGGGGGAAAAGGAATGATGATTCAAAAAAGCACTTTCATAATAAGCTAATTCCACCTGGTATTTAGTCCCATCACAGACACCCATCCCAAACCCCACAATGCTGATTCCACCTGGAAATAGCCAAAATAAAGAATTCAGCTTCCATGGTCTACAAGTTTTGCTTGTCTTCTCCCTAAATAAAACCAGACAGATGGAGCAATCTTTGGAAATCATGTGAAAACCAATACATCTGCGGTAGGGAATTTGGAACAGAATATATTGAAAAAATTAATAGAGCTACCAAAACCTAAGATTGAGAGTAGTATGTGAATAGGCAGCCTCCCAGCGTGTGTTTTCTCCCAGTACAGACAGCATATACAGTAGGGTCCAAACTAGGCTCATTCCTGGGGTTTGGCTTTATTCAAAAGAAACCAGTGTTAAGGTAGCAAAGCTTAGCTCAGGTCTCTTTCCCCAGACTTGGCTGCTCTTACAACAAACCTCTCAGGACTCCCAAGTGTTTGCTGCAGGTCTTCGCTTGCTCTCAAATTTGTGCCGTCTCCTGACCAAATGAAGTCCTCAGCCACCTTCCTCCCTTGGGGACTGTCACCCAGTCCTAGTCCGTAACGGGGAGGACAGCGTCCCACCCAGCTGGGATGCACTGAATGCTCGATAGATGGTCTCGTGAAAAGAAATGCAAAAAAGAAGCAGCACCCCTCACTCTTGCTCCTGTCTATCCCAGGACGGATAGAGGTTGCCAACCTGTCACGCTGTGGTTGTAGTTAAAATTCAGCTAAAGCACATAAACACGACTTTACAGAGGGAATGAAATTGCACAAGTGGTCCTGTACGAAGCCTTTGACCCCCGTCTACAACTTTTAAAACATGCAGTTCCAGTCAAGGTTGCTCTACTGTGGCTGGATACTGGGAGGAGGAGGACGAGGAGGAGAAGAGAGGGAGGTAACAAGAGAAGCGGTGGCAGCATGGACTTCTGTGGAGGTTAAGAGCCAGAGGAAGAGTTGATGGGAAAGGATGAACATAGTTACTGATGGCTTAGCTGCAGTCTTTACTGTAGTGTTTTTATTGTTATTTGCGATAAAACTAGCATAAGCATGTTAATTGTTCACTGAGGAATCTTCTTTCAGGCTGTAAATATTGTTTTGTATTATCACTGTATTCACTTTCAGCAAACACAGGTTTTGCAGTACAAAGGTAGATAGGTATTGGTTAAAATTCATTTGGCATCTCCCCGCCACCTTTAAGAAACCTCTCAAAAAACAAACATGAAACATTAAATGATGTTTCTTACGCTTTAAATCCTGGCATTTTAAAACATAGGCTGGACAGATTTGTAGATTGTTGAGACACTTTCAGTTTGTGGCTATAAAACTGCAGAGGATATCAGCTGAGACTTCTGCAGGCTGCACGGAAAAAGCATTTCAAAGCGCTGTACTTGCTGGAGTTCACTCCTCTGTGCAGTAGCACATTATTCTGGAAGCATTGCTTCTACTCAAGTCTTTAATGTTTTTCCAGGAAGAAAAGCACATTAGCCGAGTATCTCTCTTCCATAGTGCTACTGCTACTGCTAAAAAAATCAGTTTTCATACAAGCAACGCTGAGTGAGGGAACCGGCGTGCCTCTATAGTATGTCTTTATCTCAGTTCCCAGCATTTAACTGGGATCATAGTACTCAGTCTTATTTGCTTCCCAGTCTTATCACAGGTCTCTGAAATCATGCTATCAATTGCATACCACTATGGTACGCAGGCTGCTTTACAGTCCTGCACCCTTTGCCTTGGAGAGGAGACTGCTGCTCTCAAATTGTCCATGACAGACCCAGAAGCTGCTGCTGGCACTGTGTCTCCGTGGGACCTGGAGGAGGACTTGGGTGTCCACGTGGCCCAGAAAAGCAGCAGCTGCTGCTCCTCCAGATCCTGCTGCCTCTGCCACTGTGCAAGGGATACCGGCACAACCAAAATTAACATCTGGCCTGTAACACGAGTTATCCTGACTCTTAGCAGTGGTTATACCTGAAATCCCTTAAGGCTTGGTGCGGAAAAGAAACGATGTGTAGAATTTACATTCAGGAATTGTCCCACCAGGAGCAGTTCCTTACTTTCCTTCCCAATGTGCCAGCAAGATGAGCACTGAATCAGCACAGAAAAACCCACGGAAGACAGTGAGTGTAATATGTAAGTGTACCCAGCTGCAGAAATTAAGGAGTATATGTATAAGGAAGCTTCTTCCCCTTTACTGTTTAACCATTTTTATTTGCTCCGCCTCAAAATACTAGATACTGTTTTGAGATATTGTTGAAATGCTACTCAAAACCTGTTTCATAAACAACAGAATACTTAGGAGAAGATCACTGAAGGGGCAAAAGTGATAAAGTAATTAACAAAAAACTGTAGGACTGGATTTAAAACCGACCAAAAGGTACCAAATAAAAGGCAAGAACGCTTTGAAGAATAACCGTGAATGCTGATCCCTCCACTTAGAGAATTTACACTGATAATGAGCAGTATCAGAGATAATTTATTCATCAAAAATAATCTTGTATGTCAAGCCTTGTCTTTCTCAAGATGGACTTTAATGTTTGCTGCTGAAATCCAAAGTGCTGGAAGCGTGCATGTGCAAGAATATGGTTTGAAACCTAGCAAATCATTGTATAAAGCCACTTTACTCAGGATTGCTGAAGATGTTTTCTCTGCTCGCTGTCACATAATGCACATGTTTCTAAACATCCATCTGCATTTCTTCTGTTTCTCTGACAGTCACTGCCTTTTAATGCTGTCCTCAGCAAGGGGAGAATTAAGTTTAAGCTACAGAATTCAATGTTGCTTTCACTGATGTTACTATGGCAGTATCCCCTCTACTAGGAGCTTGCAGAGGACAGACTGTTGTTTCGAAAATAGATCATCTCTATTCATATATTTTATTTTAATAAGACACTAGAAACATGCCTATTTTACTTGAATGCTCCTTTATACCATACTTTGAATATTTAAGACCTCTCTTTGCTATGTTAAGAACAGGCACTGTTGAATAACCAATGTATTTCCCCAAAGAAGAGTTCAACTTGTCTAGTTCCTAATCCTGTAATTATTTATGCATGTAGTTAAGAACACAAACACTTCCCTTGTAATCACATGGAGAAGGATATGCTGAATCATGGCCTTTGCTATATAGTCTCAGGTTCTAGAGGTACTCTCATAATTCACTAATAATAATGATCCTTTTTTCTCCTACTTAAAAGAGTATTATATCAACACAGAAGGTTTTGCCATGCAGGTTTTCACAGAAAAGTATTTTTTTGTTCTAAGTATTATCTGTCTGAAGGTAGAGTAAAGAAACATTTTAACCACCCCTTCAGTAAATATTGATTTAGCTTTTAACCACGCTTTTTGTTCTTCAGGAAAAAAAGCATCAAGGTATGAAATCCTATTGACTGACCTGCCAAACTCAATGGCAAAATTCTCATTGGCTTCAGTATAGATCAGGATTTCACGAGCAACATTTATGTATGTAGCATAGGCTAGTTCTGGTAGTGTGGAGACTTACAGGGCGCTCACAAAATAAAAAACAACATAAACTCAGCCATGCAGAACTATCAGAAATTGGTTGGACTGCCACACAAGTTTTTTAGCTTTCCAATCACACACACCTTCTCCAACTGCTCTTCCTGCTAAATAAATAAACCATAAAGAAAAGCCTAGAAAACACCAACTAGTACCCATGTAGATTTTGTGAGGCTTGCATATAAAGATAGTATAGATAATAAAATACTTTTTCCTCTCAGTCCTCACTCAGGCATGATTGAAGCCAAGGATGGAGAATAAACTGATTAATCAATTTTTCTTTAGAACCTCAAAAAAACCCCTTTTTCTAAATTTTATATATTCCTGTTAATGCTCTAATATGGAACATTCTGAAATAGATCCAATGTACATTTCTGCTGTTTTGGGTTTCACACGCTGTCTTGCACTTTATAGAGATGGCTTTCATTAATACTGAAATAAACCTGATGCTGCGTTTACTCAGTAGGCTTTGGTGACTCTATTCCCCTCCTCCCCTTTATGTGTCAGTTGTAAATTGCTTGACAAATATTCTGTTTCATGCTTCCGCACTGCTAGCATGCAACATCATCAAAGATTCAAAAGAGATAGGAAGGCTAAAAAGGCAACAGGTAGGTAATACGGCAGACGGCTCTGTCTCTGGTTAAACTTGCTCAGAGTAACAAGCAGTAAAATTGTATTTTTTCTTCAGGGTGCAGGTGGGGAGGCCATGAATGAAAACAAATTTCTGAACACAGACTCCAGCACAGGATCAGTGGAAACAACCGTCAAGCCGTTACCATTTAAAGATCCAAACTTCATCGTAAGTGTATTATTTTAACAATCTGAAATTCTAAACTCTTCAAATAAAACATTAACTAGGATTCTTTTTAACCATACTGCTAAGGTAAATATTAAGAAAGTCAGCTTAACAGCCAAATAAAAGGTCGACAATTTTTAAGAAATTCACCTCAAGTCCATGCCATGCTATGGTCCAAAGTGCACACTATATTATAGCATGAAAATGGCACTGGTCCAGAGGCAGAACTATTATATTAAATTCTGGAACAGAGTCAAAAAACCTGCTTGATCAAGGTAAGTGCAGAAGTTTTACGGTGTGCTATCTCACAAACTACTACAGCTAGAGAGGAACAATTAATACCCGTGTGAACGTAGGAACCCCATCTCCCACTTCCTAGCCAAGGCAGGCTGCAAAGCAATTGAAATAGAAATCAGCCAGAGAGTCATTAGCAAGTGGCATTTTGGTCCTCTCCGGGCCCCTGAAACTCTTCACAGACCCGTGGTGTCTGTTCTTCCAGTAACTGCTAGATGTAGAAGCAAACGCGCCGTGCTCCCCAGAAGGCTGGCCTGCCAGCATTCAGAAGTCGCGTAAACTCTGACAGCTGACGAAATACAGGCTGCTAAAATACTCTGAGGTTTATACGGGGCGAGAAGGTGAAGGAAGACTACAGCTAGTAATGTTGTCACTGCTGGGTTTGTTTTTAATATCTTTTTATCTTGCTGTGCCAGGGCCAACTCATTGGCACACTGTACAAATGCTTTCTAGACAAGCAGACTTCTCAGTCTGCTGGTGCTAAGCCAGTACTTAGAAAGAAGGATTTCATCCCAGATTTCATTCTGTATGAATAAGATACAATATCCCACAGCATAAAACCTGAGTAATCGGGCATCACACAGCTCGCTAAGTGTAGGTTTGGCAGGGGGCATGAAATTCATCTCTGACTTGCAAGTTGCTCTATATCTGCTTTGCAGGCAAATTCTGTCATGAGAGGGGCATTCAAACGATGGTATACATTGCTCACGCTAATCCTCCAGTGACCACCAGCCTGTTTGAGAAATGGGGCTTATTGGAAAAGCTCCATTTGTGCCCAGAGGCATGCCGTGTAGCTTCCATATAGGATTTAAGTAGCCATGAGGCCTTGTGCTGATCCTTCGGTTCTTAGAGGGACATCACCATTTCCAGAGAGGCAATACTAATGTCTGCATGCTTGAAATGATAATGAACATACAGGACCTTTGGCAACTGCTGCAGAAATAATAGGCAGTTACAATAAAAAGACGAAATTGTCCTCCCCAATACAGTAACTAATTTGAGAAGAAACGTATTGAGTTTTAACTAGCTTTTTGTCGGTATGAACTGGTAGTAACAATTTGGATACTTTTTACATCCTTCCAGCCTAATTTGCCGTAAAAGGAAGAAAATAAATCTATCTCTCATAAATATGCCCAAGTTTGAACCATTAGCTCACTGCAGAGGATAGACTTAAAAGCAGAGAAGAAGGAAGAAATTACCTTTTTCTAAACTTCCTGAAAGGAATTTGCATTCCTTGGCAATGAGAAAGGGGAAGACGACCTTCTGACAGTTGTGTAAAGCAATGAATAGTTCCACCTGTCCCAGCTCCAGCTTTCCCTGAACTTCACTAGTGCAGAGGCAGCTTGGTTCATTTGCACTTGGCAGTCATTGCCTTTTGATTGTAGGTATGTGAGGTGATACTAAGCCCCATTCCTAGGAGGCATAAGTTCATTTAAACTCAATAGTTGCTTTTGAGAAACCAGATTACTGAAAAAAATATCATTATGCAATGATTTGGGGGAAAATTCATGCAATGAATTTGAATTAGTAATGTGGTAGTACATTTAATTTCATCTCATATTCCAGCAGTCTCTATTTTACAATGATCTCTAGATTCCTAAGGTGTTATCCTCAGAGCAAACGTTTGCATGTACTTTCTGTATTGGATATCCATTGCCAAAACCCGATACATCATCAGTTCATGAGCATCTTTTCTGAATATATCTTATGTCTACAGAAAAAAAGCTTTCTCGCTGAATCCTTCCTCCTATCACTCTCAGCAATTTAACAGGCTAATTTATAAACCAATCACAACAGAAGTGTGTTTGCAGAACTTTGCTGAGTTTTGATGAGACCGATGTGGCAGGTAGTAATTATTAACAGAAATAACAACACCTCCCCAATTGTAAGAACATTTTCTTTTCTGAAGTAAAGCTGTAAATCTGTGTCCTTTGATCATTTAGAAGTAGTATTGTATGTTGTGCAGCTTCTGTCTCTGGAGGGACATAAATAAATTACTCTGCAGCGATCACATTTGATAACTGAAACTACCATTATAATACCTGTGGCAAGCCTTCCATTAGTGTACCTTTCAAAATGCAAAATTTTCTTGGCAGCCAACATTCTATTTATTACCCTTTTTCTATTCTTCTGTCTTCTATCCTTTGAAAGAAAAATAAAATTTCCAGAAAGTTTCTCATAGTATTCATTACATTTTGCAGGATCAGTTGTGTTTTCTACAGCCATGGATAATCTGTAGAAGAGCTAGAGCTGCACCTGTAATATGCCACATAAAGGAGAGAGAAAATTTAGCCGTGTAATCACAATTTTAGACACAACTTCATAGTAATAAGTTCTAATATGATGGGAAATACATACAGAATCCTGTAATCGCAGGCTAAACCTAACCACACTGATTTTCTATTTCCATGTAAAAAGCAGATTTTCATTTCCTTCAGTTAATCGTAAACATAGTAGCTTTGACAGTGTTCAAAAAGCTTTGTTTTTCTTGCAGCCAAGATTAAAGCGTACAGTATATTAGTCTGCTGATCAAATAACTGAGGATAATGAATGGTTCATGACAAGATGAGACGTATCAGAAAGACTATGAAATAGAAGTGTCACGCTCTGAAATAGTATTCTTTCTTTATTTTTTTCTCTAAACACCATGTTTTTAATTCTAGCACTCCGGCATTGGTGGAGCAGCAGCTGGCAAGAAGAACAGAACTTGGAAGAACCTAAAACAAATTCTTGCTTCTGAAAGGGCATTGCCATGGCAACTAAATGATCCTAGCTGTAAGCTGCTTAGACGCTTTGCATGTATTTATAAATAATAAAATCCACACAGATAACTTTCTTTAAAACAAACCTAAATTATTTCATCAGTGCATGCAGTATCCTGCTTGAACAGGGTCCAGTAGGCCATTTAAGACTAGTCCAATCACACTCACCAGCCCTAAGTGGGAAGTAAGGGGAAGCAAATAATTTGGAGTATCATGACAAAGTTCAAATACATTTGGGGAGAGAGTTTAGTAAAGGAAATGTATTTATCCAAACCACGTCAGAAACTCCTTATTCCCACCAGGTTTTTGTCACCTCTGCACTGCTGAGGAGCCTCCTCCTCTGCATACAGCCCAAACGTCTTCTGACGGGTGGCTGCTGCTTGATTAGCTACATTTGAACTATTTTCAGATAGATTCTGCTAAGCCACATACCTGCAGTAGCTTAGACCTCAGCCCAAGCTTCCTATCCAGCTCCTTATCCTAGATTCTTGGGAGACTTAAATCCTACATCCTCTATTTAGATCAGCACAGCTGAAACTACACTCACTATTAGCAGTCCTGATTAGCAGTCCTAGCTGGTGTGCATCTACAAGAGCAGAGTTACAGCCGTGGTCTTAATCTAGATATACTTCAAATCTACTCATAAAGTAGGATACTATTGAGCGTAGCTGGAGGGAGAATGTGATCCTCAGATTTTACTTAAGCAAGTGGAGGCATTGCAGAATTGAGCATATGCATATACTTTTTGTCAGACTTGGTGCTTTATCCAAAAATAGCTTGCCATTTTTTGAAGTGTTTTAGACGCAACTGTTAGAGAAAAATGCAGACTACTGTGTGTTCCTGGCTATTGTAACTGACAATCTGCTGATATTGCTATTTCTATTATGTTCTGTTTGCAACCGTAAATTTACAGGATTATTTTAAGAAGGTGGGAAAAGAAATTCAGTTGCATATTTAAAACCAGCTGTCTGTGGCATTAGTGTCTTTTGAATTAAGAGGTGGTGAGTTAGAAATTTGATATGGATGGAGCATTTGAATTGATCATAGCATCTGAATGAGGTGCAAGGGAGATCAGGAAGGAAGAAAGAAATGAGTCAGGTACAAGATATTTTTGTAAACATCCAAAATTGGGGATTTAACTACTTAAACATACCAACTGTATCTTAAAAATGTTTATGAATCCGAATTGCTATCCAAAGGGCACAAAAGAACAGCAATTTCTGTCATTTAATTGAAACATTCAGACAATTTTCTAGGTCATTGACTGGGCTTAAAGTGGTACATGCTTAAAGATTTAACTGATTTAAAAGATTACTTTGCTTTTCTGGATTACAGTATTTCAGAGCTGCAATCTTGAGCAACGTTTCGTGGTCTTAACATACAGCATGCGTATGATAACGGCTATTCTTTGCAAATAACTGACTGCAAGGGAATTCATTAAGACTTGGAAGAAATCAACACATTTCAAATAGCTCTAACTTTTTTCCTTTTGGGGAGGGCAATTCTGCTTACTGAACTTGTATGAGAGAGGTGAGCAGAATCAGGCTGTTGTTTACAGTGCTAACAGGCTAAATGTTTTCAGAGGTAATTCTGCTGCTTATTTCTTTGCATTAGTGTTGCTAGTTAATAGAGACCTCAGAAACTCAAGGCAGTGCTTTAAATAAGTATTGTTACCTATTTACATTTTGGGTGTATAGCACACTGAATTTATCCCTTTGTTTATCTCTAGATTTTAGTATTGATGCTCCTCCTTCCTTTAAGCCTGCCAAGAAATATTCGGACATTTCAGGACTTCCGGTAAGTATTTTATTTTTTCTCTTCAGAATTGGCATCTCACTTTCCACAATGAAATAAACCTGGTGCGTGCTTTTGTGAAAGATGTGCTTGCTGAGGTTCCTATTCAGCCTTGTGCTTAACAGTTGTCCAGTGATTTAGGGCCAAACCCCAAATACTGTCGCTACCCCACAAAATCCTTAGGTTGTTAATATATGTCAGGACAGATTAAATACCTGGTTCTGCCAGGTGGCTCCTATCATACCGCTTTCCCAGCTGTGGAGTCTGCATTGGTCCCCATCATTTCTGATTCTTCAGATTGTTACAGTGGGAGCTGGTAGCCCACAGTCTCCATGACTGCTAACTTTGCCAAGCTTTAACCACACAAACTGAAACTTTCCATGCTGAGTGTTTGCCTGAGGCTGATTTATTTCATTATATCTTTTAGAGAAATTTTTAAAAAGATGGCTCAGCAATTTCCGAGAATGAGATTAGGCAAAATTATATTGATTGGCCCAGGTTAAAAAACCCAACTTGTTATCATTGCTCTCAAACTTTCCCTCCAACAAATCAGCCTGAGACAGACACTTGGCATGGACTTTTGAGAATTTCAAATACCCCCATGCTTCAGAGCTGGAACGTGGAGTTTGGCAGATGTATAGCCTGTGTGTCACAGATGGGCTCTTTTACATGGTTTTGTTAAAGAAAAAAGAAAAAGAAAAGGGAAAAAACCTCCCACATTTGACTTAGATACGGTTTGCACATGCTCCAAAAAGCCTCGGTAGTTACAATTTGGCACCTGAATTCCCCAAAGATTCTGTAGGCACAAACCAGGAGTAAAGTCATTGAATTCTGCCCAACAAAAATTTTGTATCTGCTGCTGACACTGTTCTTATGTGACATGAATAATTTTACTTAAAACAAAACAGGTGTTAGTAACAGCATATCTTTTCACCTGTGATTTATTTTGCAGAAGCCTATGCATTTATTACAGTTGAAATGAATGGGAATGTTGTATTTCGGATTATAAAAAGGGTTAAGTAATGGTTACACTAAATAACTACAATAATGAAAACTTTGTAACATCAAATAGCCTTAGACAGAATTTCTGGGTCCCTTCCCCCAGTTTAACCTGTTTCTCATCGATAGGACACTAGCCCACCTCACAGGCTCGGTATCACCTCACAGAGATGCCTGTAAATATACATATTTGTTATCTTGATGCAGGTTAACACAGCACCTTGGATTCTGTACACTGAATTAGGTGAAAGTCCCCATTGGGAAAAAAAAAACGGGTGAGCACTTAATTAAGGACTGCCTTATAGAGGATACAGTGCAAGGCATCACAGAATAGCTGTAGCGCCAACTGTAATCCTGCACATCCTAACGTCTGAGTTGTTGATTTGGTAGCGTATGTTTTCGTTGACTTTTTTATTTTTTAGGAAGTAACACATTTAAATAAGGCACCTAGGAGGTGGCATGTTTCCAGCCTGTGCCTTTGAGCATGATTTGGAAATGGAGTGGGTTGCTCGGATCGAGGCTGGTAACCCTTGGTGTTCAAGAGGGAACGGGAAAGCAACATCTCCCTCGCAGATGAACTGGCAGACAGCAAATGGAAGAGACTGCTCACAAACCCAGGGAAAATAATTCCCTCCAGCCAGGCAGACTTACAGTCTTGTACTCGATATAATAGCAGCTTGTTTTCAGACAAGGAGCAGGGGCCACTTGAATAAGCAACTTTGCATAAGTGCCTCTAGTCTATATAAAGCAGCAGTGGATGGAGGGAGGGGGGATAGGTGGACATGTGATATAATAATGCGTATGTTTCACCAAAATGGCAAAAATTCCCTGCTGGGTCGCTTAATGGTGTTCATCTGTTTCCTTCCCTCTCCCCTTAGAGTTACTTTGCAAGTATTAGTAGCATTCACACCAGGTGTTATTAGCATTGCTGCCACATCTCTGACCTGTGAGGGGCTTATGTGGGGCAGAAGGCATAAGGGGGTAAGTCCCTTTCACTGCCCCGTCTCCAAGGAAGCAAATAATGCTTTCCAGCCCTGGCCTTTGATGCATTTCAAAACTGGTCAGTTGTTGCACCTGTAGCAAGATGATGATGCAGGTTATAGATGCGAGTGAAGACCGTGTCCCTACCAGCTAAGGGTCAGTTTAGCCATAGCAAGTAAGAGTCTTCCTCTTGGTTCCTCAGTTTTTCTTTACCAGCTCCTCCTTTCCATCAGTGATTTATGTACTTTAACTATTCTAGCTCAGTATAAATACTCTCCTTTCTGTATGAATCCATTCAGTGCTGCTTTTGTTTCCCTTTTTTCTCTTTCCACTTTTTTTCTTTTTCTTAATTTTCCATCCTCTAATTGCATCGTGAGTCAGGTTTCCTATTTTACCTGGCCTGGAAGGTTTCTCCAGACTATGATAAAAATACCATGTTTAAAAAAATCTTTTTTATTAAGGTAACTGAGACAGCGTGTCCTTTAAATTGCTAAGCTAGAAATGTTTCATAAGAAGCACTAAATATATTTTCAAGATCATTTCCTAGTAGGAATGTATGTGGGGTAATAGAATATTTTAGAAATCTAGTATAAGAAAAATGTCCCTGTATTTTCTGTGTAAAATCTGAAAGCATTTGTGTAAGAGTATATTTTCTATGGGAATGCTGGATTCCCCATGGGGGTAAAAAAAAAAAGTAAAATAAATTCTTTAGCATTACCCATTTAGGGACGAATTAAATGGTCTAGCAGGTACAAAAAAAAGAGAAGTACATTAAACCACTCTCATCAGTATACCTGCAATTATATTAAAAGCCACAATTAAATTCTACTGATCCTGTTCTTTTTCACATAAAGGGAATTAAATTTACCAATGGTCTAAGCAGAGCAACCTATTTATATTAGTAAGGCAGCCTAGAATTCAAAAGCTATTATCTACTATATTGACACTGCAAAATGAAACTATTATTTCCAAACTTGCAAGATGAGTATTTAGATATTTTAACATGCAAAACAGAGTAATTTATTGTAAAGCAGATTAAAAAAAACCCCAAACCTTCAAATGTTTTTATTTCTCTTCCTTTTCTGAAAATGGATCAGCCTTGCTACTATAAAAACAGATTGAGGTAACTAATTTATTGTATTTGAAGAGCATGTATCTGTGGCCTTGATTTAGTTTCTAAACATGACAGAACTTTTTCTTCGCAAAATCACCTGACTTCACTTTTCTAATCTGTTTAAAGTATTGCTGAAGTAGTGGTTAAGTTTGTTTTCAGACTGAAGTCATGGCACAAATGACTAGTTACCATACATTAGTGTGTGCAAAGAGTACAGCCCAATATGGAATATCAGAAGGGTGAAGAACTGCCGTAGTATTTTCAACCTGGATTGGTGCGCAATACAAATTGCAGATATTGCTTGGCTAGTTTCTTACAGAATCATGCGTATTTGGAAAGCAGTCTACTTGGTTAGCTTTTTCTTACATGAGGCCAGATTTAAAGTGTGAAATAAAAATAAATGCATACCTGCTCTAACTGCAAAGTTACTACCAAGGATATATTTACACCTAGTGTCATAACTTTGCCATTTGTTTGAAAACTAATTGATGGCTTGACTGTTAGCTGACTACATTTAATTAACCTCGTGGCATTTCTTTGTAAAGAAACAAGCTACAGATAACACTTAATTTTCTGCTAAGTCTTATGAGGCCAGACGATTAACTGCATTGTTACCATGGCCAACAGATCCTTTCCAACACAAAAATGGTAGAGGGCTCTACGCTTCGACAGTATGGATGGGGGGAATGCTCCAACTTTTCCTGGCCTTTTCTTTTTTAGCAGCAATGTCTTAAGGGACCTCAGCTGCCTGTGCCTCGCAGCCTGCCACCGTCTCCTCTTAAAGAAAGGTAGAGAAGACGCTTTCAGAGCCTTGGCAGGCAGTTGGTAATTCAGCGCTGAACAGGCGCTGACTGTCCTGGAGGCTGAAGGTGGAGAGACGATCCCCCGAGCTCATCCGAGCTCAAGGTTTCTGTAGCAACAGGGAAGGGGAGAGGATGGAAGGAAACTGGCATCGCTCCCAGGCACCCAGGGTCCAAATATAGCAGAGGATACAAGCGTAGCCCAGGGTGAGCTGGCCAGGCTGCTATCCTGAAAGCAGGCATCTGTAGCAGAGCACAACGCTCAGTTCAAATTTCTTATCAGTTCAGTCACAGAACCATAAGCTGAGACTCCCTTGCTTTAACAACCACTTTAAAGTAAATTAAAAGCTAAGTTGTATGCAGGAAGAGAAAATCAGTCCAAAGCTATCAGAGCACCCATAATTCAGCCTCTTTGTGGGTAATTTATTGGCAGCAGCCTGACTCTTTGGAGAGCTGCCTTGAGAGAGACTGCACAAGGCACAGAGTTGCTAGGGTGAGTTTAGAGAGTTGAGGAATTTCTTTTGCACTGTGTTTTGTACGAAACTATTTCAGCCCTCTGTTATGTTTAATGCATTTCTAATGTGATTTTATAGGGGTCTGTTAACTTCTCGTAAGTTCTGACTCAAGGAGAAGGAAAAAAGTATAAACTTTTGGTCACATGGTAGCACAGCAGTGCTGTTGCTGGGAAAAGAATCTCACTATTTTGTGGTCTTGTAATTAGACACTTTTTTTAACATTCTCTTTCGAGATTTTATTTGAATAGTGTCTCTGCCATTGTTTCTTTTTCAGGCGAACTACACAGATCCTCAGAGCAAGCTAAGATTTAGTACTATTGAAGAATTTGCCTATATTCGGATGCTCCCTTCAGATGTGGTTACAGGATACCTAGCTCTAAGGAAAGCAACAAGTATTGTTTCCTGAAGAGACCAAATATTGTTGCGCACCGCTTGTGAACAGTGCTAATTTTGAGAATCATGATGGAAACTGACTGCAGGACTGAGGTTCCTTAAAACTATCCATGGATTTTTACATCTGGAAGTAGTTGATGATACATGGATTTGAAGAACATATGGATTTAATTTTGATAAATGCTGATATTTGTTAGTTTGCCAATTTGTAAGCAATTTGATTTGGTGAACAGAATAACTTAGACCTTAAGGTTATGTATCGGTACCATAATGTCCGAGTTATATTAATTTCTCTAGAGACAGGATTTCATCTCCACCCTGTATATTTTATGTACTGCTCTGGCTCAGCAGAAACAGTCATTTGAATTAAGGACAAGGTACCAAGATATCCCAGCTTCTAAACCTGCCTTGCCAGATGCGCTCGCCACTTGGCTGTGAAGAATTTTGTCCCATCTATAAAATGAAGCTAAAATACCTAGCAGGTGCTGCTGTTGTGATGACTGTTTATGGTACTGACCACTGTGGAAATGAACAGCTTTACACAAATATTTGCAATGAAGAACTGTCAGCGTAAATAAAGTTGGACTCAAACTTGTTTTTAAAATATCCCAATGAATGTACATACCAGGATCCAATCCAATCACCAGGTAACTCTTATTCATGACACTTTGTAGTTTTTGAGTGTTTCATTTCACAACCTGACTATTCTTCTACCTTTCCTAGTTAGTACAATATTAGTACAAAAAAGTAGTAATTTCCTAGACTTTTTAAAAACGATGCTAAAAAAAGCAGGAATTCCACTGTCCAGTGGCGTTCTGACACCCAGATGGTGTCACTTCAGCAAGGTGAGGTCTCCTGTGTCAGGACACTGAGCTTTGCACCATGAGGTACCAGAAGAATAACCGATAGCAACTGAACGTTGTCACCCTTTAGAGAAAGGAGACAGAAGGAGAGTTTGGACTCTTGCTGGGGGGGGGGGGGCTGACGAGTATATGCCAATGTTCAGAATGACCATGATTTCCTGAAATTTAAGTCTAGTGGCAAGGGGGCAGAGGGTTTTCTGCCTATTCTTTCTTTTTGTCCTCTTCCTTCTGACAAGCTGCTGATTTGTCGTCTTCCCACTTCTGCATGTTTATCCCAGCCTTAGACTCTCGTCCAGTTTTAATCTGGACTCCAAGTTCAGGCTTAGCCATTCATAGCCTCCAACCACACAGCCTGCGCGCCCATGCTGCACCAACTGCCCTGTAGCTGTGGCACTTTTCTCCCTTATCTCTCTGAACCGGTGGGTGTTAGCCAGAAAGGTGGCTAAGTGACTTACCACTTGCTGTGGGAATGCTCTCTTCCCGTGGGCAAAACTGCCAACTGGAAGACTTGTCCCCTAGCTTTTTAGTCCTGGACTGCCCAGGACTCACTAAGGATGTGAGACACGGATCACGGGACGGCAGTCCTGTCTCACCTAAACTCCATCGTGGACACTGGGATCTTGTGCAAGGCACCTCTTCTCTCTGGCTGCACAAGCAGCACACAATGGTGATTAGTTAGTGTCTAAGCTGCACCTCGAATGCACATTTCTATAGACATGGTAATTATTAGACCTGATTTTTTTTCTCCCCTCATTGAAGGAATAAGTATACGGAGTGTTACTAATACTCATTTAATTTCAACTCCAAAACAGGAAAAACGCTAATGGTTCACATTGTTTAATGAAAGTCTGTGGGACTCATTCCTCAGTTTTTGTGATCTAATATTTACAAAACCAAAGTAATTTAAAAAGTCTTTGACATGCTTACAATAGATCCTTCAAAGCCCTGGATACCAGATAATGCTACAACTGTATCACAGAACAAAAAAGAATAGGACAGGATATCTCTCTTCATGCCAGTAAGCATCCAAGCCACATTCTCTTTGTATCTGAGTTTTAGAATGGATGTTTTTAACTTACTTTATGTACTGAAGATGTGTTTATAAGATAAGCTTAACATTGATATGAAAAGAAAACACATAGAACTGCTGTAAGACCATTTATGCTTTAAATAAGCAGACAGCAGCTCAGAAAATCGTATTTCACGAGCTTGTTCTCTCCCACAAATATTTCTGACATTCTTTGGGAATGACTGTTTAGGAACCCAGGCTCCCTCACCATCAGAAGTGCTCCACGCAATCCTGTGCTGTACATTAAGGTGTTGCTTCTCAGCTCATTTCTCCTGCACGTTTATGCATTCCGTTTTCAAAACCTAAGTGTCTTACTGAATAAACCGCCATCAGAAAAGTAAGTACAGCTTAGATTTGGCAAAAATGTTAGTGACCTTTCTCTCAATGCTCTCTATCCATATGACGGCTGCTAGGTTCACTTTTCTTTCCTTCCTTGTTTCTTCCTTTGTTAGCTGCTGGCCCTTTTTTCTTAGTCGGTAGTACCTCACTTCTACTCATTAGGCTGTGCAGTAGTCAAGCCAAGAGTGATGAGTCAGCCACCAGCACCATTCAGCCTTACACTGATCAACAACAGTTTACTATGTGGAACAATCAAGACGAATTTGTTTTAGCAGGAAGCTGAGGACAGGAAAGATCTAGCGGCCAACATGTACGACATTGTTCAGTCTGGCTAGGTTCTTTTTGGGAACAGCATGTGGACCTGCTGCTCTCATCAGCGCCTTCTATGACAGAACTGAGCAATACCTCCCTTGCTGTATATAAGAGAAAATGCGGGTAAGTGAAGAGCTCATCTGTGCCACAGAGTAGTTTTAAAGTACGTTTTACTGACAGCTTTAGAAAAAGTGAAAATTGACAAGTACATTTATATTTAAAAGCACTGATGGGACGTTATCTAGATAAACGTAAACTAGTTGAATTTAAATTGAAAAGAGGACAAAAGAAAGGCATTTGAAAAAAAGAAGCAGCGACGAATACCATTTCAGACTTGGGGAGAATGTATTTTGACTAATAGACATCTGTAAAGCAGAAAGCCAGCAGTCAGGGAAAGGACTAATTTGTTCAAGTACAACCGTTGCTATCAGTGAGGTATCACCTGAATGCGTTAATTAATACAGACCACAGGTGGCTTTGGCTTCCCATGCATTTGCATTAATATGTTCCCCTGTCATCCCCCTCCGTCACCCCTGTAACGGCTTACAGCACACCGGTTGCTGAGCTCCCACACAAATCCCACTGACGTGAATGGGAAGTGAGCTCGTCCAGCAACTCGCAAGGTACAGTCCAACTGGCAAAGCTTTACCCTTCGTCTTTTTGACGGGTGGAAAACGTATTTTCCTTGCCTCATTTGTCCTATCCCTCAGAAAGAACGAGGATGCACACCAGAGGCTGAGCTCCTCTTTTCCCGTGCGGCGACCTGCCTCGCACACTTGTCTAGCAAACGCCGGAGGTGGGGGGGTCACCTCCAGCTTCTTGGGGGGGGAGTCTGGTTGGTTTTTTTGTTTTGGGTGTTTTTTTTAAGACTGGCTTGTATTTACCCCTTGCTTTGGGTGGATCTGCTTGCTCTGGAAGGCCTGGGCCTCTTACAATCTCTAACAAGGTACGTGCTTTACATACTCGAGACAAAATAGCACGTAGTTTTTCCTTCTGAATCACTTCAGGGAAGAAGACTTTGACAGACCTGATGTCAGGTTCTGGGAAAAACAACCTGACTTGGTGCTGTTTTAAACAAGAGGGGTCAAGCGGTATCTGTATTGTTACTGAACGCTTCAGTCACACTAAGGTGATGATACCACTAATATTAGAATTCACAGAAATCCCTTCATATTTTTCTTGGTTTTGTACATGTCCCCAGGGAAAAACCACTTTGCCTGTTGGAGAGTGGATGGGTGGGACCTAATAAAATAATACATCTTCAGGTAAGAAAAACATGTTGTTTAAGTCCATTTGGTATCTCAAAGTATTGCTTGACTTGGTTTCGTATTATCTGAGAAGCTTAACAAATCCTGTCTTTTCAGATCGTTACACTGGTGTATATCACAACCTACAGAGAGCGATAGCAGTAATCTCTTGGGATAGGTAGTAACGACGACTAACAAACACTGTTTAAACTGCTAGTAAGTAGTGCTTGTGTAATTGCACACAGTTTATGACCTAGGAGATCACACGTGTTAAGTACAGAACGTCGCTTTCTCAACACCACCGTAGCCTAAAATCAATAATCTCTACACAAAGTCCGTAGTACTAGTGGACTAGACAGTAGGTTGGTTTGGGGACTGGCTGTGGTTACTGTTTGCCAGCGTGTTCTCCTCTGGGCAAGAGCTCCCGTCAGCTGCTTGCATGCTGACTGCTGTGGCTCTGTTACTTGGCTCCCATATGCCCAGCACAGCACCCCAGAAAACCACATCTGGTTCATAGACTGTCTCAAGTCTTCTCCAACGTCCCAAATTTTGGATGCAAAAATTTCCCTTCTCTCAAGTGAAGAGATAGTTTACAAGCCACTAACCACACACAGCACATGTGACCAGCGTCCCTTTTCTCTGCGAGTCTCGAATCCAAAGCACAGTTTGTGTTAAAGGAGAATAAATAGGTGCCCCTCGAGTGCGTACTTCTGTTTCAACACAGGTCACACACAAGCAAGTTCTCAGCATCAGGTTTTGGAATTTCTGAAGACAGCTGCCTACCCATGCATGGGAAGAAAATGTTTCCTGCCTCATCCTATCAAAATAAATTGGTATCCGTGCGCATTCAGTGCCTCCGTATAGATCTGGTAAATCTACTTAAATAAACCCTTATGAGCAAAGATGCAGGCCTGGTCTGCTTGGTCAATACTTGGTGGGTGTTGGGCACTGGCTAAGCAAGGGTAATAGGGAATGTTTGAGTTTTGGCTGTGATCCCGTTTATATCCTGAGGGACAGCAGATTTACAAGACAGCTTCTCTTGGTTCTCTTCTCCTAGAAGGAGGAGATACCTCTACAAGGACACCACGAACACGCACACACATTGCCCGCATACTCTGTCAGGTCATTAGTTTCATGCCTAATGCATCAAGGTGACGTAGAGGGGACAGAATTAAGGCTCATTTCATACAACTGACGGTGGAGGGCTGGCTGTACAGCGTGTGCCTCCCCTCTCCTGTGTCTACAGCTGCACCCTTCACCAGCAGGCTAGGCGAACATGGTGGGGACAAATACACGCAGGCATTCTCATGGGGGGAATCTGCCCTCCAGCTCAGGACCAAAATGCAGGCACCCGCTTTCGAACAACTGGAAAAAGCCAGCAGCCTCTTAAGAGTGCGCCTGAATAGCAGTTCTGGCATGGGGGATAACAGAGGCAGTGCGGGCTCTGATAATAACCTTAATGTAAGAGGCAATCTCAGGAATTTCAACAAGAGCTGGGCTTAGGCTAAGGTGAGAGGACTGGAAGTGGGACCGCAGAAGCAATTGCCCTGACAATATAAGGCGATGCTGGAGAGAGGTCATTTATAAAACACTCCGTGGGTGATTCTTAATCCTCTGAAATAACACGTATGGCATTACGGTGGCTTTATATTTGGAATAAAGAACATAAATAGAGCATAACTCACTACTTCAAATTGTGCTTTTCTGGAAGGTATGTCATAGCGGGTGATGCGGAGTCAATAGCTGCCATCAGTCTCGTGTGTACCAGTGACAGCAGCTAATAGGCACAAGCCTTGTTCTCCTCATATTAAACGGGCTTTTGTTACTGAAGCTGATGGCGAAGCACAATCAACCAAATATTTTTGGCCTCTAACAACCAAGAATTTGTTTGTCACGCTTCTCGTCTTGTACCAGGCTGTACAAAATCAGAGAGCTAAGAAAAAAGTACCAGCAACTCCTCCCCAGTGTTATGTGAGCCCTTCCCACGAGCTTTGTAAATTGAGAATTATTACCACTGTTTTAGCGAAGTACGAGATGTTCCATGTCAGTACCCTGGGTTGCCCCCCTTTTCCCCGGCCCCTGGGGAAGGGGCCCGCGGACCCCCCCCCCCCCCCCGTGCAAATGGTTTGTTTCAGCAGCTGTCACCACATTCTTATAATTTCCCCAATAATGAATTGGAAGCCAAATTCTCTGTGGACCTTGAGCTGTCCTTCTGAAGGTTCACACTGGGACAGAGAGCGCAAAAGCCATTCTTCCCCTGCATTTTGGGTATACAGTGCCACTGGGACACGCAGACCTCTCCAGAGCCTTTGGCCAGCTACTTTCCCCCCAAAGATCTGTTTATATCTTTCATAAAAAATACGCATAAGCCACATGGATGATTTTTCGGAAAAAGCAGCGGAATCCTGCTCTTCCACCTTTCACGCACACTCGCTCTGCTCGCTGCGCTTAACAGTCTGTCGATTAATCCTTCCAACTCTACGAACCATGGGATCGCACCCACTGCAAAACAGTTATCCAGCCCTGATAGCTCAGACACTCTCCAGAGAATGGGAGAGGTGCTTTGAGTCTGTTTAGGTGAAGGAGGAGACCGAGCCCGTATCAAAGAGCCGGGGGGGGAAGCATCTTCACCCCGGGCGGCTGGATAAGGAGAGCAGGAACCGCAGCAGCATCCCTGTACTCGCTGTATTTCAGAAAAAGGCAATAGCCTTTACAACAGCCTTTTTGCAGAATGTGATCTGGAAGGGCACTGCATCTGCTGCCGCAGGACGGAACGTGGGCAGGAGGCTGGCACCGAGCTGCTCGGCTTTTGTTGAGGCTGACGTGGCTCTGAGCACACTCAAAGGCAGAGCTTCAGATGTCTGCGTAACCATCCAGGATCCAGCCGGCAGCTGTGTTGAGGACGCAGAGGACTGCAGGGTTTGGGCATAGACAGTCTAAACTCCGTCCAGATCCCTTTTGGGGATCTGCTCCTCTCTGGAGACTTGGGAATGAGTCTAACCAACTCGGTGGATTTTGACTCAACACCCATTATTTTCTGGCTGGCTCGCATAGCACGTGCTTCTTGTCACCAGGAGTACCTGCTGTTGCTCCCAGTACTGGATCTGAAGTGGTGAAAGCATGAGCATTTAGAGGAGGGGAAAAAAAAGATCAAGGGCAGACAGGGGCCCTCTTGTCGTTCTCCCAAAACTTCTCTGCCTTTCAGGCCACTTCTCTACAACCTTCGTGACCTATTTAGCACTACCAGCTTTACCAAATTTGGAAAAGACACCAGCCAAGGTTAAAAAATGCTGCCCTACAACATACATTTCTAAGCAGTTCTCAAAAGACATAACCAGAATCCAGCAGTAATAGGTGTCCTAAAAGTCCTCCTTTGCACCTCTGTACCACGATACGTGGCAACATTTCGGGGGGGGGGGGGGGGGGGGGGGGGGGGCGTCGTGGGGGGGGGGTGGGGGGGGGG
>NW_010972673.1:383064-585435 GCF_000737465.1 Haliaeetus leucocephalus
CCGTGTGGGGGGTGGGGGGGGGGGGGGGGGGGGGGGGGGCTGCAGGGGTGGCCTCTGTGGGAGGAGGTTCGGGGGCTGATGCAGTTTTCTGACCCCCTAAAAATGAATATTTGAAGTAACAGCTTAGGTTTTGGGTCATACAGAAAGAGAGGCTTTATTTTGTCCTAAATAGCACATACAAGTTTGATCAAGTAGTAATTATATCTGAGCCACTAAGAAATAATCTCCAAGGTATAATTAGTAACAGCACCTTCCCTGGGAGATGTGATTCCCTCCACCTCCCGCTTCTTCCCTTCCCTGCTCCAAAAAACCCAAGAGCCAACCAACCCAAACGCCTCAAACCACCAGAGCCCGGTGACATTCAGCTTAAAAATGAGGACTGAAAAATAAATGACCAAGTTAATGAAAGGAAGGTGTTTCTATAAAATCAGTAGAATTCACCTGCAGATCTGCAGAAACCGCTTACTGACAACAGAAAAGAAGCACTAGAAGAAGAAAAATCCCAAGTGGAAAAGCAAGATGAAAAGGCGAAACCACAAGAAGAAAGCTAATGGCTCATGGTGCCAAAAAGGCAGCCTTCTGCAAAGGATAATCAAAATGTCAGGGTGGGCCAAAGCCAGAAGCATCCTCTACAGCAGTCCTTCTGTCAAAAGGGCCATTGAAGCAAAGCTTAAAATGGAATGAGTTCACCAGAAAATCAAAAATGCCTTGCCATGGAGCCAGCCAGCTATCGTAATATAGAAAGCGTTTTTCATCAGCAAGCGTGTTTCTGTTTTTCGAACTGTATGGCTACCCAAGGCTCGCAGTTACCGCTTAAGAAACTTGCAGCAACTTAAGTAAATGAAAAAGACACACGCGCACACTGAGACCTTCCAGATTCCACTCAAGCAGGCATGTGGGCACTTTGGTTCTTAATACTGTCTCTTTCCTGCCAACTTGTCTACATTAGGGCTATTTGTCACACTGGAACTCTAGCTACAAACCCTGAGTGTAAATCTATGTAACGAACCCTTAAAATAAATATATGCATTGGAAAGATTTTGCCAGGAACTTAGAGCGCGTGAGAACTTCAGGCTTATCTCTGGATGATGGCTTCCATTTGATTCAGCTAGCGCAAATTCTCAGCTCCCGTGGGAAGCAGCGCTGGGGATGGCACGGTGATCACCGACACAGGAGTGCCAGGGTTCACTGGGACATTTCTATATTTCTCTTGGCTCAGACTTTATATACATCTCTATACAGAACACCCTCCCCCCCCGCCTGTTTTGAATGGTACTCTGTTATGAAAACAGCACGACTGGAAAAACTATTGCACCTGCATACACACGGGGGTGCGCCTTATAAATCATTTCTCGTACTTAAGCAAAAGCTAAGGGATAACTTTGATTTTGTTTGCTAAAATATAAAACCTAAAATTGTTAATAAGCCACTAAGAGCTATTCAACAGATTGTCTATTACAGAAAATCTTGCCACGACGCTCAAGCGGTTTATGGCCATCTCGGGTATCTGGGGAAGAGTGAAGTGGGTCTAATGTTTTTGAAGTTTTTGTGGGGTTTTGAGAAATCCAGACATCTGCATTTTAATCTTTGGAAAATCCTGAGATCAGCAAGACTATCGTCTGCAAGATTTAACCACAAGTTGGACCCACCTCTTAGCAAGTCTAAAAGTCTTATGATTGCTGTAAAAAAACCCCAAACAACCCCCCCCACACCACTTCTTTTTTTTTTAATATGTACACATAATGATGGGGTTTGTGCTGTAAAATATTTGTCTTTAAATGACAGGGTAAGAATATGATAATTCATGCTCTCTGCATAACCAAGTTCACTGGATGTGTCTCAGCGACTGATTTAAGTAACTGCAGCTTTTCACCTGCTGCTTTGTCTGCAGTATGTTTATTGCAGCTGTGCGTGTCAGCAACACAAAAAGGGGTAAGAGCAGCTCTGAGGCAAGACTCGAAGGCTTGCAAAGCGCTCCTCCTGCCTTTCAGATGGTCCCGTTACCCACCTACCGTCACCTCTACCTTTCACGTGGAGGGATTTTTTTTAAACCGCGTACACACGCCAGCGCTTTTTGCCGACAGGCACGCTTTTTAAAGTTTCATTTTTCCTCCCTGGTTACTTGTTCTTCCCCATTTGTGAGTCAGGAAAGATTTGAATGCAGGCCCAACTCCTCACCGTATTTGAGATGTTGAGTGGGACATTGAAATAGCTCCGCTGCCGTCAGCAGGGACCGCCAACTAAAAACATGGTAACACAATGCCTTCCCTTTCGATGTAAAATCCATCATGTCAAGCGCTCGGATTTACACATCCCTGCATATGTACTAATGTACACCACCACCTGAACTGCTTTACACATTTCTAGTATTTACTTTGGCTTCCTACACCCTCTGTTAATCAAGTCTTATTCTTCCATGACCCAGGCAGCTATCCTGAACTTTTCTAGAAGCCAATATGACACACTCCCCTCCGGACAATGCAATAAAGCATGGGCGCACACCCAATGCAATATCTACAGTAATTAGAGTCACTGCTCCTTAAAAAGTAAAAATAGATGGATTGTGCTGTACAGCGCACCAGCGCTGTGGCAGCAGTACTGCATTGCTCCGTAAACAAGAGGAAAAAAAACCCCTAACATTAAAGCCATTTATGGCACTTGTCTCCAACAAGGACGCTAATTCCAGGTATTTGGAACAAAGAACACAGTGTATTTTACTCTTTTTTTCATCTTTCTGCTTCTAGACTGGGCAAATTAACATTGGTTTCTTACCACAAACCTCTGGAGACACCACGGTTTAAGAATGTTTTTCCAAACACTCACACTAAAAAAAAAAAAACAATCAGCCAGCTACTGAGCTGTGGAGGAAGGAGGTGGCATCTCTGTTCACACCCCTTGAAAACAAGTTATCCTGCAGAGAGCCAGGCTGGGTGAAGAGAGGGTAGGCAGAAGTACTGCAAAACCTTCTCCCTTGCACCCAGAGCCAGCGTAGCTCCTTAAAGCCAGTATTTCGCGCATGCCATAGCGGTGATCTTGGATGAAAAGGCTTACACGCTTCTTCCCTGTGCCTTATCACTATTGATCACCACCTATATGCTGATTTAAAGTAGAAAGGCACGTTGTCCCTCTTAAGTCCAGCTCCTGTCCCAGAGAGCTCATCTGCCGCCGGCTGTCTCAGCCCAGCGCTGCGTGACGGAGGTTGCCTAAAACTGCAAGTGATGGGAACCCCCCCAGAAGAAACGTGTGCACGCTGCTAGGAAGGAGAAATATAGAAAAAGGAAAGAAGCGTGACTGTCATCCAATCCGAAACATATTTCTATAGAGAAAATGCATTTTATTGTATCAACCGTTATATTTTTGTACCTTTTTTCCCGGTGGTGGCCAAGTTTCAGTGGAGCAAAGCTTTAGTTAGTTTCTGAGAAAGGAACCAGAGGTTTGGTGCCTCGGCAGGGGGGTGGGGAAGGGGGAAGAGCTGAGAAAATAACTTTTCAACTTTTGCAACAGGCTCACGCCGAACTGTCCGCCAAACTCACCCCAAGCCAAGCAGCTGGGGAGCCCAGGGGCCGAATCAGCAGTGTAACACATCTTCCCAGGACGCACAGATGCTGGGCTTGATATCTGCCAGACAGATAGGTTTCCGGGAAAAAAAACAAAACCGTGTTGTTGTCGTCGTCATCCCCCCAACACTTCCGTGCCTCTCTCTCCTCCCGTCAAGTCGACGAACGAGCCATCTGCTGCCATTAGGAGCGATGCCTACATCCGAGCCGGTCACAGCGTGCGCTCTCCGCAGCGTTCTCCGCTTTCCGCTCCAAGCCGTGACGCACCGCGACTTTCCCCTCCGGCCGGGACTCCAGGAAACGAGTTGTTTGATTTGGACGAGGGCACGGGGACACGGACACAGGTGGCTCCAGCTTTTGCGACACGGGGGTCAAGCCTGCTGCAAAAGGGTCCTGCTTTCCCCTCGGTTTTTCCCTAGGGACCAGGAAATGGGATGAAAAGCAGGGCCCTGGCTGGAATTCAATTATATTAAAGTTCACTCCGTGAGTACCTGTGCAGCACCCTGGCATTTCTTGGTAAATCAGCCCAGGCCTCAACAACAGGGAGAGTTGCGAAAAATCTCACTTCTGTACCCTATTTGGGGAAAAATGACGACCCAGACTTGGAAGCCGCTTTGCGGCTGACTTGCGTTTCCACCGCAGGCTTGGCCAAAATCCCACTCCCGGCCAACTCCAGTTGCAGGACCTTTGGGTTTGGTGCAGAACTGGGCCGGTACCTGTCCTCTGCTGTAGGAAGTCGCTTCCGAAGTAGCTGGCCAAAAGATGCACTCGCTAGGATAAGGGCCATCTCGGGATGTGCGCAGTTTTGATTTTTAAACTCCTCTTCCTCTGCTGTTTTTTTTCACTTCTTGTTGATTTTTGCTGTAACAGCCATTTTAATGTGTTTGCTGCCGTCTTTTACCTGGGGGTGTTTTGCTCCAGTGGGGGAAAGGGTCAATATTTTAAATATACTTTAAGGAAAAAGAAAGACCAAGAGTCAAGCTCTCTCTCAATGATAGGGGCTCCTTTTCTGGACAGCCTACACCCGCTTCATTGCCGTTAATCTTTTTATCCTGAATAAAATTAGATGTAGACCTCTACCTGTCAGGCCCGAGGCAAGCAATCCGCTGGCTGACTTGGCCAGCACGTCACTCTTAGCAGTGATGGCACCGTTTGATTAGGATGCAGGAGGGAGATGCTCCAATTAATGACAGCGAATGCCGTATGAGAAGGCGTATCTTGGAGAGGGCGACAAAAAAGCGCAGCTCTTCCTAGCAGGGAGCAGGGGAGGTGAGGCTGCAGAGCTCAGCTTCAGCGGTCAATTCCCTCCCCTTTCCGTCTGCGGACTCCTTGGCCAACACGAGTGGTGATTCACAACTTGGAGCTCGTGTCCTCCTCACCCCCTCTCTTTTTCATCACTGGTCTGGCAGTGGAAAGGCTTCCCACACAATCCCCGAGCCAAATCCTGCTGGAACTGCAGTTGTCTCGTGGTGCTTTCATCCCAAATAGCTCAGCTGCTATGCTGGCTTCTGCAGTTAGGAGCTGCTTAAATTTTCTGCTGCCTCAATAGAATATATTTCTTGGTTAGCATAGTGAATCTGAGGCTGGGAGCAGGACTACGGGGTGAAGAACAGAAAGCCCAGTATTGCACAATTGGTTCGCATCTCTGCTAAAGATTTCATCTGCAGTGCTCTTCTGGAGTTAAAGCAAATTCACTGCCAAGTACAGTTACTGAAGTATTCAGTAAGAGTAATTTGTTGTACTTGATACTTCTTCTGAGCACAAATGGATAACGTTTTTTTACAGTCTTTTCTTATAACCATGTAGTGAAGAGGTTCAATAAAAGCAATTTTTGCCTATGGGTTGCTGAATGGTACCACTATCTCCAAGCATTTTTGTTCAGGATTCAAATATGCTGTGTGACTGGTCACCCATGTTAAACAATACGGTTTCTATTCCCTAACCAGATTCGTATAGAGGCCAGGACTATCTGGAAAAAAATCAAGGCGGCATTGAAAGGGGATATAGGGAGAGAGGCAAATTTAGAAAATTCGGCCATGTTTTCCCTCTTCCAAAAGAAAGTACCCACTATAAGGCTGTACATGTGCAATTCAGACTTTAAAATACCCGCCTTCTTTCTCCACTTGCAGATATACCTGTCTAGATGGTGTTTTACTCAGCACGTCTACTCCAAGCCCTGCCTTGCACACGTATGCTTTGAGTTTTTTATCGCAAAAGGTGCGGACAGGTCTCAGTTTGGCTCAGTTTACCACTTTCAAATCTGAATGCCAACTTGAAGGTTCACAGAGATGCTTACTTTCATATGGCACGTACCTCGTATTATTTCACATACGTACTGGTTCTACGAATGGGTCATGTCTGCTTTATGTCGTGGTTCAGCACAGCACTCCAGGTATGTATAGGGCACAAGATGGTCCAGGAGCCTGTGAATCTTCTAGGTTCCTGGGAATTTCAGGCCTCAACTCTCTAGAAGTCCTCCTCCATCACCCACTCTTTGCCACCAGAAAGAACCACGATGAGATGGAAGCGATAGAGGACCTTTGATGTTGTGCCCAGGGAGAAGTCTCAAACTGGTGAGAAAGCCAAACAGGGGACCTGTGCCAGGCACACTGGTTTCTCCTGAGGTTTCTGTCCTCGGTGTTTTGCTACTGAAGAATGTGTGTTTAATGCTCGAGGGAGAAGAGACATACCACGTGCTTTTAGGCAGAGGACCTCTCTTTTTCTCCTCTACTGCCACAACCCCTTATCCTGCTTTTGTACACCCTGGTACTCAGGCTAACAAGTTTTAAATGATGTTTTAAGCTGTATCCACTAGATAGCAAGATTAATGCCCAAATTCAAGCAATAGCAATGTCAATGAACTAAACTGTCAGCCCGCCCCCAAAACCTTATCAAAACAAACTGCTTGCTGTCTGTGGCTTGAGGCAACTTTATATTTCATTTTGTAATATAAGCTCTGTGACTTCTCATGCTAGAGACTGCCTAGGATATTTAAACGCACAGCTTCCATTAGTATAAGTGTTATGTCTAAATCCACCAGTCAACTTAAAAAAAAAAAAAAGAAAAAGAAAAAGAAAGAAAAAAAGAAGAAAGAAGCACCTGTCTTTCAAATGTTAAGGCCTGCCCTCTGCGTTTATGACTGGTGAAGGCATTGTTTCTTAACCCTGATGTAATATAACTGTTTGGCTTTCACAGAGATAGAACACAGGTTTCAAAGTACTTGAAAAGTTCTGCAGCACGTACATAAACAGCGAGCACTGCTATATCGGGTAAAGTTTTCGTTAACTTCACGGAACAGATAAGGAGCAGTTCGTTTTAATATAACCCCTAGAAACACAGTACTGTTGTTACTGGTCTTTAAATGGTAGTTGGCTCTGAGTGCTGACTATCTACAGTAATACTGTGTCAAGCTTAGTGAGTACAGATAATGTTTAAAAGCCTATGTTTCATTTCTTTAAACTTGCATAAGCATGCTTAAGAAACGTATATTGGGCTCTTATTTTAGCCACTCTTAGCTTTATATTTTTTATAGTGAAAACACATTTACACTTCTAATGTATATTTCCCTCAAAACGTACGTGCTGCTACAGCACTTCAGCAATAAGGATGATACCTGCAACCCCTCAGAAAGCGAGGCAAATGAAAAACAAATGAGAAAATACGCAGCGCAGAGTCAAGTACTGAAAAACATAACCTCGCCAAACCTCGACTTACGTAACCAGCTGTTTGAGAGCACTTCATGTGTTGAAAAGAGACTGAATAACAAAAGCTGAATCCTGGCTGCCTCTGCTACTTATACAGGTAATCTTCTGCTGGGGGGGGGCTCAGACGACTTAAATACTGTGTTACATAAACGCAACTGGAAGTTTAAACACCCTACATGGGTTTCAAACCCTCCATCACAACCTCTGCAATGTTCTAAATGGATTCTCAGATAAATCATATGGTCATCCTAGAATATTGTATCATGAAAAATTACACATTTTAAATGAGGATTTGGTTAAAAACCCCAACAAAATCGCTTCTGCATATCGGGTAATAGATTACATAAATTAAACTCTTTAAAAGTTGTGAAAGAAGAAACTAGTAAGACTGCACATTATCTGTGCAACAAATTCAATGACAATACAAAGTGTAATATGAATGGAAACTATTAGCAAAATATGTTTACTGGGCACCAAAGCAGAAAATATGTTATCATTTACTGGAACCAGCCCAAATAAATATCTGCCAAAGAATAAAACAACTTACAAGGAGACCTTCCTGTGTCTAATGGGGCTATGTGTTTAACGCTTTTTTTCCTTCATATTGGTGTTTGAACTGGGTCACATACATTCCTCTTAAGATGACATTTTAGAACCTATTTATAGAAACCCATCCTGTCTGCCACATCTTGTTTCAATTAAAATTTGATCTTGAAAAAAGACAGAAGGATGGAAGTGGGGGGGGACCCTGTAGTACCAGCTACTGATGATCTATTAAAAGTTTACGCTGCACTTTGAACCGAAGGGAAGGCTTGCAGGAAAACACCAGCACAGAAACACTGCCCCCAAAAACCTGCAAAACCTCCTTCTGCAGCAGCAGACAAACAGTCCCAGACCCCCCCTCCCACGCCACTGGCACGCTGTGCTCCCCCGAGCCTTTTTGGAGCTGCTTTCAGCTCTGCCGGCCCTGCTGTTCGCACACCTTTTGTCTTTTTATCCAATGCTTCTTGCTCCGTTTCTCAGCTTTTTCGGAGAGCAAGACCACTGTCTAGTTTAGAACAAGCTTTCGCGTTTCAGGCTTTTATTTAAGCAAAGGTCTTTGTGGAGTTCTGTTTCAAACATGCTTCTGGGACACGGGTAGGTTCTTCCAAACGTCGCTGATTTTGGGAATCCTGGCTGGTTTGGGATACTTAATCAACTTCTGCATCCCTCCCTGCCACCCCAGTGACTCCAGTCCATCTCTCCCATCCCCGGTGACCTCAGCCTTCACAGTATTCACTGCCTCTTCTCCTTTCCATGGGTCTCCTGCCTGCAACATTACCTCTGGCTGCCTCCCAAGTCCCCAGGTCGTCCCCCCCCCGAGGAGGACCGAGCTCTCTCCCACATTTCTGGCTGGCTGAGGGCAATGCATGTGGACATGAGCAGGGTAAGAGAAAAATCAGGGAGGAAAGACAGAAAGGTCGAAAGGCCTAAAGAGATAATCTATAAATTTATAGCTGTTGCACCCCCCTTGTAAAACAAAGTGCCTTACTTTAGGCTGCATACGGCGCGGTTCAGACTTTAAAGCAGCTGTGCTCTTTCGAGAAAGGCAGAGAGATCTGCCTCGGGGCGGCTGGAAACTCCCTCTGGTCGACCTCCATTTCCATACAACTAGACAGTACCTTAATATCTAGCGACCCTCTGCCCTCTCTAGCGAGACTGAAATCAGCCAGCTGGTTCAAAAACCCCCTGGAGAAGCAGCGGGGAAAACTTGCACTGTCCCTATGTAAAAGAAAACCGCCAACGCCGTAGCAGCTGCCGGTGCCCTCGCCCAGCATTGACGGTGGGAAGCGAGACGATTCGGGAGCGTTGCCCCAGGGCTCCCAGAGCACAAGCCCGGTCTTGAAACCGCAGCTGCACCTCATCACAACAGGCACTCAGAGCTGCCAAAACACAAATTTCATCCCTGGCCTGAAGAACGGAGAGACGCTTGGGCATCTCCACCCTCGCTCCTGGGACTCCCACTGCCCCGGACCCACCACCTCTCCTTGGCTCGTCCTACCCTCCAAGGTGACAGCATTCCCCAGTTGTCCTCCCTGCTCCTGCATCCCCCATGGACGTGGTCTCCCCATCCTGCTCCTCCTCGGCAATCGAACCCATCCGTGCACCGACCCGAGCCCCCCACTCTCCCCCTTCTGCCTCTTACGATACCCCAGACTGCCGTATTCCCTCCTGCAGGCACGCACACGCGCTCTCCCGTTTCCTTCCTCCGTTCTTCTGTCTCTGAAGTTAGACCATTTTAATGTTTTTATGTTAATTGCTTTTGAGTAACAGCCTTTCTGGAAAACAAAAGGTTTCCCAGACTACTGGTTTCTTTGGAAACGTTCCCATGGCCAACTACAAGCTGAAATAATAACAATAATAGGAAAATTTCCACATAAGCATATAAGGCTTTTTTTCAACAACCGGTGAAAAAGTTGTGGGGTTCTCAAAAGCGGTTTGGGTTTTGACATTTTCCGGCCAGTTTTCCCTTCTAGTCTCCCAATCCTCCGCTCCCACCAGGAGAAAGGCAAAAAGCGTTTATCGAGAGCACCCTCAGTGCATACGAGCGAGGAGCTGTGCGGAAAGGCTGCCAGCCTTGGCTGGCATTCCTCTGTTGATAAGAAGCGCAGGAAACGATGGACTTTTCTAAACCGGAAAAATTTGCAAGCCAGCTTCAGCTTAACCACAAGAAACTAAAGCACGCGGCAGGAATCACAAGGTTCATGGCAGAAGGGGAAAAGCTGACAACTTTTGATTCATGGGCTGTTAAAGGTTATGATGCTGCCATATAATGTTATGGAAATGAAACCACAGTTTTAAACACTAAGCAGGTAGCTGCTTCAGCAAATAAACCCAGGCTCCGCTCTTTTTCATGTGTTTGTATGTGAGGCAGTGGTGAAATTGGGCTGGTCTCAAAGAGGCAGTGACACTTTGGGCTGGGGGAAAGGGGTTGTGAGGGCCAACTCACACGCGGAGTGGTACAACCCTGGAGCCAAGCCATTTGGAATACAAGCCTGCTAAAGTCTGCCTTAATCTGGCTCCCATCTCCCTAATCCGGAGCTTTCTAATGTCCCTTTCCACCTTTAGAAAGCGAGGGTCCAACGACAGTATATGGGCAGTGGCAAAAACTGAGCCGACAGCTACCTTACAGCCAGTGCAAGCGGGTGAAAGATTAACAACCGCACAGATGCACTCTTACCTTTTTGCTCGGATGGCCACAAACTCAAAGATTTTCCTCTCTGTTGTTCCTTCTCAGCTTGTCCCGTCTTCCTCTGTTATGCTCCAGCCCCACAGGCTTCTTAAAAAAAGAAAAATCATTTAAAAGGTACTGTAAAGGCAGGCATACGTTACACACTATCTCATGGCAGCGTAGGATTTTTCTCACAGCACGCACATAATGTTTGTTAACTACGAAAATATCACAAAAAGCACCACCATCTCGTACGTTGAGTTGGCAGAAAGAGAGGAAAAGCAAATCAAAGCCTCGCTTCCACCGGTGACTGGCACGCTTAGGGGCTTGGCAAGGAAAGCCGCTGCCGAAGCATCTTCTGCCAGCGCAGAGATTTCCCCTGCGGTGGCACCGGCGCAGCTATGCCTGGGGATTTCTGCACGTGGGGCTGCCGGCAAAGAGCTGGGAAGGGGAAGGAGGTTTTGCTCGTGGGCCAACCTTCGTACCAACGGCCCCGTGGCAGGCGTAGGAAGATAAAGCAGAGGAGCATGGTAGGATTTGGTGCTTTACAAATCTTTACCTGCTGACAGGGCTAAAGGGCTTCACAAAGGTTTCCCAGGATGCTGCCAAGCAAAGAGGTGCTGAGAAGAAAGTTGCTGGAGTCTTCCACCCAACTCTTCTTGTGACCAATTCTTTTAAATTGCAGAGGGTGTGAAAAGAGAGGAAGAAAGGAGTTCAAAGTAACCTCAAGGGGGGAAAAGGAAAGGAACGCTTGCAAATTGGAAGAGCAAGAGCCCCAGTAAACAGCAGCTGTTACAAATAAGCCCCAAAAGGCTGCAGGTGCTCGTTTCCTCCAGGTTTAAAGCAACAACTTGCAGCAAGGCTGCAGGAGTCATCAGCTAGTCTCAGCCTAGACTATCATCTTGAGCACAAAACCCAGAAGATATGTTTTTACTCCTTTCAGAAAAATATTTTCTGTGTTCAGTGATAGCCTTGGTCTGCCTGCTAAGTAAAATTTTGTGATGTTTGTGAAGCTGCCTGTCTTGATTCCACCTGCAGTGGTAAAGCAGTCTTCCCTGCGAGCCAGGTGAAAATATGGTTCCTAAAATGGGGATCTGTACAAACAGTATTTTCAGACTGAGACAGTTACTGGAAAGGAGTTTCTATTTCCTTAGACATACAGTGCTTGCACTATGTCAAAAAGGAGACAGCTCACCATGAGCCTGCAATGCTTGTTTGATATCCACTGCCTGTGCGTGCGTGTGGAGTTGAGCTGCCGAAAGGATGGTAAGACGCAGAAGGATCACGGCACCTGCGGCTTGAAATTGTGTTATGTCAGTTCAGGCCCTGTTCTCTTCTAATATGTGGAGCTCTGCATCCAAAAGCTGCCTCCAAAAGCCCTCCGTGAAAAATTCCTTCCCCAGATCCACTGACCTGTGTAGCCTCTGCTTATTCTGGTAGAAACTGGGCATGGATGGACGGACAGAGATGCCGTAGACCCTGGTACTGGTATTGCAGCAGACCATTTAAACAGACACCAGGTTCATAATCACAAAGGTATTTGGGCATTTTGTACATGCTGCGGTCACAGGGGTCAGCTTCCTCACTGCTGCGCGCCCCTATTCCTGTAGTAGCTTTCTCCTTTCAGACCCCAGCAAACAGGGGCTGGTATCAACGTATTTCTTAATTTTATGTCTCTGAGTACTGTGTAAAGGTAGATCTCCAAGGTGTGCAACAGGTAAGTGGAAGCTGGAGGGAAGAGTCACCTGAAAGAGCAAATATCGGTGAGCCTGCAGGTGCTGAGAGAAAAATATTTATTCATTCAGAGATGGGAAAATAAACAGAAAAATCGATACGCTGTCCCTCTATGCTGCATATACCCAGGTGAAAATAATTGAAATGCATCTCACTGCCTGTCGTGCAGACCTAACAAAGCATAAATGCACTGTGCTCTTCTACTACTCTGGAGGCATGGAGGAGGGATGAATTGATGTCAGACACTGAAACGGGTGAAGTAGCCGCTTTGGCTTTGCAAGCTAGCGCGAAGCAGCGTGCGACACCCACCAGCCACGTGCAAGCAGCACTGTGGAGCACACGCTGGCTCTTGGCAGAGCCGAGGTCCAACGTCAAGAGAGCACAGAGGGACAGGCTGCTCCTGCAGATGGATCTGCACAATGTACGCTTACCGCAAGGCAGGGAAACGTGGAAAGCGGCGATCGTGCCTGAAGATGCGTGGAGATCGACAGCAGGGAGAGACTTCGGTGTAACGATCTTCATCACCGTAGGATTCTGCTCTTAATCTCCCCCACTTGCCAAGAGAAGCTATAACCATCTCACGTTATTTCAGTTGGGGCTGTCTAGATGCTGTCAGCAAACTGTTTGAAGTTCTTGCAATTGAGGGATAAGCAGCTTTTATGCGGAAAAAGCTGGCACTTCAAAATTTTTTAAACTAAATTCAAACAGTAAGCAAGGAAGTCTTTAAAAACTGCCACTGATGTAGATTTTGTATAAAGAATGACTGCTTTTCCCTCAAGTGGCAGAAAGGTAAAGAAATGGCACTTTCCCCTCCCAGCGTGCTGAAAGCAGCTATGGGCTAAACCTGCCAATTCATACTCAGTTTGAAAAAGAAACGGAATGTAAATGCAAAAATACAAAAATGTGCTGGATGACATACATGAAAAAAAAAGGTCGGCAATACTTTCTACTAATTACTATTATATATGGCAAATAAGGAATGCACAGCTCTCTGAGACTGCGCTGCTGAATCGTCTTCGTGGTAGCATCGCCTTCTTTCCTTTATGTTTCTTTTCTTTATCTTTTCTTTCTATTTGTTGCCCCTCGTCATTGCACTGTACACGCAGCAGCGAGCTCCCCACAGCAGCGACAGCACCTGGCAGTGCACGAGGTCTAGCCCACCTGAGGGCCGTTATAAACCCAAAAAAAGATTGTGTTAATCCTTCATGCCGGTTATTTTGTTGGGGACAGCTCTGGACATCCTCACAGCAGTGTTTTATTAACTATTTGTTACAGACAGCTCGAAGAGTGCCACAGTGCCTGTAACCCTGACCAGCTCTCCTGCACGCTCTCGAATGCAGCAAGCGTCGAGTGCTGTAAATGGTGTCCGCTGTATGCAGTTACGTTGCTGTATCTAAACTAGAAATCAATCCTTTATTGACCCGGGGAAAAACCAAACCCTTTCAAGGACGCACGTGAATCATGCTCCACCCGTGCACTACGTATGTACGCCGGTGTTTAATTTACTGCACTTTCACTTAGTATCACCAGCATTTGCATACTGCAAACAGGAAAACTGCGGCAGGAAGCTTGGGAACTTCTTTTCTCTCTCAGATTTTAAAAACCCCACTTAAACAGCATATCAGTTACCGTATTGAACAATAGACTAATAAATTCTCGTATTGCGTATGCTATATAATAAAAGTTAACAATCCCTTATCCTTTAGATTAAGTGTGTTCTCTCACAAAGCACTCCCTGAAGGCCTCAGCGACAATATTTTTATCATCTATCTAGGTACTTACACGGCTCCCATCACTGCTGTACCTGCTTTTATGGTAGCTGTGAAATACAGAGCCACAGAATCTAATACAGAATCAGAACCAGGAAACGTTGTTTGTCCAACTACTATATAAGCCGACAAAGGAAACGAAACAAGAATCCCAAGGAGCTCCAAGCTTTTTTTATGGTGCCGAATCACTCGACTTCTAATTTATCGATCACAAATTGCTATTGTTAAGATTAAGTATGAGCATCACCTGGGAGACAGCCACCACTTCTCGAGAGGCTGTGATGTGAGCTACAGAGAGGAAGGGAAGAGTGCGATTCCCATTTCTTTTCTTATGAAACCCTCAAAACAGAGAATATTTGTCTTGCCGACAACAATCAATTGGCGTGAGTGACTCTTAACTTCACTTCTGTAAGAAAACAGGAAAGAAGAAATGAGAAGCACACAAAAGAAAGTAAGTGCACATACATCCCATCTGTTATGACCTGCCTCTCAGAACAAACTAGTATTATCTCCTCAGGGAAGACCCACTTCATTTTGGTCCCACAGTCATTAGCATCTTCACAAAACAAATACAAGAGACAGCACTGGGCATTGTTTTGCTCTCTCTGCAGGGATACGATTGATGGTACGAGACAATTTACTGCAGAAGAATCAAGACCGTAAGAACATAAAGCTTTTATATGCCTTTTTTTCTTGCGAACGTGGCTGACTTTTAGTAATGAACATGCTCGGGTATTCAGAGATCAGGCAGAAGCAGGAGCGGGGTTTTGACTTCTGAGGAAAGAACTGGAGGAGAACACGGATCCCGAGTTGGGAGACCTAGTGCCCAACAGGACAAGCACCCTTCAGAGCCGAGGACAAACTGGATGAGCAGTAAAGCGGGCTGGTGTTCGGCAGGCCATCCTTTGGGAACGGGGATGCGTCGGGAGCAGTATGCGCCAGAGGGGAGAGAGGTTGGGTGGAATGTGGACACGAGAGGAAATTAGCTCAGGAACACTCCGATTGCCTAGAGGAGAACAGCTGCCATGCATGTGGAGATGCATTAAGACTTTCCCCCAGGAAAAGTCCCTCAGGAACCTCTACAGCAGGAAGGCTGCAGCTGGCAACCGTCTTACCAGTAGGTCAACGGAAACACAGCGAGTTCCCCTTCCAGTTTCATCTCACTCAGCTACAGACAAGTCCCACCATGGGGATCCCCCAGATCCCATTACTTTGCCAGGGATCTGCCTCGGCTTTCGTGAGAGTCTCAGACAAACTCTTCGTCTGCAGGACGCAAGAAGTCTACCCAGCAAGACAGCGGCAGAGCCACCCACCAGAGAAGACGCGAGGTCTCGGCCAGGAGGTGCTTAGCAGGGCAGCATCGCGGCTGGCCAGAAACACGAGCGCAAGCGAACGTGGGGCTTGAGACAGAAACAGCGTTTGTGAAGTCAGTGCCGGGTTTAGGTCTCTATTTCAGACAAGAAATCTCTCATACGCCGTAGCGAGCTCCAGGGTGACCAGCCTGCACCTGAAATCTGCATTACTTGATTAAAGTAAACTTCTGAGTTCATCCACAGAAATGTCAAGGAGCAAGCGGAAAAGGAGGTTTTTCTTCACAGAAAAGACATCTCTCTGAGGCTGCCGCTTCAAAGACGTCAAAGTGACACAGGGAAAACACCCGCAGCGCTGTCTCTTCTCCGTTTCTGAGGCAGGGGCAGAGGGGAAGAGAAGGGGTTGCCAGATGCCGTTTTGAAAGCGGCTTTTTCGTGTCTGGTGTTACCAGACTCACAGGGCTCCGGGCCACCCTTGGCTGTAGGTGATGCTCACACCGAAAGACCTTGCGGAAGGGTGAAGCCAGGGAAAGGAGGCACAGGGGCTGCATCACCCAGCATCACCAGAATCAAGCCCTCGGGGTAGAGGAGCATGTCAGAAGAAGTCCAGTAGGACAGTAGGAGCCCTGGGTCTTTCTCCTGCCATCTGATGCTGGCTCCTCTCCTCCCTGGAGAATTCAGGAAGGCAAAAAAAAAAAAGATCAAGATAGTCTGGCTAAGCCTGTGTGTCGTTTTACCGCAAACACCTTCTGTTCTGGCCTATGCAGTTGCTTTCACAGCTGGAAAGGGAATATTTTTTGCCTAAAAAAAAAAAAAATTAAAAAAAATGGCAGGACTCTTTTCAGTGTGCTCTGGGAGGCTTCAGGAAGCCACATGAAACTAAAATGCTCTCTATCACACCTCTGGCACCTCTCCACAGCTCCCCAGGTGTCACTGCGAATTAAGTTATGTTGGCTACACTTACAATTTTTTGCTGAACATAACTCATCAAAGGTAAACACACGGAAAACCTCTGGCTTTGGCAGCAATTAACGGAGACGTCTTGATGACGAAACCACATGTTCCCGCAGGTCTGGCCCTAGGTGTTCTCTGTTAGCGTGCCTGCACCGGGCTCCGAATTTTGAAGTGCCCCTCGAAAGGCACTTTCTACTGCCTGCTTCAAAGGCTGGACGAGAAGATCCAAGGGGAAATTAAACCTGTTGCAACAGGGGTTCTGCTTTTATAGCAGGAGACAGCAGGCTCAGACCCCATGCAAGGACTAGGCACAGGAAGGAGGCAACAGAAAGCTGGTTCCCATTCTCCATAAAACATTCCTCAGCTATCGAACGTTTCCCATCACGTTCTCCCACCGGAGCAGCTAATCCCTCCAGCAACCTGGGTGACCAGCACAGTCCTTCCAGCCAGCTTCTCCTCACCGGCTCGTCCCATACGAAGCCAGCCCCTCAGTCTGCCTTCCTTCAGAAGCGGTGGCCAGAAAAGTTCATGTGGGTTTTGTTTTCCTTCAACATGGGCATGACAATAACTCGCTCCCGTGCCTCAAGCCACCCCAGCCCCAGGAGCAGCCTGGGCGAGAGCGGGCGCGGGACCCCTTGGCGAGGACTAAACGCTGCACGGAGGGGCTCCGAAGAAATGATGAGGCTTATTCCTGACGTAATGGCGAAGAGGGGAGAGATGTGGCCACGGCTGCTCTCTTCCTTCGTGAGCGTGGAGATTCGAACAGAGAAGGTTTCCTTCCCCATGCAGGTGGGCGGATAGGGGTGGTTAACACGGCTCGCAGTAAGTGAGGGCTGGGGGACCGAGCACCTTACGTTCTTTCCTTCTTTTTCCTTGTTTTTGAGAGAAGCGTTTAATATACCAGGGCTGGCTGTGACCTTATACCAGTACAACTTAGACTTCATTGACGTGCATTCCTATTTATACCGGACAAAGGAAAAACAGAATCAGTTTCTACCCATAGCAGCACTACAGAGATGAGAAGAAAGAGGACTGTGAGTGCTATAAGACTAAGTTGTCATAGCAGCATAATTACATTTGTGTCTACTTTGTACAAAAGCAGACTGCCAGAACCTCATTTTGGAGGGAGAATCACTGTCAGGAGAAAAAGGGAGCGCTGCGCCGCTCTGCCTGAATTGTATTAGACAGCAAACAGCAAACTGGATCTGCATCTCCCTGCAAATGAACCTCCTTGTATGAAACCAGGCAGGCCATTTTCGTCTGTTGTGAATTCAGAAAGAGATCACGTGAAACACTTCTTCACAGAGTTTGAGGAAAGTATATAAAATTGTAGACTACACTGCATAACAACCTATTAATTATAGATGTGAACAGCGTTTTCCTGAGGTTACGTTTTCACTGAATTAAAATTTAAACAACGATGAATTGGTTAGGTAGCCTTCCTGTTGAATAAGTAATTTCAGTAATCACGTAAATACAGCTTCATCGACCATCAGCACACAATCCCTTGTAGATGCACCGATTGCGTAAAAAAGCCCCAAACAGAATATCCAGAAAAAGACAAATCAAAACAAAACACACCTTAATTGCTTATTCTCTGATACGCAGACGGGCTAGCTGCTCAGTTCAGGTTTTCATGGCATACCTCGAAGCGACATTTCTTGTGGACGCCAGCTCCGGCAACACTGTACACCGCATTCCTCCTTGGCAAACTATCCTAAGGAGAGATGCTTTCCCATTGCGACACGGCTGTATTCGCGCCGCGTTTACAGTGTCTCATAGCCATTAGGAGTCTAACTTTCCTCCGCACACCTGGAACAAGCATCTCGAAACCCTCCGGCGGTGGCTGCTGGGGTGGAGGTCACAGGCAGCGCATCCCCTTTTCTTCCCAGAACCTCACAGCCTCCTGCGCTGGTGAGCAGCCCTGAGTCAGCGGGACGATGCATACTGGCTGCTGTCAGGACAATTTCTTTCAACAGCTTCACATAAGTTTATGTTTTGTATGACTAACTTGTACATTGTTTTTTATAAAGAAACAGGCAGTAAGAAATGCAAAAAATAAACAGTGAACGTGCTCCAGATGGCACAGGATTACTAACCAGAAACAGGCAGGCACACAATTTCTGCAGCAACCTGGAGAAGCTACAGAACAAGGCAAAAGCGTACAGACAAAGTTTTAGGTTGAGGGTCAGAGAAGTAAAATAGGGGAGACAGTGTCAGCAGGAAAGCAGAGAGAATATACTTGCTAGCAGGGCATTTATTACAGCTAACCAAAACTTTCACCCAGAGTAAAATAAAACTCCTCAGTAAACTCCCCCCCCCTCCCCCCCGCTTCATTTGACACTGTTATTTCTTTTTCAGAATATAAGGATGGTTTTTTTGGTTGATGGTTTCTGTAGTCTTTATGCTTTTGCTTGCGAGGAAAATCTTTATCGTAAGAAAGGGTGTAATTGATGTGGTGTCTGAAAACAGCACCCATCATATGCTGAAATAATATTTCTGAATCATAAACAGCTTCGTTCAACTCCAGAAGACATTCACGCTGAAGCTTCACTGTGACCATCTGAGCGTCAACGTCGTTAAATATTTTGCAGCCACTCAAAGCTCACACTGAAGAAAGGAGAAGTTTCCGACGCATCTTTCTTCCTATATTGATGGCTGTAGCTATATTTCTGAACAGTCAATAGTGTCCGTGCTATATTTTATTTTCATGGTAGAAGTAAACACTAGATAAAAAGAAAACGCTATTAGTTATCTCTTGAATTTTACCAGTCTGGGAAAATACTCTGTCATAGACAGATTTCCTGTAAGATCCTGACATACTTTCCAGATAAACACTCACATTATAATACATCTTACGGGCTCCTGCTTTGTTATTCATGTAATTGTGCAATCATTATCTACCCCTGAGTGAAACTTCCTCTTCTTCTTGGGAGTGACATTAAAAAAAAAACTTTAAAAGCCAAGCCTTAGCTCTATCTTTTCTGTTGGTTTTTTTGGGGGGTTTTTTTTTTTTTTTGTTTGTTTTTTTTACAAAACATGGAGCTGGAGCTTCCTGATTATTGGGTTGGATGTTGTGCCGGGTTGAGGTAGGGTGACATTAAGAGGGCGACACTGGCAGAGCACTGGGGGCACAGGGGAGGTGGTGGCACCCCATCAGACCTTAAATCCAGAGACAAACTCCTCTCTGGGTGGAAGCGTTTGCTCCCACCTGTACCAAAGGCCATTCCTATTCCTTCCTTACATTTTCAAACCCTTTCTCTGACCGTCTTCCCCCTCTCTCCTGTTTCACAGCCTAAGAAAACACACCGAAACCAACAGCTGCGTGCCCCAGCAAAAACCAGCAGCTCCCCAGCAAAAAAGCCGCTGGCCACAGCCGGGAGCCACGGCACGGCCTCCTCCCTTGCAGGAACCCTAATACATCTAATTCCCCCAGCTGCGAGTCCCAGGCGGAGACAAGGAGACGTTATTTAGAGACCCTAATTGCGATCACCGCCTCTCTGTTCGTAGCCACGGCTGCTCCGAAGACCTCGCGTCCCAGCGTGCAGCTATTACTGGGTCTCCCAAAGAGATCTGCGTCTGCTTGCAGAGCTGCTGCGGGAGAGTCCCCTCTCGTCCCGGGATGAGCCAGAGCTGTCGCAATGCCCTACTTTCTCCCCTGGCCTAGATCTGCTTCCAGCTCCAAGGACGCAGCTCAACCCACGTGTCTTCACGTTCACTTTGTCCTCTTCTCCAGCGATCTCGTTCTTGCCCCTGCGCTGCGTTCTGCCTGTCGCTGTATTTTCGCAGCAGCTCGGTGCACCAGATTTGGAAACCGGTTCAGCTGGGAGAAAAACAGCATATTTTCCTGGTTGTTTTTCAGCTGGATCAGTTTCCCAACTTGGTCCGCTGGATGGCCAGTGAAGTACTTCTGCTAGCATTAGCATGGGGCTAGCCTGGGGTCAGGAACAAGCAGCCGGGGCCAGTGATTTGTTTCGAGAGAGGTCAGCTCCTTGAAGCAGGTCTCAGGACGTCTGTCTTTGCTCCAGTGCCTGCACAGCAGAGGACGCAGGAATACGAGGTGGGGGGAAGAGGGCCTGGCCAGCAGCCTGGGCTTGGATTGACTTAATCAAATCAACTTCAATTACTAAGGGAAAAGAATAAAAAAGAGACTTATCGGTTGCTTACATTTATTCTGTTCTCCAGAAAAATCACTTAAAAAGATTGGGTAGCCGGACACCCTCCAATGAACACGAACTTACAAACCTTTTGGGGTTTTCTCGCTGTTGCTTTGTCAGACCAGATAAACATCCCAAGGCTTGTCTACCTTTTCCATTCGCATCACCTGATGCAACAGAAGATGCTACACCTTCATATAAAAGTGGTGTTTGTGTTGCTATTCACACTGATGAAGAACATGGCGAGCCCGGTTATGCCCGTGGGCTGAAAGGCAGTTCCTGGCTTAAGGGATTCAGGACCTAAATAGACTGGGAGAGAGGAAGTCAGGAAAATTATTCTGGATATCGAACTCCAGAGAACAGCAACAGCAATTAAAGCCATAAGTGAAAAAAGGCCAGAGTACCATCCAAAGCTGTAATTGCTCATCTTTTGGCTAGTTTAAAGATAGAGGTTTGACAGACAGATCACGGGCGGAAAGGTGCTGCCTGGGGCACCTTTAGCTAAACGCACAATGTCAGGGCTAGCTACGGCGTGCTACTGCCACAGCACACGACCCACGGCATGGGAATGGCAGAGACCAAACACAGCGGCCTCCCAAACACCGATCGTTAGTGGGTCTCAAACAGGGAGAAACGGACAGAGGAATGGCCATTCTTCCAGAGCTTGCTTAGAGCCCCAGAGAAAACTGATCCTTATTTGTCGCAACCTGAATTGGATCTTGAAATAACTAAAATATACCCAGTTTACCAAATGACCTCTATTAATGTAGCTAATTCTGAATCTCGTGGCTTTTTCCAAGTCAAACACACTCCGACATCTGCTCGCAATAAAAGCAGATGACAGTGCTTCGACACGTACAGTGCAAGCTGACTCCCCGTTAAAATAAAAGCACTCCCCTGTCCATTAAATAGAGTGTAACTTTTCGCTTGCTTGATATGTACAACAGTGGACGTGACTTGGAGGGTTTGAGGTCTGAAACAAAACAGACTGAAGATGATCTTTTAATAGCCTGTGCTATTAAAAGCGGGGCTCTTGGCTGCGATGCCTAAGTACTCAGGTGGGCATCGCTGCACGGAAAAACGTGCCCTGCTCCACAGCAGACAAACCCACGCAACGGTGAGGAAGGTTTCAAGTGCCGTGAACGGTACAGAGCGGGGAGCAAAGTCATTACCAGCCAGCTTCAGCCTGCCCGATGACGAGTTAACGTGCCATTTTCCCTGCGCTGTCAAAGCCTTTGTCACGGTAATAGCCCGTTTCCTCTTTTTGTTAATATCTCTGTCAAGAGAATGAAGCAGCAGAATTGAAAGTGCCATGGTGTGTGATAGCACCGTTCTGCTCAGGCTGCGCTGGCAGCCTGCTGTGTTTTGATTAACTGGATGTCCCTCTAAAATTTGTATGAAATTATTTTTCCGTGAAAGCGTGGCGTGATGAAGGAGGAAAGAGCTGCCGGGACAGTGGTCGCTTGGGAGCGGGCAGGACCGCTCAGACTGCGGCCCCTCGTGTATCCCGCTGCCTTGGCCGTGACCTGGGCTCTGGCGAGGAGAAACTGCTCTTGTCCTCGCAAGTCACTTCCAGTTTCGGCTCAGCTCTCCCAAGAAAAGCCTGTCGATAAATGCAAATTGTGCCTTGAGATACACAAAAGGTAATTTGGAAGGAAACCCATAAGCCTTGAAGTTTTACAAAAACTTTAGATACCTGGCAAGCAAACTTAGTGTATCAGCCTGTATTTAGAGCCACCGTCACCCCCCCCTACGGAAGCCCCACAGTACGGGGTGGGGAAGGATGTGCTCACTTTCAGCCTTGTTCTGCAAATTTCTCCAGCGACCCCAGGTCTCGTTTTGCTCAGTGCGATGCCGCTTGCACGGCATGCCTCTCTTCTGCCCCTTCTGCCAGTAAGGCCAGCAAGGGTTTTGCTAGCGGCGGGGCTTCAATCTCCTTGCATGTCTGGGTTGGGCTATACAGCATAAACTAAAAGAGAACAACTTCACTTTGCCTTCTCTTGGTCCCCATAACTGAATGGGACAAAGCTGATGAACAGGGAACTCTAACTTTATTTCCCAGGGCACCTCACCTCTCTGGAAATAGGGATCCAGAATCAGGGATCCCATTTCCAAGATTAAGCACAGTTCACAGGCAACGTGTAATGAATCTGAATGTCCGGTGTCGAAACTGCCGGCGTATCACACCCTGTGTTAGCCGCTGCAGCCCTGAGAAGTGGACAAATAATCCAAACTGTGACATTTTCATTCTGGTTTAGCACCAGCACAAATGACACAGGATGCAAGGTAGCTGGGACTCAGTCATTCCTGTCCCTGATCTCTGGTTTTACTGCTTAACTAAAGTTGCAGAGGGCTTATGTGTTACAAAACGATCTGTTTTCTGCTCACAATTCATTAGTAAAACAGTTCTGGCAAGTGCAACGTCCATATTATTCCTGTTGACTTACATCTACAGACTTTGTAACACCATCGCTCTGCAATCAATTGCAAGCTGGTACGAAATTAACTTTCCTACGACTTACAAACTCAAGCTCATAAATATTTTACAAAATATTCCAAAGTTTTTCTAATGAGTTGGTTTGACTTTTCCATCTGCACACTTATTACAACTCTCTCAAAATATTGTCTGTATTAATGGACAAAATTAGAATGAATTTGTGATGACACATCCCTCCCCTTTTCTTCTCTCCCCCTCCCCTTACTTATTACGCATGCTTGATAGACTCTATGTACTCCAGCAGCTTGGTAACACATATAAAAAGTTTGAGGCATGGGTTTTGTTCTGGTAACTCAAAGAACTATATCAATAAATATAAAGAAATGGAGAGGATTGGAGAGACACCAATGAAACCTGATGTCTGACTACCCCAAGAGAACGTGCCACTCCACTTAGGCAACTCCCAGTCCAGTATGGACAGTCCTCCTGCACCCTTCCCCATGCAGAGGATGCTGAACATGGCTTAGACCTCTGCAACTCACCATAACAGGGACAATGATTTCAGCCACCAATTCCCTTTTTCTTGCCTAACTCAATTCAAAGGAAAGCACTCCTGCAAAAAACTTCATATCCTAAAGCAGAGGTTACAAGTTGTTGCACTGTATGAGGTTCGACTACTGCTCGCTTGCATTAAACTCACTGAGAGCTGGTTTTGATTTCCTTTGGAGTTTTTTTGTGTTGTTTTTGTTTCTTTTTAATGGACAACAAATACTAGCATGGAATGGAAAAGCAGCATACCATTTATATGACATATTGTACTATAAGGACTTTTACCAGAATATTGAGACATACTGCCTAATGGAAGACAGTGCCTGGAAATCCAACCATTTCTTAGTCAGATAATACCGGGCATTTAGCTGAATCTTTACTGTAATGCTTGCAAACCACTATCTCTTACTAAAGATCAAGTGGACAAAGACAGAAGTGGGAAATGTATTGAACGAGACTGCAATGTAAAAATAAGACAAATAGCACATGGCGTCTGGAAGAGACATGAACCATGGGTATTTCAGAAATGAAATATGGCAAATAAAACATAGGAAATGAGGCCTTACAAATATTAAATCCAACAGAGGTGCACCAGAAGAGAAAAAGAAAGAAAGGTTTACAAGCAATGGGTTGTTTTTGCTTTTCAGAACACCGGATAATGGTGCTGGATAAGAGGAAACAAAAAAAAACATGGAAAAGATGTGGGAAAATGATGAAGGAAGTTTTGCAAGAGGAAACTGCCTTGGCAGGGAATGTGGATAGGCTAATGTGCGTATATGGAATATAATAGTTAACTGCCATAAAGCATCCACCGCTCATAGCCAAAAGCAGCAAAGTATCACGGCCGGGCTACAGCGCGTGAGTGAGTATTTCGGGTCACAGCAGGAAGCACCACACACTGTATTTTGTTAGGCTGCTGCAGTGTTTTGCAAACATGGGGAGCGAGGGGAAGGGGGTTTGTAGATATGAAAAGGCAAGGCAGGTTGTTTCATTTGTTTATCCTAAAAATAAATAGCTTTTGAAAATATGACCAAGGCAGTGAAGAGTATGAAACACAATCCTCAATTTGTTATGACTGAGGAAGTAAGAAGCGGAGAGAGGTAAAATCCATGCAACGAACGCACACGATAGCTTTCAAGATCCCACTCAGCCCACAGAAGTGCTTTCAAGAGCTCGTGCTGGTATTGTTCTAAGAAGACTGGCTTGCTTCAAAGTCCAGCAAAAATAGGCAGGCTTTTATAAAAGAAGCAAGTGCCCCTGCCCAAGCCCAGGCAGAGCATGCACCCCAAGAAGAAACACCGCGTGGCGTGACGCCAAAGGAGTTCACTGGTAGGAAACCTCTGGCAGCACGTCGTGTCACGAAATGAAAACGAGAGCACACCTGGGGACCGCGAAGCCCTGTCAACTGCCCGCTCCCTGGTCTTAAACTTTGTACTGGCTTAAGAGCATGATTCTCAAGTTATTGTTTCTGGTATCACCATAGCTTTACCTAATCTCACAGAGTTACTCTGCCTGACCTCCGAGTGGCAGAGCTGGGATAATCTCAAGATATAAGCAAGGCAAAACTCCTAGAGAGAGATAGTATCTTTTATTAGTCTAACCGGCCGAGCTGAAGAAACCTGCCAACTGTGGACAGAGCCTATATTCATTAGAAGCAGATACGGTGATTTCCAGCTTCGTGTGCTGCAGGAATGCTGAGACTGCAGTTTATATGGGTCACGGGCAAGCAAGCCAGCTCAAGCATCACACCCAACCTAGCTGATTCCTCACGGAGCTTCGGCAGCCAAGGTTTGAACGGCTCGATTGCTGCAAATGCTAAGCTGGGTAGGTTAAGGCTAATCCGCGTGTTATGCTTACTGCGAAGGGAGACTGGAGTGTTTTTGCCACAGAACAGCAGCAACAACCTCACGCGGTGATGGGGTCCCAGACTCCCCTCGTTCCAGCCCCATGTACCAGCAGGACTGTGTTGAGATCGGGGCAGGGGTTCGCTTTAGCAGGGCTGTTTCTCTGAAATCGCTCGGCTGTTTCATTTCTATTTGCGCACCCTTCAAAAGCTTCGTAAAGGTACTCGGCTCATTTCACAACGCCTAGCGGTTGGTAACAACATGAGGCTGGAAGTTCAGGTTGCGGTGATCTCTTTTCCCAGAGGATGAGGGTGGTGGAGGCTCTCTAAGAGTTACCTCTTAAGATAACACCATTAAGAAATGAGGACTTACTAGAAGAAGAAAAAGCTACGTAAACTTTTTATTAATAGAAGCCTTTGAAAAACTCCAGAGCTAGTTTTTGAGCTAAGACTAAGAGAAATTTGCAGCATTTTTGGTTTTTCTTTAACGTATTTTTGACTTTGAGGTGGTGATGATGTGAATGCTAGGTGTTCGGGTCTCTTTACAGTTTCATTATCTGAAGTACACAGACCTTCACGCTTTCAGCACCCTTTGGTGCAAATCTACGTGTACAAACTTACATATATTTATACCTATAAAGTAAAATATATTTCCAGAACAAACACGTGATATTACACAAAGGGACGAGTCCTGAGAGCCTTAAGACACTAAAGGTTTCTGTCTGTCCTTTGAAGCACGAGCTTTAAGGCACAAAGTGCCACCAACTGCCTTTTTTCTTTATCTTTAGAAAGCACAGACCTTAAGGTATGGCTGCCTAGAACTGCCTCTGGTACTCCTAGGAAAACGACTTCTTGCAGGCACACAAATTCTGTAGATGAAATCACATCTCTCATATATTAACTTGATAGACTCAGGCCAGGATCTTCTTACTAGGGTCCCATAAAAAGGGATGAAGAATTTCCCACAAAGTGCTTTTGAGCAGTGATTGTATGTCTGAAAGGAGGAAATGAAAGTGCTCAGTGCTACCAAGCTTCAACTTTAAAAGACTGAATTCTCTGTTTAAGCTCTGTTACACCAGTAAATGACTACATTGTCCTCAGACTATGGGAAGCAACCTGCAGCTTACAGTAGCTGAGTCTCACCGACACAAATGCAACAGAGTAAAAGCAAAGGAGGGGCACGCCATGTTCGGAATGATGAGCTCACTTTAATTTCAGTTTATAAAATCTTAGCTCTACAGAAGTCAGCCTAGGGAGCAGATGTGTTGGTTATCACTGTCGTTCTGAATATGATAGTGAGAGCACCCTCCAGAATACGAGCTCATGAAAGAGTGGTTTTGACACTGTAAAGCCTTCTCCCAGTTCATGGAGCTTGCTCTGTAGGTGTTTGGCTATTAATTGCTTTTTCCCATAACAAAGATAGGGTCAGCTGCAGTCACTTGGAGAGACTGTAGCTTTAACTTTTTGGAAATCCTGGCCTTTGGGGGATATCTGGATAAGCAAATTTTTGAATTTGTAAAAGGTCAAAAGTAGAATTAAGGTCAACCCACCAGAAACATACATACCTATAACCCCAGGACAGGCAATGCTGGCATGATTTTTTTTCTGATTGTTTACCTACTTTATTATTGTTAGCACTGTAACTCTAGCTGTGTTACTATAATGAAAGCTAACACTGCAATAATAATTATAAGCCTCCCTCCTCCCTTTCAATATTCTTGTTAATACTTTTTTTTTAGATTAAATAATGCAAACTGTTCACTGGAACATGGCCATAAATTATAAATTGCAAGCCATGCTTAATTTTAAGACCAAAGAACTATGGAAGGTAAAATGTATGTTTTTGGCTCCGCATAAGACCAAGTTCCTGTTTTAAACATGAGAATATGATCTCAACTCTCTCACCACTCCACCACCCAGTTATGTAGATAGGTGCTTGTATCAACACCTCATCCTCCACAGAGTGACACATCACCATTTGTGTTGTTTTGCAGAAGGAAGAAAAAAAAAAAGTTTTTCTCCTGGGCTCTTACAACAACAAGCCTTTCCTACCCTTTAAGCGGACTGAAGGAGCAAACCCCTGTGACTATCACCGAGGGTCACAGAGGTCACAAATGAGGTCAATTCTTCCCTTGAAAGCTTTTTCAGAACAACACACTAAAGAGTTTGCATCCCAAGGGCTAAGCAAAGCAACCGTGGACCAGCTTTTTCTTGTCTTATCATCCCTCTTCTTCCTTTCTTGACATTTTAATGAACAGTCAGAGGCTGCCTGACTCACAGTCTGTACTCTTAGTGGCAGCATTCAGAAGCACCTTGTGTGTAGTTTTAAAAACATGCTTATTTTATTCATTTAAACAAGACTCCTTACTTGTTGATCATGTGAATGAATTTCAGTGTCCTTATAACAGAGGTTTGGTACCATACCTATCATCAAGCGAGTTGTCTCTAAATAAAATTTTCAGTTTGTTTATTTGTAGGGATGGCTGTGTTTATAAAACTGTAATCCACGCCAGTGCTGACCTCCCCAAACTCACACAAACACAGGTCTTTCGATGTGCAACGTGACTTCATTGATGAACGTATACGGAGCAGAAAAAGCGACCTCCAGTCAGGAGGAGGTTGTTCACAATATACCCCTGTCCCTAACATTTTATTGGGTTTAGTTATTAACCAGATCCAGCTGAGAAATGGCCTCTCTAGTTTCCAGGTACAAGCATGTACACATGCTTCTTCCACCTACTGTGTTTCTCAGCCTAAAATATGCTAGAAAGTCAAGTCCGTTACATTCTCCTCTTCAGCTACATAGGCATAGGAAGAACATGTTGAAATAAAAAAAACCCTTAAAACAAATCTCGTGAAATGGCTGTTAAATGATAATGCCTGGTTTTGAATTAAGCAAAAAAACCCTTATTAAATGTCTGTTACTGTTATACCATGCTTAGAAAGAAGTCTTACTGTTTGTGGTCACCCTCCCGGAGCAGACATAGCGGCTTTATGATTAGATGTGTCTGCTTTCATTCACCATGGTGGCATCGTAGCTGTCACTCTAAGCAGTCGCTGCGAACAGTGTCTGGAATTGCCAGTTATACGGTGTCTGGAAACAGTTAAAACCCTACCCAGGACTTCCCTCCCTTGTTGCCCTTATCTGCTACCACATCTTTGCAATGGGATTCTGCAGCTGACAGAAAATTAAAGACAGCTATTCTCGCCAGCCTCCCCGCTCGTTAAAACGAGTTTGTGCTACGAGAACCCGTAACGAACGGATGAGCTTTCAAGTTGTCAAGATGTTGTCGTCCTGGCATTTGCCCTAATAAAAGCAGAATTTTTACCTTCAGGAAGTACGGTTAAAAACAACGGCAACACTAATCTGTTAGGAATGTAAAGTTAAAAGAAATTTTCAAAAAGGTGCCAAAACCAAAGAGGTCACAGAACAGTTTTATTTATAAAGCCCAGGCAGAAGCGTTACAAGCAGGGCTGAGGTGCTGGAGAACCCTGAAGCAGAAGCTGTGAGAACCCCGGCAGGCAGCCCACGATCTAGCTAAGCCGTATTTGAGCGTTGCACCATGAGATGAGGGCAAACATCACTTTAATCTGTCTGCATGACTTATCGTTTACGCTGCTTAGAGCTCAGCTGCGCACAGACCCAACGCTCTGTGCCCCTCTTCTAGCCGTGGTCCACTAGTGAGAGACAGGAGCTAACACCCAGCTTCTGCACTCGCCGTATTTGATGAAGGGACTTTCCCTGCATGGAAGCCCTCAGCACAGACTAAGAAGGACTATTTGGGGCAAAGTGACTGAGCCAAGACCTTGAGAGGCCAACACCCACTTTTTCAGTTTTGTATTATGAGCAACACCACAATGCATTACAGAAAAACGTGTGAACAATATGAATTTTGAGGGATCGATAACTGATTACTAAATGTACAAGTGTTTGGTTGACACGTTCAAAAGGCTCAAGACTTTTTGAAGTAAGGACCATGGGATAAGCGGACCGGCACACTGAGTGAAAGCTACAGAAGGCAGGAGTTCTGGCAGGTGAGCGTCACTACTCAGGAAGCCTTGGTGTCTCTGTGAGACAGCTTTCTTGGGGAACTGTAATGGAGAAGGTTTGAAATTTTGAGGAGAAAACCGACTAAGATGACTTGGCTCTAACGGCACTGAAAGACAAAGAACTCCAATGAAAGCCACCTTTTCTTGACCAGACGATCCTGCCTCCCGCTCCTTTGCCTTGCTTACCCCAAGCTCCCACATCTAAGTTCATCGGTGTCCTTCCTCTCCCACCGCCACAAACCACACTGCTCTTCCCTTTCGGTCCACTCACTACTCTCCCTCAAAGAAGCCCAACGTTCAGGACAGCTGCCCACTGCTCTCTCTTGCCCTTTTGCTGTCCGCTGTCTATTCTGGTAACACATGGGCTACCTGGCCAGAACGTCTCTCCCCACAGCAATCCTCATTCATGCTCCTCCAAGAGGAGTACCAGGAGTCAGGGAAATGATTTGGCCCTCCAGAAACTGAGGTGCTTTGATGCCTGCGGGCATTACTTTCCTCTCCCCTCTCAAAACAAACTGAAGGAAACCAAGCTGATGAGGGATAAATTAGAAAACGAGCAAGTACTCTCGCTCGGACAACTGCTGGATCCTCTCCAGCGGTAACAGCAATAGGGTTTTGTAGGTTAAAAGAAAGAATCAAAAGCGTTTCCAAAAATCCTAACTTGTTGAAGTTTAGTTTAGCTACGGTTATAACTTTATGTGATACACGAAAAACGAGGCTGGCACCAGAGGAACCCATTTGCAGCTCTTGGCAGAGGTGATGCGTGCCAGCCGCTCCCTTGAGCCAGGGTCATGCAAAGTGTCAGTCTCTGCTCTTGGGTTTCACTCCTTCCTCCTCCAAGGCCGGTGGCGAGCTCTGTGTAATACCTTTCTGGGTTATGAAGGACTGGAAAAGCTTAGCACGGCTTTGTTGGCTGACAGGGCTGAAAATGAAATGCTTTCATTTCAGATCCAGCACGTTACACACCTGACTCCAAAGCTGTCTGACAAGCATTTATATTCTTTTCGTTGGCAAAAGAAATGTCCTAATAGTGGCTTTGAAGGCTGTTAAACGTACAACTGGCATCATCATGTTTTAAACGCTGTGGGATTAGCTGTTATTGTGATCACTGACAGCAAAATACACAGACAAAAGTATCCCCTTTCACCTCTCAAAAGCACATTTTGGAGAGCAGATGGAAGCAGGGAGGTCAGGAATGGTGGAGAAATGCCAGCAGCAGACCTAGAAGCCTCAGAGGGCTGCCTGTGAAGTATTTTCCCCCCATGACAAAAGGACGGTTTAGCGGAGACCTTCTCGGTAACCATGAAGCCCACCTTACTCGTGAACGTGCCCAAGAGAAGGCTTGAAACTGCTAAATATGCCTGTTGTCCAGCACATGTCATGCCAGAGAGGTCAGTTAGCTTGCACAGTCACCTCCAAAGAGGAGGGAAAATCTCCATTTTCAATCAAAAAAATTGCGTGAACTTCTGTTGCCTCTAACTACAAAGCAAACTGTTCCCCCCACCCCTTTTGGAGAAACGACTGACCCTTCATCCCTCCCTATTCAGGCAGATGTTTTCCTAGCACACCCCTGTCTCCTGCCTCCTTCCAACACACACCAAAAAAAGCTGAAAAACAGGTTATGAGGACATGTCTTTCCAAAGGCTTTATGCAGTTTACAAGAAGAGACGCTTAATTGTTGGCAGGTGGAAAACCTGGCTGTGGGTGACCTGGCCCCGTGACAGTGCAGGGGGAATACCAGGTGTGGCTGTTTTGCTCAGTAACACATTTCTGTTTGCCATTTCTTTAAAGGTAAAGAATTAAATTTTTAACTGAAATAGCTCCAATTAATATTGCTTCACGTCAGAAGGATTTTGGTATTGTACAAGTATGACTATCTTGCTTTTATCTCATATAAAGTAACCGCATGCAATTGTTTCTTTCCAGTAAGCTTTGTGCATCTATCCACATCTCATCCTTCATACCAGCTCACTTGGTACTATTTAAGCCAAAATCAAACCCCATGTAACCAAGCCCTCTTCTTTAAAAGGAAATATTTTTTCCTTTCTGCTTTTAATGGGTTTATTTTCTAGACAAGTCTTTATTGGTCCAAAACACCTTAAAGCACAGCCCTCAGAGTGCTGTGAATTCATACTGGAAAAAGTATGCCACTGTCCATGTTTAAGCCCAAACTTAAAAGTTAAATACTTTAAGACTCTAAAAGAATGGCACAGCAGTTTAATTGATCCCAGCCACATTAACAGTTGCAAAAATCTGTGGCACTTTACTAGGGAAGTAATGGGTTGTGAATAATTTATTTTTTATTCCTCACTCACAGGTGACAGGGATTAACCTGGCTATTTCAAATGAATTTTAGATTATTTTAGAGTGCTGAATAATATCCTGTTTGAAGGCAGCTATTATATGTCAACAAGTCAATGTTTGTGGAGTAGGTCATTCAGAAGTGAGAGGAAATTCTGACCACATACTCAGAGTTCAAGTGCTGGATATTTTATGAACGTTGCCTGTAATACAGGGAATAAACTCAAAGTGTTTTTCTTCCTCCCAACTCTCTCCTCTCCTAATTCCCCTTTCTTCTACGCCTTTAACACTCTAGTGTCACACTGGGCGCTCCTCTCTGGAAACACAAAAATACCTGTATCACCCCTGTTCCAGGCAGTGCTGCTGAACTTCCAACTCTGAAGCAATCCTCCATGAAATTAAACGTTGCTGCCACTAAATAAATTTCAGTGCCTGATGGTTACAGCTACAAAAATGCTCGCTAATGACCAGGTGTAGCTGATAGCAGAAGCAGCTGTCCCTGCTCACAGAAGAACAGTGCTTCCAAGTCACAGCTGGGCCCATGCCATGGAGCTGATGGAACCAGGCGTGCCTCCAGTATAGCTTCTACAAGGTCAGCACGTGGAACAGAGCGCGTCTATGGGAGTCCTTCGCAGAGGTCTAAATAGTCATGAAAACAATTTTCCTGGTGGTTTTCACATATCTGGTAGTGCCGTTCATCACCCTGCTTAGCTCGCGTTAGGAATCGACACTTCTAAGCTCGCCTCCTTGCAAGGAACTGCTGAATGTCAAATCAGTTACTTGAGCAGCAACGAGTGGGACAACAGTTTCTGCAGTGCAGTCTGGCCACAAAAATTTTGCTGGCAGTAGTGGCATTAGTAATCTAAGCCATCTCTCCCCCATTTGCTAAAACAAAGACTCCAGAAGGGTCTCTGCAGAGCCTTTCGGGCACATTTCAATGCGTGAAGCTCAGCTTGCTTTCAATCGAGTGACCTACAGCAGCTTAGATCACCATTCAACGTAGAGTTGTCGCTAGCATTAGGTTTGTTTTTGCTCCTAGTGTGTGTGTATTAGGACCATTCAGAGACGGACTGCTCCTCCTCATTAGCTAAACAGATAGGAATGAGTAAGGAACGCTGTGCACACCACCCCTACAGGCAACGGCTATTGAAAGAGAAAGTGGTTCTTCTTACTGGGTGTAATAACGAGAAAAGCAATAATGCTACTTCACCCAGAATGATTTTCTCACAAAGAGACACCGTGCAGACAGATCCAAATTCCCTTTTTGGCCACCGCAAAGCGTCAACCTAGTTCACTGAGCCCGGTTCCCCTGAAATTGTGTATTCCTAGGCAACCTGGAACCTATTCCGGGCTTCACTAGCCCATACTGTGAGTGAGGCGGTTCTGCCCAAGGGACGATGCAGTTCCACAGTGATATTAATAGAAGTATTTGCTCCCATTTTCTGAGCATTGGGTTGGTACCTGAGAAGAGGCAGAAGGCAAGGCAGAACGTATGTCCTGGAGCTGCACGCAGCGAACTGTTAGAAGCAAAAAATCGTCCCTTCGCCAACGGATTTGGCGTAAGGTGTGACACACAAGCGCTCATCAAAACAAGGCTTCCTGGCCTGTATCCCACTGTTTGTGGGCCACCGTCCCTGTGCCCTGAACTCCAAGAGGACTGAAAGAGCCCTGGGGACCAGTGAAAAGGTAATTTCACCAGTATCAGCTTGTCTGAAGGCGGCTTTGTCCATCAAAAAGCCTGGGTTTTTTTCAAAATGCTTTAAATACTTTCAGTGCTTTAAAATTAATACAGAAGCATGTATATTTGTATCTAGATATTATACATATGTATACACACACACACATTTAACCTGTCCTTATAAATCCTGTCTGTGGGCATAACAGCGGTAAATCAGTTCAAAATGAACCAGTTACTTTTCATAAGTTATTAAACGTACCGTAAACCATTTTGTTTTAAATAGGTACTAGACCTACTAGGGACTACTTGTAGGATGACACAACATTTTCAAAAGGTTTTTAGTCCCCGAGTGCAAATCAGACCCAGCTAAAAGCTACCAAATAGAGGAAATTAAAAATACTCTATAGCCATACACAGATGAAAATCAGAAGGGGACATTTCAGACATTGCCATTACAGAAACAAAAGACGTACTTAGAACACTTCCTCATACGTACCGAAAAGCAAAACCTTAACAAAACGCAAAGCAAACCAAAAAAAAAATGTTAGGCTGCAGCCCATCCCTTCAAACTTGGGATTCGGACAACCTCATCATTCCACAGGGGAGATGGAGATTTTGCAAACAGCCACGGTCACAGGCAGTGCCAACAGCAGAGGAAAGAAGACGTATTTCATGCCGAGGAGGGAAAGACAAACATACAGCCCCCCTCCTCTGCCTGCCCCCTTCCCTGGCAGAGGCCCAGGTCAGCTGTGTCAGTGAACAGCAACAGCATTCCTGGTCTTCAGAAACCTCTGGAAGGAATCCAGAGCCGTACGTATGTGTCTTGGCTCTCTCCCTTTTCCTGGTGTAAACTTGGTTGTGTTTTAACTACCTGACTGGTTTCTTGGATTTCTGCTTGTCCTTTCTCTTTTTTTTTTTTTTTTTTGCTGCTTCTCTCCCCACAACTGACGGAGATCCAGAGGGAAGGGTAAAGTGGAGAAATAATGACCCACTGACTCCCAGAGCAAATCTTGGACAAAAACCACTCATGGCATTCTCATTCACGGCAAGCGAGTTCTTTCTCCACTGTGGCTGCGCATCATTCAAAAGCACCCATGGCACCAACAAACTAGTCAAAACAATTTACCAGCTCAACGATATTCAGCGCTCTAAAAACGCTTTCCCCGAGAACTTTGCAGTTCTCCTTCCCAAACCCGGGAAAACCACACCCAGAAAATGAGCTGTCAGCTATGCTGAGGGCTTCGGAGTGAATTTCAAAACACAGCAAGGATCTCGGACCGACTGCTCCACACAGGCTGTTCCTCACAGCCTGAAAACCGGCCCCGCGGAGTCACGACTGATTACATCAAGGCTTGCATTTCTACCGGTCGCATCAGGGGCTGCGGCTGCTGATGCTCGCAGTGATTACACTGAGTGAAGAGGAGTAATCCATTACCTTTATCACAACGCTTTTGATCATGACAGACAGAAGTGCTTTAAACATAGTGCATGATTTATTTGCAGTGCTTTCTAATTTAGCCACTGAGACAAGTTAGTTACTGAGACTGAATATCAAGGATATCTTACAGTGATAGGCCAGCCTAGAGAAAGCAATTTTAATTTCTAGAAGGTAAAGCTTTGAGGGGAAAAAAAAAAAATCCGTGACAATTAAGTCTCTGTTCACTACTTTGCTATTCTACCCAGACATCAAGAGAATTCTGCTAATATACGATCACATCAGGGACTCCTGCTGCCTAGTACCACTGTGGTCCTACCTATCCAGACAGAACAATTCAGGAGCTGTTCACGTATAATCACCTAATTTGTAAATAATGGTTTGCAAGTTTGTCATGGATTTTTTTGTCTTCCACAGTTTTTATGGGGAAATGACACTTCTTGAGAAAGAGAAGAGACTGGATGTATAGGTTCGGAATATACATGTCACTGATGCAAGGAATTTTCCTTCAAAATCTGACTAAAATCCCAAAGCTAAGCTCCCCTGCCAGTCCCTTCTTAAACCATGTGCAGTGGTATTTACAATGTATATTTGCCACATACATATACGTGTGCATATATATGTATATACAATAGGCATACACACACATATATATAAACACACAGAGATGTTGCTGCATCTGAAAATTTTAGCCCAAGTCTGAGTTCTTAAAGGTGACTTCAAACTAAGGCTAAATGCCAAACAACATTTGAAGAATGATACATCACATGTTTATAAACCCCTTAAGTGCTTTCAGCAATTTTATCTGGTGTCTGAAGATTTGGCTTCGGTGGGGCTTTATCAGATTTCAGCAGTTATAGCTTCATACCAGAAAAATGCTAGTAATTGCTGTGTGTCTGTAAACGTGTGTTAACTAAGCACTACATGTGTTATTACATCAATAGTCTATTCTGCTGTGAAATGTCTTATAATTCTCCCTCAAGGAATAAAAGAAAAGAAAAAAAAAGAAAGCGAAAAAGAAAAAAAAAAGAAGGAAAGAGAAGAAAAGACCTATTTCTTCAAATCTAGTGGGAATACACTGAGTAAAAGGGCAATCAGACTCCCAACAGCAAATAGCAGTTACATCAATGACTTTGTGGCTGAAAGAAATTATTCTCTTTTTTTCCCCCAGTTTCATTTTAAAACCATTTTCTAGACTTTTACTTTTTTATTACATATCAATATATTATTCAGTGTCTTGGAAAATTTTGTAACTATGAGACTGAGGTTGACCTTCAGATTCTAAAGTAACTACACCTGACTTTAGGGACTTCAATGAAAACACTTAGCAAAGCAGGCTACATTTACTTTGGAAATAATTGCTATAAAGCATAAAATACAATTTCCTTTTTTTTTTTTTTTTTACCATGTTACATAATATAAAAAGGGCAAAGGAGGTGGCCAACATTTCAAATTGCCAACAATTTTGTTTGACTTCATTTGAACTTCCATTCTCCATAAAATACTAATGTCTACTGAGGAAACACAAGCAATCGATGCAAATCCACAGACAGGCATTCTCTCCTTCAGAAATATGAAAGCCTAAGATGGGTCATCAGAATTCAACAGCAAAGTTGCATATTAATTCACCAGTTCAGGTCACTCTTCTGCGTAAGAGGAAGGTAACCTCCGTCCAACTAAAATTATGCCTCTCTTATTGTACAGTTGCATGGAAGGTATTTTTCTTCATTTTCCTTCCCAGAAGTGAAGTTTATAACCCAGAATTTGATGTTTGATATTAGTCATATAATTTGTCTGTTGTAAAGCTGTTAATGGTAGCAGAATGATCTAATCCTTTAGATCTTGCAAACTTTACTTTTTATGACATGCTGTTAGCACTGAATTCTGCAGAATTATTTCCTTTCATTTATTTTAAGGATATTTAAATTGCTGTGACTACAGCTTTCATCTTCTTGGAACCGAAAGCAGGACTTTCTCAGTGCTCTGTTTGCCTGGGTGAAGCAGGCTCAACTGCTGTCAATAACCACTCCTAGATCTCTGCTTCTGAAGGAAAACTCCCTTGTTTAGATTCATTACCCTCTGTGAAAAAAAAAATAGATCTTTCTTCCTATTGTACGTGAGTCTGTGTGTATACAAGTTAAATTGTACCTACTATTTGGTTCACTGAAGTAAGTCTTTCTAGATTTTGTGTGCTCCTCTAGTTTTTCCTAACATGGGTAGTGATATGTAATGACCACATCTTCAATTCAGTCTTAAAATCACCAGCAAAACTGTACAAGAGCAATCCCAGCACAGATCTTTGCATGCCACTGTTAGGTCACTTACACTTCGAAAAACAGCCAGTACTTAAAATATTTGATGCATAGCCAGTATTTAATTAGGGACAAAAATTTACCTGTCTAGCATATCATAAAGTCCCTTTTTCTTACAAACATCATCAAAACCTCTTAAAAACCTGGATGATAGATGCCAGATTTTCCTTCCCAATAGTTTAAATAAAAGTCTTCAAATAACTTCAAAGACCAGCTGAGGACTTTAAGCAGAAACTGTGCTGTTGCTCAGATGATGTAATTCTGTTTTTCTAAGTATATATTTCCATTCTGACTACTGTGAAATGCTTCCCCTCTATGTAGGATATTGCGCATTCACCTGCAACTCCCAAGGTCACTCTTTGTGGCGTTTTGGAAGTGGCACTCCCTGGTGACACTTTTACAGCAACCAGGAAGAACTCCTATTTTAAGGGATATATTGCATGTTTGTCAGAAGCTTTCCAGTTTTGGAGCTGAGATCTCGCACAGCTTGAGATGAGCGCCATCTGGTCCTGGCAGTTCACTAGAATTAAGATTCCCAAGTTGTTCTGTGAACTCCTCCCTTGAGATTTCTCCCCTTCTTAACAGCATACTAAGGACAAAGGTTTCCCTTGGGTGAAATCTTCTTGGGATGAGAATTTCAACAACGGACATCTTTAACCTTGTTTAACTGCTTCAGGCAATTAGCTTTTCTTTAGTCACGTCATCTGTCTTTAAACTTCCTTTTCCCATTGATCTCTTTCATACCTAGAGGTCCACAGAAACAAGTGCAATCCTTCTGCCTCAGACACACGTTAATAATTCTTGTGTGGTAGCAGTATCCGTCTCTTTACCGTAATTGAGAAAAATTCTTTACTTATGAGCTTAGAAGTTAGAGTGGAATTTTTTATCAGGCTGGGAGATAGGAGACATTTTGCAACTGGAAAAACACATTGATACACCTTGTACAGATACGTGACATCTAAGAGGCTAAAAGAACCAGAAAGGGCCACTGCGATCAGCTGATTTAACTCCTTTGCAGCACAAGCTGGGCTGTTTTCTGCTGCCTGAGTTTACTTCTGAATCCATGTTTGGGTTGGGATAGATCCAGAAAACTGCCCTGCAGGATGCTCCCTTCTAGCCCACAAACTTTGGCCCCTAGAGTAAAGGGGCGGCTTACAGCAATGTGGGTATTATAGAAGATAAACATGCCTTATGCACATCCAGTAGCGCAGCAAAATGAAAATGAAAAGGCTGGAAGGAAAGAGGCAGAATTTGGAGAGAGCCAGCATTGCAAAGAGAAGAACATGGCTGACCAGCGGATGCATATAAAAAAATCCTTTTGGTTAAAGAAGACAAAAATTTTGGTGGTGAGGCCAGAAGGAAGGGAGCTGGAGGAGGTTAATCAAAGCATGAACAAGGGCACGTGTAGAAGGCTAGAAAGGCAGAGACACACTTCGGCCACACTGGTCAGCATGCAAGATAGCCAGCAAGGTGCAGTGGTTACCCAACTTCACACAAAATACACTGCATCTTCTTCAAAGATGAGGAAACCCTCACTAGGAACTTTAGAGCAGGCTTTGCCCTAGGAAAAGGAAATTTGGAGTACTCTGGTTTATCGTCTCACAGGGATATGAGCATGAACCCTGATAAGCTCCAGCTGGCCCTACTGGGTTCCCCAGTTTCTGAACACTGCGGTTGTGGGAGCCTATGAGCAAGACTTGCTGGCTATCGGGGAAGCTGCCTTCTTCCTTGTCTTGAAAGTCAAGTCAGGGATCAGACCAATTTTCTTTAATGACAAGAAGCCTTCTGCCAAGTCCAGCTGCTCCCATAAGTGACCTTGTTGGACTCGGAGATGACAAAGCGGACTCTACTGGCCTCTGTTTTTGCAGACACCCTGAGCACTGGTGTCCTGTCCCTGGAGCCCCTGGGTTGCTGCATGTATATGGGTGCGTCCGTCTCCCCTTTCACATTTAACAGCTCTGTTTTTCTCTTCCACACTCGCTCCTTTTCATCCTTTTCCCTTTGGTACAGTGACTCATACACAATAGTCAAAATGATTTTCAAAGCTGCTGAGTTAAATGAACAGTCCACAGTTTACCAAAACCCTGACAGAGAAATTAGAGGCAAGCTGATAAAATCAAAGACACATACCAAAGGTGTAATGGAAACACAGAACCCTTTGTGTGAAAGTACTTTTGAATAAAGAAGGCATTTCAGGAAAAAGATAAACTGCTCTCCTAACAGTGGATGGTCTTTTCTACTCTTCAGCTTTTTCTTCAATACGCCTGCATTAAATCCACTTAGAGCACACACAAAGCCCTCCTCTTCTTTGAACACCAATGGGACAAAACTACAAGCAGCTCTGAATTGCAGTTCACATGTGGCACTGACGGAGCCATGCACTTCCCAGAAAGCCCTATTAATACTTGTATGGCACACACCACTAAGGATATTAATGGGCTCTAACTAGCAGCATTTAATTCAGCCTCATAATACCCTTTAAGCCCAAGATTAGGTGCCTCCTCTCAAATCCGCATCACTATTTGACTCCAGATCCCCAGAACACAGTTTTCGGGGATGTCAAGCACTTGCAAAGTTGGCACAGGTCATTTTAGAGCTGGTGTTCTGAGAGCTGAACGACCCAGAAAAACAGGTCATATGCTCCTGGAGGCTGGAGCTGAAATCAACGGATGCTTTGTTTTGTTGTTTTGTTTGCTTTTTTTTTTTTAACCTAGGGTGCAAAGCAAAATAAAAGGCAGGTTCACAGAGTCCCCAGCAGAGAAAGGTAATCTTGTGTTCTTCCCTCTGTGTACTGCATAACGTGTTCTGCTTCTTACCCACACCCACAGCCTGGGGGCCAAGGCAGTTGTTTTGGTTATGTGCCACTAAAATCAGCCTGTTCCAAAGTGACCTGCCAGAGGACAAAATTACAGTCTCTAGAAGCCAAGGACAAGGATCCTCATTTCAGATTAAGCCACAAGACCATGTTTCTTTTCTACACGTGACTGTATCTCATAGAAGCATGTCTCCTCTCAGAGACACTACACTCAGTAGTTTCACAGCTGAGATGGTGCTAAATGCTCTTTAAGCAATAGGGTTTCAATTAAAGCAGCAACAGAGTTTTTGGCTCTTGGAGCAGCACCACCTCCATAAGTCCAAGGACTCCAGATGTTTATCCAAAGAAATGTCATGGCAACAGCCTCTCTGACACAGCCTCTCTGTGCTGCAGCATGCTTCAGGGGTTGTCGTCATGATCTTATTGCTGCCACTCCTCTCCACTCCAGTCCCTAGAGGTTTGCAGCTCTGGCTGACTTAGCCTCTTCTCAGTACTTCTGAGACTTCATCACAACTCCTTCAGTATTCCTGCTGCCCTGTTCCAGGGCTCTGGATTGTTGCAGACCACGTTTCAGATAACGACAAACGGTCTTCAACACCTCGCTACAAGCTTCCTGGGGAGTGGATGCTTTCAGCTGGAAAGTTGGGCTGCCAAAGATTTTCATCACCTCAGAAGACCCTTTGCTCACTGGGCAAATGGAACTGCTCAGCTGCCACTTAAAATAGAAGGATGCTCCCTTGCTCTGATTTATGTAGTTTCTCACACCCCTGACTACTCTTGAATAGGTCACAAAGTCCAGATCGTAGGCCTGCATCAACTCTTACATCAGAGTGTTCAAAGCCAAAGGGACTTGATGCCATCTATTAAGAAGATGAGAGGCTGGGATAAGCATGGAAATGTTTTCCACATCTCTTCTGAATGATCTAACAACCCAACAATATGTCTAAAATTCTGGTTCATGCCCATTTTCCACATAAAACTGTGTTACTGCTAACAGACAAAGAACAGAAGAGAGTAGAATAGAATAGAACAGAACAGAATAGAATATTCAGGTGGAAGGGACCTACAATGATGATCTAGTCCTACTGCCTGACCAGTTCAGGGCTGACCAAAAGTTAAAGCATGTTATTAAGGGCATTGTCCAAATGCCTCAAACACCGACAGGCGAAGGACTATAAGAATCATATTGGGGCAAACTAACATGAACGGGACCTGGAGCAACTTGCTAGAAGAGTCTGAATAATTAGTTTGAGGCATACCGTTTAGTCTGGTCGTTTAGTCCCACATTTTGTTTTCAGGGTGGCCTATTTCAGCTACAAGCAGTTCATTTTCTCTAAACGGGTCAGAGTTTTGCGATCCCATGATTTCCTACTGTTGCTCATGCATCAGTGGCTTTTCACACCTGATTGCCCAGTGAGACGTCAGAGGTACAAATACATGATTCGGACCAGAAAGTGTAACTTCCAGTAACAGTAACCCATCCACCCTTTGAACAAACATTTCTTCTGTGAGACTTGGGAATCAGACTTGCAGCAGCTACAGTAACGGATGCCGTGTCCTTGGGCACTATTGATGAGGTACTGTGTTTCTTCTGCAATCTCACAATTTATTCATCTTGTCAAAAAAAAACATTTTGGGGCAGCTTTTTACACTCACTTTCACTCCTCTGGGTCAAACTGGTATCAAACTGGGGGTAAGGGGTGGGGAGGGGGATAGCGGGAGGGAATTAACCCGCTGATTGTGTCTTGTATCTCTCTGCTCTGAAACCAGACATTGCTCTTCCCATCTAATGAGCCTGCAACAAGACCCTTCAGGCACTGCCCTCCAGAACATTTCCAGTATCACGTAGCTGACAGCACCCAGAGGCTTAACGTGCTGCTGGGGCATGTTTCTGCGGACTTCCCACAGCCTGCCTGTGAAACAACCGTGTGGGCAGGAGGACAAATCACTGACCCCAAGGCCTCCTCGCCAGCAATTATCACAGGGCACAACCATTTTGGCTGTAAGCTCTCCCATAGCCATTTCAAGCAGGCTTTTCCAAATAACAAGGAATTGCTTCTTAGCCACAAAATGCCTGTTCCTCAGCAGCTCCGCTCCCTTCTGTCAGTTTTCCACGCAGCCCTGAGGTGGTGCTGGGTACTACAGCTGGTGTTAACGGGGTGACACAATGTAAGAGGTCAGTTAATGGACAAAATACATACCAGATGCACAAATCGCACATTCTAGGTAATAAAAACCGCACAGCTTGGCCCCTGATTTGGATCCGCTTGCAGAAGAATCAGCTGATGCGCGAGCGTGAGAATCTTAAAATGCCCCATACCGCTGATTAACAACCACAGTGTGATAGCTAAAATATGCAAACATCAGCTAAAACCAGCACAGCTTCTCTGCAGGAAGGAGGGTACCTACTTTTCTATTATTCCACTGGAAGCTTAATATAACCTCTACCAAGCCCATATTACAACCCCCCAATTTAAACCATCACCCAGCAAAACAAACACCTGGAGGACAAATGGCTAGAACCGACAACCGAGGCTCGATACTTTAGCAATGTCAAATGCCTTCAGCTCCTACCTGACTTCTCGTGGATGGCGGTTTTGCAGCTCAGAAACGAGAGGCTCAGGAAGACCAGTAGAATAAGGCCAAATGCAGTGCTCAACTTCTAGGGAAGCTGGTGGGATACCACCGATGGGAAGGAGATAGGCTGTCAGCCTTCTGCACAAGCTGAAGGAAGGGAGTGCAAGCGTCAGAAAAGAAGCTGTTTCTTCTCTTACTTGCTTTAATACACATAGTCTTTAAATCCAGGGCATCTTCTTAGGGAATAGACAGAAACGTACAGTTAATGGCTCCAAGGACACTTCAGGCTATTACTTCTTTTTATAGTTAGCTGCTATCCATAAATCTGAACTAGTTAAAATAAAGGGATGTGTTAAAAATTTTGAATAACAACAGAAATATGAGATTTTTAAAAATGCTTGTTTGGAAAAGAGATTAAATGATCTCATTCATTTCCCAGCTGCCCTGCAAACTCTATTTGCAGCTCCTCTTAACTCACCCACCCCACTTACCTACCCAAACACAAGAGAGACATATCAGTTCTCCATCATACTTTGTAATAAGACAGTATTTTCATGTTAACTCTTAAACAGTATCTCTTTCCAGCCCAGAGTTTCCTGCAAGTTATGCTAATTCCTCCAGGCTTCTTAAAATATGCTAGAAACATCACTGTTTTATCTTAATTACTATCTCAGCTGGAGTCACCAAGCTGCTATCTTCTTTGATTTTGTTATCTCTGCAAATACAAATAAAACTATACTTCACCGATTCTCTGCGACAAACTAGACAATACATGCGTCTACCTCTTACACAAAGGAAGAATTAGCAGACACAGTATTCAGAAAGTATTACTTTGCCAGAAATCGGAGTGGTGGGGAAGAATGACAACGATACACAGAACTGCACCTACACTCATAGGATTGTACAAAATTTGCTGCAATATGAAAAAAGTTAAGGTCACTCTGTGGAACAAATTGACTCACTCCATACTACTGTGAATGACAGGAACATTTTAGTAAGTGCTCTTTTAAAGTTATATAAATTTTCAGATTTATCTCAATTTGGCTTCATGAAAACTGAAACTTGCAGAGCAAAAATAATTTTTAAAAGCTTCATTTCTCCCTTTGACATGAAAAAAGCTTAAAGACCACGTAAGAACCTGGGGCTTCTTCGAGGTGTGACTCCATTTTTCACCTTACCTAATATGTACTGTTTCTTCACTATGCCAGGCTTTCACCCCCACTGCATAATAAAGCCTTACTAATGTTGTTTCTGTTTGTGAGTTTTATACTGCTTCCCCAAAATGGATGAAACAAGTATTTTTTGTTGCGATGGACATCAAAATCAATGTCCCTCATCACCTCTGGAGGCTTGCTGACAGGGAATGCTTGGTCCTCAGCTCTCATAAAATTCCTCCTAGCTTTTGTGGTTCACTCCATCCATCCCCAGTGGTGGGAAGTTCTTCCAGGAGCACATAGACTGTTATTCATTTTTTGATATAGCTGAGGCTTTGCTGCTTTGAAAGGCTTGGCTTATCTTTCTTTCCTCCCTTCCTCTTCATTCCCAAGCTTAAACTTAAAACATAAACTCATAGGGGGTGAAAAAAATCCCCAAGCCCAACATCCCACAGTCCCCTACTCTCAGGTCCATCAATCTACAAATGCACACAACCCTATATTTTTAAGATCCAGGTTGTAACTGATACTATTCAAATCACATAGGTGCAGTCAGGGCTGCAGGGCCTTGCCAGCACTCTCTGCTCACAAAGTTGACAGGTAAATGGAAAATGAGGATGTCTTCTAATGTTTTCTCATATTTATTTCATATGTTCATTTTAGATACTTAGTGAAAACTATCAGACGGTCCTTATGCTTTTTGGCTGACTATCCCAGAATGCTGTGTGCACCTTTGTTACTCAAGAGCCATCTCAAAACCTTTTGTCTATCTGCTTTTTAGCCTGCTTTCCTGAGGAAAAAAGTTTCTTCAGTCACCTTGTTTGTAAGCCCCTTCTCCTAACAATTTTTTTGGCCCACTGGTCAATATCAGTCAGATCAGAAAGACAAGCAAGTTCCTGAAGATGCAAAAGTTCTGCAAGTTCTGTGAAACTCAGAGGTATTTGTGTCCCTAATACATATAAGACTAGCAAAATTCAGCACTTTACAGAATTAATCAACATACACGGATTCATACAGTAAAACATGTAGGAACATGGGAAAGGACTACCATTTGCATGTGTACCTGCACAGAAGGTCTGGAGAAAAAGAGATTAATGGGTAAAACGGAAAAAAGGGGTATTGCGGAAAGGGGCATTCAGGACTCTGAAGGCTACAAACTGTAGCAGTGAGAGATGGCCATGAAGCCCCAAGGGTGAGCAGAGGTTACTCTGGAGGGCAGGGGGTTGTATGATACTCAGGACACAAACCTATAGCACATCAAGCTTCATGGAGATCCACTTCATGAGGTGACAGAAACCCTGTTCATTCTCCACGTGTTATTGCTATTTCTGACATGCTCCTGTTGTCAAAGCATCGCTGAGTGGCGTTAAGTGACCAAACATCTGGATTGTGCTATCTGTAGTGTTATATCCTATGCACGTCATCCACAGGCCAACTACTTGGTCAGCTGGTGTCTCTGTGGCTTGAGCAGGCATCCATCCAGGACAAACAGCACGTTGGTATAACTGTCCCCTAGTGCCAGGGACACTCGTGAGAACTTCCCACTTTCTTTCCTGGTAGGGTCTGAAGTAAAAGCAGTAGGGCAAATCACTGGGAAAAAAAAGGCTTCCTTAAGCTGAGGACCTGCAAAAGCATAAAACTGGTAGGAAACACTACAAAAGCAGAATGGTGAGTCAGCCCACTTCGACCAAATGTCGGTGACTGCAAAAGGTCCTTTTGTTTTCTGGGGCTCAGGAAATGGCCCTTTTCGGATACCTTTGTGTGGTTACCCTAGTACACACAGTGTGCAGTTCTCAGGCCACCTAAAATCCCACAAATACACCAGATCCATTTTCCCAGCTATTAATAGTGCTATTCTTTCCTGCCAGTCAAAGAAATTTATGTTTTTGTTTGGTAGAGAGTGAAATGTTAATCACTTTCACTATTATGCTGTCACTGAAGTCGATTGGAATTATTACAGAATGATAAATTGGAGGTAAAATATTTTTTTGCTTGGATAGTATTTGCTTCAAATACTCTGGCCAGAGCCAGTTTAAGGAATCCACAAATTTCAAGGGAGACTTGCCAAAACAGATTTTGTCTTTCTGATAATTTGCTCACTGGAGCCTTTCTCCCTTCAGTGTTATCAGGATAATGACTATGACCTGGATTTCACAGAAGGAAGGTTTGCAAGGAGAGGTAGTACCTTACTAGACAGTGATGTAGCTGAAGATAGGAGATGAGGTTTCAAGGGTACAACCCTGATATCAAACCCAATTTCACAATGCTGCTTCTGCAATCTGAGAGGAAAACTCTCCTGCCACAGACAGGCAGGGACATGGGACAGACGCACAGGTTGTCTTAAGAAGTCAGCAGAAATTGTAATCCCCACCATGGTAGATACCAGTGCCTGAACACGCTTTCCTTCTTCTTACAGAGGGAAGGAGCTGGGGCCCTACAAAAAAATCTCAGGTCTTCCACTCAGGCATGTTCTCAGCCAGCCTGTTTGTACTTCAATTTGCTTTTAAAAGAGCCACAAAATTACAGAACGCCCCTCCTTCCAATAGCTTGGTATGGACCTACAAGCCAGCACCAGTAGTGCTCTGTCATACCTCTTTTTATCTCAACTACCCACTTCCCACAGAAATCCATGAAAGCAGCCTTTCATGAGCCAGCCATGTCTGATGATCTGCACGGTGGCCTGTCTCTGTAGCCTGATGTACTGTAAACCTACCGCTTTCACATTCTGGGCCCTGTTGTTGACTCAACTCTAACACCGCTGGTTCTCCCAGTCATTAGTGTGCGGTTCCTTAATGAGCGAGTAAACAATTTTGTCACATTAACAACATTTTTACGGCATACGCAGCTTGTAAAAGCACTAGCATTGAGGGAAACAGCCTTCTATCGACCCAATGTTTTCAACAAAAAACAAACTCTGTGGGTTTATTAGAAAGATTTGCAGTACATTATGTAAGGATTGGTAATTTCAAACTAAGCTCAAGACCTGAATCAAAACTTCAAGCTATAATTCTCAGTAACGGTATAAAATACACCACGCTTTTCAACAAAGCTCAGCTGCAAGGTAGGAGATGAGATTTCCTCACCAAATTTAACTCAGGTTCTTTAATTATGGGTGAGTATTAACAATTCAGCTTCTGACCTTTGCTATAAATGTGTTTGTCTGTAGCTTCAATTAGTCCACACTTGTCTGAACAGCAAAGTGAAGGTCCACTCATACTCCCATTTCAATCAACAGGGGAAAATGCAGGCTTGCTTCCACCTTATTAAGTTTAAACTTTGAATTCTGTGGACAGACGGACAGAAACGTAATTTCAATGGGTCAAGGGGATTTTCACGGCACTGTAAAACTTGAGCAATGCTTTTTCATAGCATAAGGAAACCCCTCATTTGGGGGATAATCTGTTTTGGTCCACTGCAAGAGCTATGTTTTTTCTCCTGCCTAGCGAATTCTAAGCTAGTCAAGCCCTTTCTCATCAGGCATCTGCACACTTCCTTGCTCAGAAAACCTCATATCTTTTTGGTTCTGTCCCTGGCTTTGTTATGGCAGATGCATCCATGATAATGACTACTCTGCTAGCCTTGCATTATCCTGATTTTGAGACCATGAAAGATGCGGGGAATAAAAGTCACGGTTTAAAATTCCATAATTAAAAAATACCTAAATAAAGAATAATGATTTCAATGCTTGTGGCAGATAAGGAAATGACAACTCTGAAATCCAGCCTACATGCTTTCCTGCAAAGATCTTTCAAAGATGTTTTAATTTTTAATGAGAAAGATTGAAGCATATCACTCAACACTTCTGTTCACAGCAGAAACTGATCTACTGAACTTGATTTGCTACTGATGATGATCAAGATTCAATTAAAATGCTAAAGGAACACCTTCACTACATTGTGGATTTGCAGTGAATTTCCCTTTTCTGGCTTCCACAGGGTCAGATGTACAATTTCAGGGAAAAAAAAGTCTCATGACATTAAAGTTCATATTTAGACTCAGCTAAGTCTCTTTCAGAGTGGAGGATTTCTTTTTCTTCCTTTTCTAAGCTATTCCTTCCCTCTAGCTACAGCAGCTATTTATTTGTGAGTTACTTTAAATCTCTTCCATTTTATAAGGCACTTCACTTTTGACAGCACTGGAAAAAAATGCAGCTTTGCCTTCTAAATTTAGTAGAAGGAGAAATAAAAAACCCCAGATTGTTTGCTGGTCTCTGCTTCTATTCTTCTGTTCCAAACTATTCTCCGTAAGTTCCTGTCTATCGCCTTTTGTAAATAACATCTGCTTTTCAAACTCCCTGTCTGCTAATTAGTCTGAATCGGTTGTAAGAGTGCAGTACTTATTTAGAAACGTACAAATCAAATGCTAATGGTAGTAACAAGAACTTCCCACTCACTCAGCATCTACATCAATTTGCACATTAGAACTATGCAAAAAAAGCCAAAAACCCAAACCTAGAAAATTTGCTGGGGAAAAAAAAGCTGTTTCAAAATTATGCATTTGGGTTGACACTGCCAAATACATTCAATCTTGAGAGAAAGATTTTTCCGGTGATATTAATTTATTAATTGTTCTCCTTATCTCTTTTCTAACATATCAACTGTCTGGGGATATCTCCCCTTTGCTATGGAGAGCTTCAACCCACATCCTTTCTTCCTCAAGGGAATATCTCAACTCCAGGCTACAAAGTCATCCCCACTCCATTGCTTTCTGTCTCTGTGACTATTTAGAAATTTCATACAAGACAAAATAGCTCGGACCAGCTCCATCAATAGAGACTGAAGGAAGGAAGTCTTGAAGTACTTATTTCCTGATTATTAAGGACTTGCTATTAAGAAATGGGAGACAAATATAAATCTACTTCGCCTATGGCAAAATATGGCTTTGAACCAAAAATGTCTACCTTCCCAAGCTAAACTTCTTAAACTCCAGGATGCTGGTGATAAACCCTAAGATCTGATAAATCCAGTCCTAATGGCCTTTTATCAGTAAGTTTGTTAGCTGAATTAAGCACACTGAAGGACAAACCAGAAAAATTAACATGCTACTTTAATTAAAGCCTGACTAAGTAAAGTTCTCAAGAGCCAGCTGGAAACAGAACCATGAGCCAGAGCCATGTCAGAGGGGATTCTGCACAGCTTCGGTCTTGGATGTATGTTTTTTAACGCATTTTATGAATGATCTGGAGAAACATGTGAGTGCTATCTGTGGAAAAAAACCCAAACAAACCCCCAAATCTGGCTGTACACCACTTGTTAACAACCACCAAATCATTGCCAGAACAGCCAGCTACTGGATCCCCTCTGAAATCTTAGGGAGACAATCGGTATTTTAGGCAAACCCTCGAAAGCTGGAACTAACATAAACACCCCGGTTCTGGTCCCTCAGGTGCATCAGTGTCTCTTGTGGAAATATATTATCTTTCTGAATCTCACCCTTCTGGCTTACAGTTTAATTGCTCGAGAGGCACATAAGCAGTCATGCCAGACACCTACAGAAGCCAGTAATAGGCAAAGGCTTTGCAAAATATTTGAAAACAACATCTCTAATGCACCTTTGGAAAGGAGGAGTCCTTGGGGTAAAAAAAGAAAGGTTGCTAGGTTTGGGGAGACACGGAATTCTCATTCCTCACCTTCGGCAACTGAAAATGGCTGAAAAGCCCCAAATAGCGCCGTTGCTGACACTTTATGACTAGCCAGGCCCTCTGACAGGTAATTTCACTGCTAGAGGGTTCCCTTGGCACCAAAGCAGAAGAAGGGCCATAAGAGTTCAGGTCAAGAGTCCGTTTAACCGAGCATCCTAACTCTGACACTTATGGCCACAGGTGGCCACCAAGGGAAGGAAAAGACCAGGGTAGGCATATGTAGGGTTCGGCGTTCGGAAGATCTCGCGATGTCACGGAAAGTTAGAGGGTTAGTCGCAGCCTTATGATGTGTCTGTAATCCCACCTACCCTTGTTAGTATAAAAGGAATTGACTGCGCAATAAAAGGCGGAAGTTGGCGCTCACACTGTGTGTGTTATCTGTCTCTTTCCCTGGTCTGGGGTTGATCAGTGATCTAATCGTGGCACCTTGATATGCAGCGAACGCTACAGGCATATACGCTCCTTTTCCTTGAGTGTTTTCCCAACTTTCAGCTCTTACTAGTTCAGAAGATTTCGTGAACCTAATATGGTCTGTCTACTTTTTAATTCCCAAAAGGTTTAAAGTGGAATAGTCTTTCAAGTATTCACCAAGTTCACTTGAAACCCGTGGAAGCTCTGGGCATTTACAACCACCTTCACCAAATTCTCCAGGTCTGCTATGAATCACTTCCCTGAGATGGGAATGCAATGCAATGCAAACACGTCAGAGCCCGCTTTAAACCCGCTAGTGTAGGTGCTGACAGAAGTCCAGCCACAGCCTGGGTTGACCATTTGATTATTTGCAGAGCTTCCCCAGTGAGCTTGCAGCTCCTTTGAAGCTCTACGGTGCCACAGGGACACTGCTGCCAGATCACAGGTCAGTGGGCACTGTGCTGCAGTTATACTGACTGCAAATACAGTTCTTGTCTCCTACAGCTTACTCCTACCAAAAATTGGTGAAGAATCACAGATTTCCTACTGGGGCACACTCCATAGTGGTGGCAATCCCACACTGACATAACAAGGAGCAAGAGTGATCTGCTAACACCGTTGTCCTGAAGCACTTAATGAGCAAGGACCAAGAGCTAAATTCCCATCCCGTCCTCCCCAGCTACCGGTGGCACGTTCGAGAGCAAAGTTTGTCACTGAATTAGAAACCATCCAATGTAGCAGAGTAGCAGTCTGGTCTTTCTTATAGATCCCATTTTGCGTCTTTCTCAGTCAGCACAGCTTGAGCTCGGATCATCTCCCCGCTCACGAAAGTTTCTAGCTGAGTCACTTATCAATTTCACCCAAACTGTGCTATTTCCATCTCCATTTGTCATGTTTATGGTAACATGTTTACTACTTAACGTTCATACAAAGCTTGGAGGGTAGAAAGTGCTGCCTAACTGTTAAGCGCCGTCATTTATACAGTTGCTAAAATCTCCAAGGCAGAAAACACACACACAGGAGGAGGCAGCTTGCAACGCCTGTCTTCCAGTACACTAGCCCTGGGGGCAGTTACACAGGGGCAACCGCCGTGGCTAGCTGACGTAGTCAAAGGCAGGGCCGCATCCCATACCTACTGCTTTTTTATGGCTACGTAGGCAGTCCTTTACCGAAAGCCGTGCCTCCCACAGGCAGGAGGGCAGCTCCCAGTCCCTGCAGGCTCCCACCTCCCTGGGAGAACACCCCTGGCACCTGAGCCAGAGCCCTTTGGCACATGGAGCTTGTATTTATGGTGCCATATAAATGATTCTTTATGGTGCCTTATAAATGATTCATAGGAACACATACTTTATTAGTTCAAGAAAGAATGAAGGATTTCTGTGCACTGTGGTCTATTAAGTAATAGTAATGGATCTCAATTACTTGAAAGACCTCTAATTAACGTCTATATTGGCAATGCCTGAGTTAAGAGGTCAGTCAAGAGATTAACTCCTGTTCCCTCAGTGTTGCTCAGCCTTTCAGTACCAACTTCCATGAGCCAGGCAATGCTACAGGAATCAAAAACCTAAAGAGAAAAAAAAAAAAAAATCTAAAATAGTTATTCTTATTACCACCTCCTCCTCCCTCACTAGTTGAAAATGGATTCCATAATGCAGAAGACTAATGGGGGGGGGGAGGGAGGGGGGGAAGGGTTTGCTGTCTAAAGGATACCTTCCTCACTTTGACATAATCCTCCTGATCTATTTAAATTGCTTCCCTCCTTAGCCTTCCTCACCAGTTTGGCTGCTCATTCATTTTGAATTTCCTTCTGAACCGTTCTCCTCCTCTGCTGCTGACTGAAGAGTTCTAAGTCATACTCATGAGTTAGATATTTCCTGATACTCCTTTGCCTAAACCCAACTTTTCCTCTAGTTTTCTGAAAAATCTAATCTGCTGTCAGCTGCCAAGCTTGGACTACAAGGCAAGCGGTACGCTGAACCCCTTTGTATGCACTTTTTATTACAGAGGCATACATCAGCCCAGGAATGACAAGTGAAGCAGTTTCAACTGGCACATTTTCTTTCTACATTACTGAAGTACTTACATCCTGCTTCTAAGTATATATTACTCTATACAGGGTATGTCTATAATATACACTTACAGTGTAAGCACCAGGACCATAATTTTTAAACAGCGGTTGAAATCCTCAGTCACTGATATGGTTTTGGCAAGATACTGCCTTTCATTTATCATATCACTAACTCTGTTTGACTTAAATGCTTTCAATTTTAAAAACTGTTTTCTCATGAGTTCAATAGTTACATCTCAGACATCTCCTGCACCATCTAAATTGAAGTATGAAATCTCACCAAGATCCAGGAAATCTGTCTAAATGCATGATGTAATAATGAGACTTAAAAACTGCTCAGCTAATAGAAATAGATAGGCTGAGAGTTACATTAAGCTCAGGCTTCCCCATTCCTAATTGAACCTTTGACTGCAGTGAAGGTCTGCTACCTGCTGCCACAAAATCTTCCTTAAAGGACAACTCGGGAGCGTGGCAACAATAAATAGCTAAACTTTCTAAACTAAGGCTGCCATTACTCGGTTTCTAAGTCCGCTCTGACCTCATAAGATACAGACTAGCAACCCCACGGCTTCCAACAGATTGTTTCCTTAGAATAGTCTTCGATTTTGCAAATACCTCTTGAGAGGAGCTCGGCCTAGACCAAAGACCCCAGCTTGTAAGCAATCTCAAGGGACACAAGCCTCGCTGGGCACAAAGCACAGGCGCACTTTGGTCACCAGTTCAGGAGGCGTAACCACCTCCCTTCTCCATACCCCAGCTGCTGCGTTAGGATCTCCATCTTCTTTGTCATTCAGCTTAGCCTCACCTCCTACATCTTTGCTTCGCAAAAGCAATGCGCTGAAAACAAATGACCCAAACCAGTGAGCTGCTTAATAAGGTCTTGACTGGTGCATGTGAACAAGTCAATACCGGGCATCTCCATTAGGATTCTGCACCAATGGCTCCGTGCAGCCATCGTGGCGGAGCAAAGATGGATGCTAGAGAGAATCACAAAGTTTTGCACAGGGACCAGCCCAGCAATTCCCACACCACAACAAAAGCACTCCTCAGACTAGCAGGATGGGGGCAACAGTTAAGGAACTCCTGACATATACACTGGTACAGTGATTTGTGGTTTGGGGTGTGTGTTTATTTTTAAAATTTTTTTATTTGCTTTTATGAACAGCTTTATTATAAAGTCTAAATTTAGTGTACTTTACAAGTGGTATTGCTTGCTGGCTTAAAATGTTTGGCTTATTATATTCCAAAGCTTTGTATTTTAAGGAGAGAAAAGGGATAACTTCATATGTCATCTGGCCAAGTTTGAAGGTTGGGTCTTTTTTTAAGTCACTGCAGTACAGAGCTTGACTGTGAAGAGAGAATTTAAGGAAAACAATCTCTGAAAAGGTTTTCTAAGGCAGAATCAAGAACAACAAAAATCTGCTCAGTTGTTCTTAATGGGGTGCTTAGTAAGTCAGCGTATTTAGAAGTCCTTCTAGGTTACGGCAGCTTGTCTACTTTTATGTTTCGATCCTACTTTGATTCCGCTTTCTTTAGATATAAATACTGTAAACTTGAAAGTCAGCTTGAGGTCAAGCTCTGATAACAGCAGTGTATACATATGAAAGAATAATGAAGTCCTGTGTTACAATACTGTGAGACATAAGCTGAGGGTTTAGATGGTCATGCTCCTGCTCCTCCTGCCTCCTTGAAGGCTAATAAAAGGGCAAGACCTCGCAGAACAGAAGTCACAGCTCCGAACTGAGAGCTGATAAAAGCACAATGTGGAAAGCAGAATAAAAAATCTATTACCCCTACTAAAAAGTTCAATAAGGAGTTGTAACTCAAGGAACCAGAAACACTATTTTTGGAATGACAAAACCTAATAAACTTCAACAGGAGGGAAGATTCTTAAAACAAACTGAACAGTCATTTCTTGCCCTGCAAATATTAGAAAGGAAATCAGATCCATTCATTTGGAAGCAACTACTACTGTAAAGGAGCTGTTTCTTTTTTTTTTTTTTTGAGAACCCGAGCCACTCTAATCAATCCCAGCTATGATACAGAAAAAATTATGTGAAACTCTTTCCATATGGTTCTCTCTGTAAACAGCAATATTTTTGAAGCAAATTTTGTATGAAGAATTCCAGAGAGTAAGCAGAATAGTCTGAATTTAGTTTCTAAAAAGGACTTTTCAGAATTATTTAAAACATATGGAAGAGCTGGTCTTTTGGTTAAACAAGATTCTTGAATCTGACATTCAGTTTTATGCCTGAAATGGTTCTTGGTAGATTTTCAAATAATTTTACTTTGCCTGCTTCACCATTTCTGACTCTGAGTTACAGGCCCTTAGAACACATTTTTTTCTTCAAGACTAACCATAGCTGGAGCAGACAATGTAAAATTCCCAGTTCTGAAATGTCTCAGGAAGCAGAGAGTTCAAAACAGTTTTAATGGCCTAAAGGGTACATTTATAGTTTGGCCATCACATAAAGTAGTCAGAATCTGAGTATCATTCTTATTTGTTCAGACAAAGTTTGTAGCTGACATTAAACTACAATTGATATAAACAAGCTTGCCTGACACCAGCAGTATTTATAAGTGTGCTTAATACCCAGTCACATACACCATAATTACAAATCCTCCTTGATAAGACTTCCAGAACTTTGCATGTATGTTCTGCAGTCAAAGGAAAATATCTATATGTCAGTAATTCAAGGACCTTAAGTGACAGGGCTCAGGTATGGAAAGCTTTGAGGTTTGAGTCCTTCCTGCTTCAGGAATTAAACTCTTCTGTGAGTTCGTAAGTAACTAAGGTAGCCAGCAGGTTTATGCAATATTTATCTTACTTAAACTCACCAGAAGGTACAATTTCTTTCAAGTCTGCCTATTTCCCTGTGCTGCAAGTCTGACAGCAAACAGGTTTGCCTCCCTCACGCTTGTGTGCACAGTTCAGGAGACCACCGTGCGAAGCAGAACCTTTCAAAGCAGGCTCCGTGGACCAAGTGGAGACAGATCCCCCGGACCAGCTGGCTGGCTCTGCTGCTCCCCGTGAATTGAAAGATCAGAGACTCTTTCATACTGCTATTCCAGGTAGGCCATTGCTGCAATTGCCATCAGGCAAATGTTGTAATCTCATATGGGAGAGGATATAAATAATCTTGAATGGGTTGTGAAGTCTCCAGGACACAATTCGTCTATTAAGACATGAGCTCGCTGTGAGCCACACGTAAGCAAAACTTGTTTGGTTGCTTATGAACCGTTAAGGATTTTTCTTACTCTTAAAGGTGATGCCATCACTAAGAATAGACTATGTTACCTCTTTTTATATCAGGCTGTATAATAGCTAATCTGCTTTTACCAAAGGGCAGATACTTCACCATGCTGGGCAACCTGTCCCAGTTCAGATTCAAAAGCTCAAGATCTAAATACAGTCTGAGGCCTGTAAGTGGCAATGTTTAAGGTTTGCCACATTTCAGAAGCTTGCTTTCTTCTGTTTGTCTTCTTACACAGGCACATCCTTCAAGTTTGTGCTCAAACAGCCTATATCCAATGTAGAGTTCACCGGAGTTACTATGCCACCATTAGGATCGACCAAGACAATCTGAGCACTACACAGGCTTGAGACTGAGAGGTCCATTACTTCTGGCATCCAAAGAGCCTCTCAAAAGCAGTTGAGCATTTGAGGGGCCCATACTCATTCTGTCAGGGCTCTGCATGCAGGTTCGGGGAGTATAGGCAGTAGGAAAGACTCGGGAAGATCCCAGGACGGGTCTAGGAGAAGTGCAGCAGCCAAGGAGGCACAGAAATAACCAGCAGCCGGTTGCCACAGACTGCGCTAACTCAGGACCGCAGGAAAAGGATGAGCAGGAGACTGAGATACAACAAAGTTCTTGCACAATCACTGCTCTGAAAGGAAGTTAAAAGTCAGAGTGAATACAGAAGGACCCCAAACCAGGCTGAGTCTCCCTGGGCAAATTTTGCAGGGTCATAAGTTGTCCCTCGCACCTCACCAGACACTGGATCAACATGCATAGCTTTCCTTCCCCCTTTTCTCCCCTGCTCAAGTGACCAAAGTTAAGCACTGTTTTCTCCTATCACTGTATTAAGAAATGTAGCAGACAGAAATGGAAAACAGCCTCAGCTGCAAAATTCCCTCCTTAGTCATAGGTATGAGAAAATGCTTCACTTGTAGACAGGAAAAGTGAACACCCATTCTCCTCCCTTTCACCTCCTCCTGGGACACTGGGTTCAGTTAATGGAAATATCAGGGGAGTGTCTTCTTAGACTTTAAATGGCATGTTATTACAGGAAATTGGGGAAAAAAAAGATTGCATAAATTTTCTCACTGCTTGTATTGTTTTAACTTCTGGTTGCAACATGTATGCATCTGTGGTGGGTTGACCCTGGTTGGGCACCAGATGCCCACCAAAACCGCTCTATCAGTGCCCTCCTCAGCTGGACAGGGAAGAGAAAATAGAACAAAAGGCTCGTGGGTTGAGATAAGGGCAGGGAGAGATCACTCACCAATTACTGTCAGGGGCAAAACCAGACTTGACTTGGGGAAAATTAACTTAATTTATTGCCAATTGACCAGAGTAGGGTAACGAGAAAAAAAAAACAAATCTCAAAACACCTTCCCCTTGCCCCTCCTTTCTTCTTGGGCACAGCTTCACTCCTGAATTCTCTACCTACCCGCTCCAGCGGCGCAGGGGGACAGGGAATGGGGGTTGGCGTCAGTTCGTCACACGTTGTCTCTGCTGCTCCTTCCTCCTCAGGGGGAGGAGGACTCCTCACTCTTCCCCGGCTCCACCGTGGGGTCCCTCCCACGGGAGACAGTCCTGCAGGAACTCCTCCAGTGTGGGTCCTTCCCACAGGCTGCAGTTCTTCACAAACTTCTTCAGCGTGGGTCCCTTCCCCGGGCTGCAGTCCTTCAGGCCCAGACTGCTCCAGCGTGGGTCCCCCGGAGCGTCACCAGTCCTGCCAGCAAACCTGCTCCAGCGCGGGCTTCCCACAGGGTCACAGCCTCCTTCGGGCAACCCCCTGCTCCAGCGTGGGGTCCTCCCCGGGCTGCAGGTGGAGATCTGCTCCCCCATGGACCTCCCTGGGCTGCAGGGGGACAGCCTGCCTCACCATGGTCTTCCCCATGGGCTGCAGGGGAATCTCTGCTCCTGTGCCTGGAGCATCTCCTCCCCTCCTTCTGCGCTGACCTGGGGGTCTGCAGGGCTGGTTCTGTCACACGTTCTCACTCCTCTTCTCTGGCTGCAGTTGCTGTTCCACAGCACCTTTTTTCCCTTCTTAAATCTGTTCTCCCAGAGGCACTATACCACCGTCTCTGTTGGGCTCAGCCTTGGCCAGCAGCGGGTCCATCTTGGAGCCAGCTGGCATCGGCTCTGTCAGAAACAGGGGAAGTTTCTAGCAGCTTCTCACAGAAGCCACCCCTGGAACCCCCAGCTACCAAAGCCTTGCCACACAAACCCAGTACAGCACTCCATAGCTCTAAGGAGGTACGTAGTATATCCAGTACCCTGAAGCCCTAATTATATCAATACTGTACGCTCCCAGCATCTCTGTATTTGTACATAAAACCAAATTAGCAATATCCACCGGGCCAAATTCTTCCCTTGTTCACGCTGGTACAACTGTTCCTGTCTTAAAAGTGCCTGGGATCCATGTTCAATTTGCTCTGCCTTCATGTAAAGTTTTATGTCTTTCTTAAGCACACATTTTATTACTAGGTCTCTTATTTCCATCTGCTCATACTGACTCACACAAAAAAGTCTCTCTTTAGGGCATTCTATAAACAAACTAATGAGATGAATGCAAATTGCAGCAGCCATTCCTTCTACCACAGCCTTCTCAATGCAAAGGCCTGCATGTGCAGAAGGGATATGTGGAGTTGTTTCCAAATGGGAGCTGCGGATTTTGTTGGTTTAAATAAAATATTCACGTTTCTTTCAAGGGATGCACGATGCAAATTTTGCTTGTGACTTTGACTATACTCACATATACGTAACTTTTAATTAAAAACTTAGTGACAAGTGGTAGATCTTTGATGGTATTAAGTGGCGTTCTCCACAGCAGCTCCCTGGGGTCAACTCTAACTGTGTTCCCCAGCCAGGTACGTGCCACCGACAATTTTTTCCCAACCACTTACAGAGCTGAGCAGTGTCTAGCGATCTCTGCGTCTCTAGTAGCAAGGCCTGTGACTGCCCTTGGTTTTGCATCATGTTGAATTCTCCTGAACACCCCTTTGCAAGGGCTGCAAAGCAATGGCCTGCGAGTTGTCAGAAAGTTCCAGAAATCACTAGCCACTGGGTTTTAACCAGAGGTAAAAAGCTGCACCCAGGGAAGGCGATATTTGGAACGATTCATTTGAGGTGCAGTATGTTCTCATTTGTTCTTCAGCCGTGACATCCACATATTGCCATTCATTCAGAGAAGCAGATACCGATGCTAATGAGATGCCCCCAGCGATTTGTAATTCCCTTTCTTCTGCAGAACAATACACTTTGACCTAAGTGTTCCTTTTTTTGGCAGAAAGTTTAAAGTATAACCAAATAGAAATATCTTCACCTTTTTTGTCTTATAAACCTGAACAGCATAAAAAGGCAAGTAGCAAACAGGCAACTAATTAAGTTCTTCCTGGGAAGAACAACAGGAACAGCACAACCTTTTTACGAGCCACGTGCTTTTTTAAACTGGCTACTCCACTTTCTGATTCTTTAGCCTCCCTTTTTTCATCTACTTTTAATATACAGTTCGTGAAATACTGGAATTAATGATCTCCACAGCAATATTCATCAAAGCACTCCTGCTTCTATGGAAGCCAGGGATGAAAAGTTACTAGGCAAATCTAAGGAAAAGTGCACCCATTGGATTCTTACAAGCAGGCTAAACGTTCACAGGATAAAATGAATAAAACTGGCACATTTCTTTCAAAATGTATTTTCTCTCAGCTGATGTCTCTGAGTGGTGCTAGTATTACCTATCTTGATGACGAACATATTTTCAAGAGCATTTTTTTGCTAACAAATAGACATTCTGAGAGGTAACCATATGTTTAAGTGCTCCACTGAGCCATGGTCTGAAAGAGGAAAGGTTCTTATGGAAAGTGTGCCAAGACAAAATCCTGGCCCACAGAAGTCAATAAGAATTTTGCTTTTGATTTTAATGAAGCCAGGATTTCACTCAAGAGAACTGCAGAAGGGTCAACCTATTTAGAGAAAAAAAGTATCCAGATGTCTCACAGCATTATGGGCTCTAAATCAGAAATTGCTGTAGCACTGTGAAACCTTTTCTCACTCGCTTTACTGCATGAAATAGAATGCCTTATTTTTAACTAAAATTTATTTTTTTCCCCAACAAAACTAATATAAAAGAACTTATTGGAGAAGAAATGCAGGTTTACTGTATTGTCAGACATACAAACTCCTGTTGTGTCTTACAGCTTAATCCTTCTGCAGAGAGTTAGATTTCTCTTTTTTATGTTGACAGCCATATTTATTTCTACTTTACGGATTTATACCAGAGTAAAAAGAGAACAATGAGCCTCTGAACTGATAATACAGGTGGTATTTTGGTATTGTTGGTTTTTTTCTAAACGGGAACGTGACAGAAGATTCACTAGCACTCACAGGTATGCATGTCTGCAAGGCTAGTCAGAGATACGAAGGGCCATTTTCACTCAGCTGTCTTAAAAAGCTACTGTCTTAAAAGATGGACACATGTCTTCGGTTAAGACCAAGTTATATACCCATTTCAGAAGCCAGGGGAATTTTAATCACCATCCTATTATAATTTAATTGCATTCAGCCTCTTTTTCTCCTCCCAGTCCCTTCCAGACACTGCTTTTCTGTTGTGTTCAGACAGTATCCCGTTGGGATGCTGACATTCTGCCATATCTTTGCTTGGAAGTATACACAAGAAGAATATAATTCCTGCCAAAGCTCTCACCAGTTGTAAAGCAAACAAAAAGTGTCCTCAGAATGTTCCATCATATGCAAAACTAGCCAGTGTTACAGTCAAGGAAACTTCATGTATTTAATGTGGTTTGTATTTCAGTTAGTGTCTCTTGGCCTCTCCTCCCTGATCGGAATGTATATTGAAATAGTGCTCGGCGACCTTACCCTTACCGCCCAGCCTTTTGCTTGAGAAATCCAGCACTGCAAGCCCAGGCTCTTCGCCTCACTCAGTCTCGAGCTTGTGTCTGACAGTGCAATCTGTCACTGTCAGCCTACAAGGAGAGGCCAACAACAAACCGTGTAGTAAGCAATCAGCCCCCAAATACTTCTACATCCTTTCCCACTGTAATTGCAAACCTTTGAGCTTGAAACTGATCTCAGTTACATCAGCGTAAACCCTGACTAACGCCATCACTCTGTGTAATCCCCAGTAATTATTTTAAGAGAAACGAAACCAGATTCCAGCGCAATGAATCCTAAAAGCCAGACGAGACTTAATATAGTCATATCATTTCATTTTATGAGCCAAAACCCAAGTGAGCAGCAGCACTAACTGACCCTCAGCGTACAGTCTCATCACGAGTAAATTACAGAATATTACTATTAACTTTTTCATTAGTGTTGCAAAGAACAATTAAAATTTTTTTATTTGGAATCAGCTGAGTGTAATTACTGCGTAATGACCAGAAATAAGTGCTGTCTTTGCCAAGTGTTGCTTATGTAATTACAGATTAGTAACAAGGGTACCTGTGCTGTAGCGCAGAGCAACACTCCCTAGATCTATTCTTGTATCCAGAACACTAAGGGGCTGAGAAGCTCTCTGATTCCAGACCAAAGGATACAGCTGTCTAATTTAATCATGACGGTGCCCATGAAAAATACTTCCAAGGGAAATTTTATTTATTTTTTTTTAACTGCGGAAGGATTTCAGTTCCTCAGTACCAAAGCAACTCTGACAAAAAGCAGAAACACATATTTGAAACAGCCTTCCCATTTTAATTGGACTGTTCCAGGCTCAAAACCAACTTTCACTACCTTAGTGAGCATTACCAGAACTTCCAGGGAACAAATGTGAAAAGTTGTCAGGCGCATCTCAGCACTGAGCCATAGTAAGCAAAATGACAGTGGTACTGCTGAATTGGGCTGGTCCCAGTTCTGAGGGGGCTGGAGAAAGCCTGAGTGAAAAAGCCAGCCTGCAGCAGCATCACCCTTTTTCCTGGATAACAACCAGTACTTCAGAGAAGTCTGTTGTCTTCTTCTTCCCACCTAACTCAGCAAACCAACTAGCTTGCCCAGCTGGGCCTCAGCCTATGTCATCTAGCCAGAAAAAGGAATCCTGGAGAAGAGCGACAAGTTTTTATCCAAACACGCAGCGCAGATCTCCCTTTTGGCAAAACAACTGCCTAGAATGTGTTTAAACACGAGACTGTCCAAGATAAACACGGCAGCAGGGGCAATTGCTATCTTCCTCAAGGCACCTTGCATCAAGCAACCTGTCATGAGATAGAGGGAGCTGAACCCCTGTCCCTATTTTTGGTCTGGTTTGAATGCACACCGCTGCAGTTTCAGGCCCTGACTCTTCTCTTCCCTGAGGTGGAATTTCAGTTCTAGGGCAAGAACCATAAAAACATGCAATCTACAAGCCTCACCTAGCTACACTTCGTTCTTTCATGCAGGGAACCCCAACCGTTCTGTTGAAGACATAATATATTTCAAAAGCAACAGAGAGTACTCAGCACAACAGGAAAAAAAAAAAATTCCAACCACATAACTGTGGATTCCTGCTCATATTATCTAAGACTTCAGCAAGATCCTTTTACGCCAGCATGTCTGTAGTTTAGAGGGCAGATTGCTCCATCCAAGTCTGTGCTTCTCCCTCAATATTTTGACCTTCTCATGGCAGTCCCTCTCAAATTGGGTACAAAAAGTAGAAGCATCCAAAATAAATCAAAGCCCTAATTATTCCCCTAATTTTTACACAAGGGTAGCAATTAGTTTACAGTCTGTGGCAATGAGCTCCTGTGTGGCTTGTGTAACAAATGAGGTCCCTTCAATTAGATGGTCATTGCCAGCAGTGGTTTAAATGCCAGTTGTAAATTATTTTTCTTCCAAGCACATCACTAGCATTGTTCTATCCACAGAGCTTGTCTTGTGCTTTCAAGATTCAGGGAAAATGAGTGTTTGCTATATGTGATTGGTACACTAAGAAGCAAGGACTAGATTTTTTTTCCAAGTCCTTAGGTGCCTGGCTCCCATTTAAATTGATGGAAACCTTTAGAAACCTGGCCCCAAATGACCTGAGGCGTGTGTACTCTGTGTATGCTCTGCTGCCTTCGGGCACATGCTTAGCCAGTTGGTACACCAACTGCTACAAGGAGCCACAAAACCAGCACAGTACTGAGTCACCATTAAAGCAAGAGCAGTTTGTCAAACTACATCAAGGGTCTGATGAAGAATAAATGCTACAATCATTAATACCATTTCTGAAAGCACCTTCTCTTCTGGATTTCATATCCAGATGGATTAGTGCTGTTGGAAGTGCACCATACAGTAATAAATGTTTGGTATTCAACATAACCCAAAGCATAAGAATTGATGCAAGATATCTACCAAGAGCATGCAGTTGTTAAGTGACATGATTCATGCACTAGTACTAGTGAACGTGATCGGTCTGGGAAGAGGAGAAGAACACCATCCCAGATCTCACAACAGTACTATCCCAATGTGAATTCTAGCACCTGTACCTTCTGCTCACCACCTAGAGAGACACACCAGTTCTGCTCAGAAGACATTCATAAACCTGAGCAGTTAATAGATTGGCAATGCAGCAAAAAGATTTAGAATTGGGTAGTAGTGAATTTTTCTTAAAATCTTGTATTAAATGAATTAAAATGAAAACAGTAGGCTTCAGCCCAATGTGAATAATTTAGCAAGGACGTTAGTGTCACTATTTCAGTCACACTGGCATGTTTTCTATTTACATTTCCATGTCCGCAACTTAACCATGTTCCACATGGGAAAATTAATACCCTGGTCTGTACAGGTCTTACAACAACAAAACTACTTTTTCTGACCTGATTTCACTAATTTAAATCAATGGCAAAATTCCTGCTCACTTTGACATGAGCAAAACCAAATCTAAAGTTACGTGTTGCCTATCACTGAAACCCAAGAAGATACAATTTTACAAAGCTATGATCTACTGTTCATCTACTGCACCTCATAAATGTCTCCTTTCTGGAAACGATCAATAAATCTACTCAAACTAGAGCTACAGTAAGGAATGTACATAGATACTAAGTTTAGACTCGACTTTGGACCCAAAACTCAGTTAAGGAGCTCTTGAATCTGAGCTGGAATAGAAACAGCAGAACTGAGCTCAGATCTGGCAGTCCAACTCTACTACTGTCGATTTTCAAAAATATTCAAGTACAGTCAGTAACAAAAGGGTGGAAACAGTAAAACTAGGACTATTCTACTAATCTGTGAAAATACCACAATAACCCCTGATAGAATGACTACTCAAGAATGAGAATATACTTCTTTTTTCCCCTGATTTTTGATACAACCATCTAGACAGAGGCACTCACAAATTCCAGATAGTATTTTAACATACATTGAGCAAGAAAACTTATTGTCCCATTTTACTTTCACAATAATCCAACACCTGCATTGCTACAGATGTGAATATAAATGGCAGAACAGCAGCTGGAGGTACAAGAAACCTATAAAAGAAATGCAATGGTGATCGGTATGATTTTTTGACTTTACAATATCAGCCAGTGGGCAGAAAGTAATTAAGAAGGGGTTTTCACCCTTTGCTACGTGGTCTTTCAAAGATCTCTTGGCGAAGACCTCTGCATAGAGATTGCGTATCCATGACACTTACTACTAAAGTTGCTGGGGCTGGGGGGGGGGCAGGAAGGAGAAAGCAATTCCTCAGGCACTCAAACCAGGGGAAAATCCTGCAAGAAGGAAGAGAAACTCTTCCTTACTTACTGTTGTATTGTTGCTTTATTGTCAGATTTTGATGAGGGAAAAAGCAAGGGGAAAAAAACCCAAACCAAACAACACTTGGTTGGTGGCTTCAAACAAAAGACTGGAATCCTGAATTTTAAAAGCATTTTGTTTCCATTTAACACTAGGGAAGTAATAGTTGAAGACCAAAGTGCAGCATGCAGGCTTTCAGAATCCTTGAGCAGGAAAAGCGGTTCCTTCATGGCTGTTGGTGATGGAGTCATGGAAACACACAGGTAAACACGGAGGCCTGGCAGGTGATGGGTCAGCCTACTTTAGGCAAAATTAAAACGTTAACCCCTATTTTCTTCAAAATAAAAAGTTGCTGGCCTTTGTCCTTACAAATAATCCTGAAAATGAAAAAAATCCACCAAAATCAGTCATTAAGGCTATAAGTTGTCACAAAAGCTTGCTGACACTGCTCCCTCAACCTCAACTTCTAATCTGTGGTATTTACAGAAACTATACCACATTTCCCATCTCCTGACTTGCTGATTCCCTGGTTAACTATATAGGCCAGTGGTAGGGGACAAGGAGGGGGATCATGGGAAAAATAGAGGAAAACAGCTATAACTGCTTAGAAAAATATGAACAAATCTTTTGTCTTCTCCGGATCTGTCATCCTGTTGAAATAAAAGCTTTTCAAGGAGATCATTCCCCAGCTGGCAAAGGTCTGACTGCATTCAGATCTCCAAATTTTTGCTCTGCTTTTTTACTCTTTTCCCACCAGTCTCATCCCATTTCTTCACAAGCAGCGGAAGATCCCACCTTAGTGACAGATCTGTGGCTTAGGAGGATAATTAATTATCCTTTGCGAAACACATCTTTATAAAAATGCCAAAAAGCAGAGTGGAAGTCTTTCAAAGGATAGCAGAGACCATTGTCGACTCTTCCCTCACCAGCTCCCCAGACTAGTACCGGGAATGCTGGCGTGAGTTTGGTACGCTTGCATAAAGTATAATCTTTGAACGGGGAAGGATACGGCCCCATCTGACTGCCTCCACCTCCAGCACTGCCCAAGAACTCCCAGCAAGAGCCGCAGCCGGGGACACTGCTCCCAGTGCTTTGGAACAGGAGCTGGTCTCTCCCACTCAGTAGCAGCAGATATGCAGAAAAGCAGCCAGCATGGATTAAAAGCTTCTGAGGATGCTGCCAGAAGAAAACGTGCTGTTCATAATAGCCTTATGATGCACTTATGTTTTCACCACTATATGAAAGCTGTTTTCATCAATGAAAGCCTACAGAGGACATAGATTAAAATAACAATACTAAAAAAACCCCCAAACCTGCTGGCTTAACATCATTTTTCTTAGAACCTGATTAATCAATCATGATGAAAGGCACTGAAGTGCATTGCTGACAATGTTATGACAAAAAAAAGACTGTGGGCTCAGCTCTCAGCCAGTGTAAGAAGGTCACTCTCTACCTCACTGCTTTTCTCCAATACTCTTTCTGTGATGCTGGTGCAGGGATGGTTAGACAATTGTAGACTTTGTGCTGTGGATGTATTTTGTATATCGCCTTCCCAGATGGTGACACTTCTGACCAGCTTACTTTGCTGGAAGCCCTCTCTTTTGCTACTTGGGATGTTGCATGAGGTAGAAACAACAGTTTTACTGTCTGACTCCAGCACTGAGTTCACCACACGGGCAGGTAGGAAAAATACTATGAGTAGAGCGAGTTGAGCAAGAGCTAGGATCGTTGCCAGATAATAAACACACATCCCTGCGAAGCAACAATAAATAGTATAAACAGGCTTCAGTTCTTTCCGTAAAGACGACTATTAATTTCCTCCAACTGTGCATAGCTGGAGCTTAGTGACCCACAGGCTACAACAGCATATTCTGGAGATCTTCTGTGAAAATTCTTTCCCACAGTTCATCAGGTCACCACCACATCTCATAATTAAGAGATAGTTTGATTGTCAAGGCAAAATATTGTACACTTGGCATTTCAGGCTTTACATTTGGCCCTGGGCTCAAAACAAGATGCAAAGCCCCTACTTGCACGGATCGAATTATACTTTGTGTGCAGTTCTTTAGAAGCTTCTATCTGAAACACCTCAATTAGCACCAGAAAAATCAAGATATTTGTTAATGTGAAATGAAAGAATTTCTACTTCAGATCTGATTTTGCACAAGTGCAGCTCTGTAGCCCGTTAAACTTAAGAATTTCCTTTTTGGAACTTAAATATTAGCCCTTCTAGCCCACATAGTAGTTAGCATGTGAGCTGGCCAGACGCTTACAGGAAAGGCAGTAATGCTTCTTCCTTTAACACGAAACACACATCGAAGCACATCAGGAGACCATTCTTTCTCTCACTTCTACCCAAACCTCGATGGTACTGCAAAAACATATATATTAGACATGTTCTGTCAATCCCTATCATTCGCTGCATCTTCCAGGGTCTCTCTTTGACCTTTCCACTAACCTGTAATGGCACGTCAGATTACAGCGGATCCGCACACCGTAACTGACTGCTCCAGAGCCTGTTTTCTGTCCTCTTGCCTTCAGGAACCAGTCTCAGTCAGCTCTCTCAGCCACACGACTAGGCTCGACACTGGATCAGCCATGCATGCCAGCAATCAAACTGCATATGGTAGGGTCTATATGGTCCTGCAGCTAGAATTCAGGTATTTCCATCTCTTACTGTCCCTTATAAATATTTCATTGGTTCCTTACGCAACACATAGTGCGGCAGTTATCCTATACTATGAGCTTCTAACTGAGAAGTTACTTCACGTGCATACTGAGCACAAGTCGCAGTCATTAGCAAGACCATCAGATTGATTCACAGTTTTTCCTTTTAAGGCTGTTCTTAGACATTCCCAATCTGCGTAACTGTCCTGGCGCCTTGGGTAGACCTTTAATAACCCTTTGCTAAACCAGAGACACCCTACTTGTTAGTGCACCATCTAATCGCTCGTGTCACACTTCAAACTTACTACCCGAGTTGCACAGCACCATTAACTAGTCTTTCCCCTTTTTAAGGTCTTCATAGCATTGCATTAGCTTAAAGCCCTGTCGCAGAAATACTAAAGGAAATATGTTAAAAAAGCTGCATTGTGCTGCTCTGCTTCAGTACCGTGGTGTTCAGAATATTGAAGAAACATCAAAATGTGGGTGAATAAATCCTCACAACCAAATCATAAAGCAAGTTAGGAAAGGAATAAACAGATGCATAGAAAAGCAAATGGGCATGCCCTGGGTTACACAGCGAGACTAAATATCATTCTAACAGCTAGTCTGTCTTCTGTTTCACCTGTATGTGGATAAATGCAGAGAAAAAGCTACTTAAAATGTCAAAAAATTTAAATATTGTTCAAGGGAAAATATTTAGAAAAATGTAGCAATCTTAAAAGCAAACATTCATCTGCACACTTACTCATGAACTCAAGCACTATGAGTCAAGAAGAGACATGATTAAGGTTGTTTCTGCATCCTTGACTCTGCCTCTGTCCAACTAATGCTCAGTTCATTTGTTCATCATAGCTGAATAGCCACCTTAAATGCATTAAAGCTATTTTGTCAGCAGAAATTTCCCAGTGAGCTATGCTCTAGAAAACCGTTTATGATTTTGGCTTTCAAGAATGTATGTCAATGATAAGCAAGAATAAGACTGTATACCCTCTTTCTATTTGCTCCAGTGCTTAATTCCTTTTTTAGGACCATGTGGAATTCATCAGCACTGTGAAGCCCGTGAGATATGCAGAAACCATGTTATTAATGCTATTAGTGCTAATTAATTCTGCCAACAAGGCCTCTGCAACTAGTCAAGACATCAGCCTTTGCCAAAACCAACAGATTAAATATATTTAAAGTTCTAGGACAAGCCATTCCATAGTTACAATGAACCAAAAAGAAAGGGAAACGCTGAAGAATGAGGTAATTTTCAAACTTCCATACAGCTTTTTCATACAATGTAAATGCTTTGTCTGATTTGCTTCAAATTTGCTGTGAAGTTGCAAATGGGTTTGTTTCAGTTCATATGTGTCCGCAGCTGTATAATGAATAGTTGTTGCAAGTGAACAACAACAAAATTAGTATCATCATGATATACATCATACTTTAGTTTTGAATGTATGGCAACACGTCACAGTAAAATAATAGCAGTTCTCTAAAGACACAGGTTTCTCATAAATCATTATATAGAAATCTGTATAATGTTACACACACAATGCACATCCTGTGAACGTATTAGATGAGAGCATACATAATATAAAGTGTTCAGTTACAAGCAGGTTATTTGTTCTTTGTACAGCACTCACGTTCCTCTGAGACAAGAAACAACGGGAATGATTTATGTTTGCATTTCCACACCTTTGCAGCAGATTACACTTGCAGTTTGAGGAGGTGACTTTGAACTGTATCTTGCCACCTTTCCAAGCTATTCTCAGTCCACCAGGCCCAAGGCTCTCTGTTATCAGGAATGGTTGACATGATTCTCATACCGTAAGGACCCTGACAGTCAGCTTTAAATATGCAGTTAAGCAATTCTTCAAATATTCAAGTAATTCAACTCTTCTTCTGGCAGTAGGTAACTGCACTGGAGGAGACAAGCACATTATCTCAGAACTTCTCACAGCACCCTGCAAGCTCACCTCTGCATACAAAGAGAAACAAAGGAAAGCTGTGCACCAGCCAGGCTCATATTTAGGTGTAATCCTTTAGTTCTTCATAAGCATAAACTTACAGCAAACTAAACAAGTAACCAGAGAATGGTTCCTCCCTCTTTTCCAACAACTCCTAATTAGGTTTGAAGAAGTGATGGAGACAAGACGGGGAGGCAGTGAAATCGGAATTTCCATCATACAGACAAACACACCAAGATTCTTCTGTTTGTTTGTGGTCACAACCAACCAAAGCTTAGTTTGCGCTTATTTGGCGTGGCACTGCCAAACTAACCTTTGGCATATGACTCCGCTTAAGGCACAACTTGGCCATAAAAGCATGAAACTATGTTAAGGTACAACCTGGCCATCCTTGTTCACGTGCACCCCAAATCACACTTTCTAAAGAGTTCATCTCCATTACTTTACCAGCTTCGTGTTTCTGCTCTGCTCAAATAAAGGAACGCCAGTATAAATGCATCTAAAGTGAGCTGTGCTGGCCTGAACATTCCGTTATGAAAAATTTTGAATTTTATCATCAGGTTGTTAATGTGTGGCTCTTTCTGGAGACCACTTTAAAATCTGCTTGTTCAAGCTCCCCATAAATCTATGAGTTACACATACAGCAATATACTAAGGGAACATTGGTCCCTCTAAATTCAAGGTGTCTTGCTATGAAGAGTTGGCTAATCTAGGAATTACTGTGGAAAATTCAAGCTGGTCATGATCCAGCCACTACTTTTATTTCTAGCCCAGTTTACTACCCCCAAAAAGAATTCATGTCTTCCTCGTACGTGCTACAAATATGAGCTATAGACAACACCATTTTCACCCACCTGAAAATGCAACCTGGACTAAGGTACATCCATTCTTATTTCTAATCCAACCCACCGTAGGCAGGGGTATAGAGATACCCCCCTTCTCAGTAAAAGCTGCTGAACCAGTTTGTCTATATGGTGGGTGCAATGTAGACTTACTGGCTTACCTGGGATGACTTTGTAATGGCTTTTGCGCCGCGCTCAAGCTAGCAAGCCTGGCCTCTTAACAAGGCAAAGGCCTGAACTCTTTATGCCACCGTCTGATGCAGCTCTTCTATCTCCACTCCCAAGCCTGGGCAAGACCATGGAGGTCAGGCATCTCTTTTCTGTATCCCACTGCCTAGAACCGACACGTGCCCTCAGAGATCACCAATGCTACAGTGTGATTTGGAGAAAAAGGCAAGAAATTAAGAATCTTCTACACGTTGATGAAAGCTGTTATCTGTTTAATTTGTTGGGTTTTTTCCCCCCCGTTTGAGTGTTATGTTCATTTAAGAGGAGCGGACTGCCCTGAAAGGATAGTAGGATTACTCCTTCCCTTGTGATGATTAACTCAGCATGCAAAGGGAGAGAAGACCGTAGACTGCAGGGTGACTGGGGAGGAAAGAGCTGCAGCACCAAAATGGGAGCCTGCAGTTACACAGGAGACCGAGAAACTGCTGGGAGGAGCAGAGAAGACAACAGGCCTCAGAAGCAATGGAAAGACCTTCCTATGGATCAGAAAGGACCTGGCATCATTTGAAGCAACTCAAAAATGTCACTGAATTGACTAAAATAAATGCTCGGAGCTGAGACCTGGCTGCAAGACCACAATGGGCAGGGGGAGAAGGTTATTTAGAAATTGTGTTTCTAATTTCTATGCCATCTGTCTTAGTTACTCTGAGTTTGAGAAATTCTTAGAAGTTTTAAGTTCTTCCTAAAAAAAAAGACATTCTAAAGAGACCCAGTTTCTCTTTTCTTGATAATCTTTGGTGATATTACCTTGAAGAAAAGGTACAGGTAGATCTGCCTCAAAGCTCTCGCTGATGTGTACGCACTCTGGTTCCCCTCACAAAGCAAAATAGCAAAGTCAGACAGGAAGAATGAATTTACCCTGGCTCAAATCTGATCAGGACTTTAGAAGTTTCTGCAATCTAGAATGTGACATCAAAACAGAACCACAGAGAGTTTAGGTTCATGTCATGCTTGTAGTAGATCATCTTCACCCAGCCCATTTACACAGCAGCTACTGCTTGCTAGGTATTCAGATGATCACCGACAACCAACAGAAAGATACTGAGTAAAAACTGCAGTCAATTTAAGAATACCGAACGACAGAAATTCTCAGAAATTCTGGGTGATCCACCAGCAGCCCCTACACTTTCAATCCATCCCATGGCCCTCTGTCACAAAACCGCTTCTTAGAGGAAAACGGAATGATGTATACTTAAGCAAGCAAGTAGCCCAACCAGTTCATGGTCTGGTCTGTGACATTGATCTCTGCTGGTGCTTCAGAGGACTGGGTCTTTGGACTAGATCAAATTCCTGTGCCTCTGGCTAACTCTATAACCTATGCTACATAATGAAGTAGAAAATCCTTTCTTCTCAGTTTATGCCCTGAAAAGAAAGACCTGCCACGACTGTCATAAATCTTTGGTCTACCAATAAAGCCTCAAGTGCTACTACTATTTATACAAATGCCTAATCCTTTTTTTGAATCTTGCTAACTATTTCCCTCAGTAACATCCTGTGACAGAAAATCCCATGACTTGATTATATGCTACATGAAAGAATACTTATTTTTAATGCATTTAAAAACTGGTGGGTTTTTACATCATTTGCCAGCTCTGTAGTCTCGCTTGATTCTGTACCTTCCCAGACATGTTCCTCTTTCCTCTCCAAGTACACTGTACAGAGAGCAGGGGATGCTCATGCTTCTCATCTTCCCACATCACATTATTTCCACTAGAGTAGGTTTAGTGCAGGAAAACAACTAAGAGTTGTTCCCAATCCAAACAGCAATGAGATGGGACTCTAAAAGAGTGAGTTACGTGAGCACTGAGGTACACATCAAAAAAACCTAAAAACAGACAAAGCGAAGTGGCAGAGTGCTTGTGTATTTGTGCCTAGTGAAAGCTGAAAGTACTCACTCAGGGTATTTATTAAGAAAGTATCTCTTCTCAGGGCACACTTTAAAGGAAGTGTTATAACCCTCAATTCTATTGCTCTGTTTCCCATCTGTATGTTGAAGCCGTATTTATTGAAAAGCGTGAAATAAGATACCAGTGAAAAATGCTGTGTAAGTTCCAAATATTAATTCCTCGCATGGCATGCACGTACTTGCTGCTATCATACAAAATTTTCAACCAGCATTCATTTCAATAAAGTAGAACCATTACATGATATGCTGCCCTTGTGCTTCATATAAAATTTTTTAAGTGTATAAACTTATTTCCTCTGTTTATTCTTTTTATCTTGTTGGCAAAAAGCCAGACGAGTGATTTTAACTGTGTCACAACTGACAGAATTCCTCAGCTAACTTTCTGTTAGAACAATGTGAAACAATAGCCGCTGCATTAAAATGTGGCTCATAACTGAGCAAAATGCGAAATTATCAAAATTAGAGATTGCTACTCCCGAGCGGCATGTCTCTAGAAATTTAACTATTTCCAGAGGAGACATATCAGGCAATAAACTACACAGGCTTTTACATCCTCTTTGCATCAAGGGGTTCTGCCAAGAGATAGAAGAAATGTTCCTTCCCATCCTGTCTGCTGAGTTGCCAGTCAATATTTAGCGATCATGGATCAGTGATGAAAACACAGCATGGCTATATGGGCCATGTGCTGTAGACTAGATCAGATACTACTTTGGGATGTGGGAAAGCTATTTAGAAGAGTGGCTTCAAAATCTGTGGTTTCATTAATAGGATGAAGTAAGGGCCTGGGAGAGGCTGAAGCCTCATAACGTGATCCAAAAAGTTGGATTTCACAACCTAATCTCCAGAGTTAAACATGCACTCATGCCAATTAATCCAGCTTCCAACAAGAGCAAGGAATTGCACCACAGAGGCTTATTTCTGCGACCCACTAAGTATGCACACATATGTGGCTACTTAGACAACTCACATGGCAATCATCTAGGTAGACAACCCACAGACTTCATAGCGGCTGTGAAAGCAGCCTCTACAATGGCCTTTCCACTCCTTTGAGATGTTTACTTAGAGGACAACTTACTCCACTGCACTACTGACCTGAAGTACACAAAGACATGCGTGTCACTTTTAATGAAAATTCAGTACGTCTTTGTTTTAATCAGTTTTTAGATAGAAAATCACTTCTGAAGTGGATGGAGAGCATCTTTTGCAAGACTTGTTTGACTCCTGCAGAACTAGAAGATGTTTCTACCTTCAAAGTAATTTTTCCCCTGAAGAAAGAAGATGATTAAATTCTTGTTCTTGCACAAAGAACAAGGACAGGGGTTAAAAATCAGAGCACCTGCAATGCACTCACAGATGACATATACATAAAAAGGAGAAATGTCAGGTGAAGACTGAAAAAGGGGGCAGGAAGCTATGCAGAGACAAAGAACAGACCTTTGGTTTTTGAAAGATGGATTCATGATCTAACTTGTAATCCAAAAGGGCACTAGCCTTTGTCGATCAACTTGATCAATTTAGCAAAAGACTGTCAAGTATTCTAAGAAACTAAGTATGTATACTACACTGCAAGTTCCCATTCACCATCTATAGTCTTTATTATGGATTGTAAACCTTAGGTTACCCATATGTTGTGGCTTAAGCCCAGCCGGCAACAAAGCACCACGGAGCCACTTACTCACTCCTCCCTGCCGGCTACGGTGGGACGAGGAGGAGAAAATATAAAGAAACACTTTGTGGGTCAAGACAAGGGCAGGGAGGGATCACTCACCAGTTATGGTCATGGGCAAAAGACAGGCTCAACTTGGGGAAAAAACAAAATCAATTTACTACCAATCAAATCAAAACAAGGATAATGGGAAGTAAACCCAAATCTTAAAACACCTTCTCCCCACCCCTCCCTCCTTCCCTGGAGCAAAGCTGTGCCTGGATTCTCTACCTAACCCCCCCTCCACAGCAGCGCAGGGGGATGGGGAATGGGGGTTGGGGTTAGTTCATCACACCTTGTCTCTGCCGCTCCTTCCTCCTCGCTCTTCCCCTGCTCCAGCGTGGGGTCCCTCCCACGGGAGACAGTCCTCCATTAACTTCTCCAGCGTGGGCCCCTTCCCCGGGCTGCAGTCCTTCAGGCACAGCCTGCTCCAGCGTGGGCTTTCCCATGGAGTCCCGGCCATCCTGGGGGGCCTCTGCTCCCCAGCTCCCCTCCATGGGCTGGGGGGGGACAGCCTGCTGTCTCACGACGGCACAGGGGTTCCTCTCACATTCCAATCCCATTACTCACTGCAGGTTCCCCTTCTTAAAACTACCGCCGTCACTGATGGGCTGGGCCTTGGCCAGTGGCGGGTCCCACTTGGAGCCGGGGAAGCTTCTAGAAGCTCCTCACAGGAGCCGGCCCTGCAGCCCCCTCACCTGCTACCAAAATCCCGCCACACAAACCCAAACTATACGACTCCTCTCCGAATCCCTTCTCTAATGATTATTTGTTATTAACCTTCAAGCACTTACAGCTTTAACTATACTTACTACATACATGTTTTTTTCATACAGTACAGTAGCAAATAAGTTTTTAAACTTTCTTCTGGAGGGTTTAATTCAGCACTGCTGTAGGGCCAAAATGAGCAGTTATACTCAGTTGTGAACAGGGACTCAGTGGGATTCCAGGAGAACTGATGTAGCTGCTCATGTATATCTGATGGCCCAGGACAAAGTAAAAGGGGAAAAAAAAAAAAAAAAAGAAAAGAAAAAAAGTATACAGCATTTCTGGAGGAATAAAAAAAAACCTTTCCTGAGGGGAAAAAACTGTTTTGAAAGCAGCAAGCAGGATTCAACTAATCTGGCATTTCTGGTATATCCTCAGTTGAGCTGATAAAGACCTTTTCTTTTATTCTTTATTGTGTTTGTTGTCAGCAGAATAGCACTTAAAAGTACCTTCAGTATGTGTCCTTTCCTCCTTTCTGTCTTGGGATGGCTCAAGTTCTGAATTCCTTCTGCTGAGAAGTCACTAAGACAAGAGGCTAGCGGTCAAGCCCATTACACGAGAGCTGAGTTTGTTTCCATGGCATTTGGCATTTGTTTAGGAATGATTCAAGTTTGAAATGACCAAAGTAATGGTATGAGGGAAATCAGCTTCAAAAGAGCCAAGCAGGAAGGACATCAGCCTTTAACCTGTCAAGAGTTCGTGAGGAAAGGAAGGCTGGAAAAATCAAAGGGAAAAGGGAAGCACAGCAGGAAGAATAACTCTCACATCTACTTTGCCAGGATCAGACATTCAAAGGGTGCATTTGAGAATGAGTTTTCCAAATCACATTTATAATGTTTTTAACTATTCACCTTATTAATCACCTGAGCCTATGAATCATCTAAGCTTTCCTTCGGTTCTCTTGTATTTTACCTTGTAGGGGCTTGCCTGTACAATAGCTACAAGGTAATGAGTCCTTTTCAACATAGGACCATTAAATATCCACTGCATTTACAGTTCAAATGGAACAAATCCACGTTCATCTTAAACATGTAATCCTCCCATCCAATTATTCCGAGAAGCTCAAAAGTATTTCTCACGGAAGAAGGGTTGCCAGAGCACAAGGCTTTTGCGGTAGCGCAGCAGAGAGGCACCTAGCATTTGCTAGCAAACCACAGGGATAATGTGCTTGTATCCATCTGTGACACACACGTCACCACCAGGTGCCAGCCAGTGCAACGGCAGGATCCTACACCCCAGCTGCAAAAAGCCAAAGAACGACCTCCAAAGCCCAGGCCAAATCTGTTCACTCTCAGTCCCTCTGTCAATTTTTAGCTCAATACTGTCCTGCCTTCATCTCGAATGCTAAGATAAACACAGGCAAAAAAGTCATCCGAGGCATTTGCTGAACTGTTGCATCACTACTACGGACATTTTCTTCAACACATACAGGTTTTAAGGTCCTCTTGCCCTTTTTAAGATCACAGTGAAATATAGATCCAGACATGCCAACACACGCAGCCCAAAAGCAGTAGGCAGCATCCACAGGTCTGTAGGTGTAGATCCTTAAACTATTCCCATGATTTAATCCTCCATTTTCCAAATGTGCTGATACCTCACGCCTCTTTTCTCTGCGGCAGTACATCATAATATAATCAAATGGATGATTATACATCACCGCAAAAGCAAAGGGAGCACGACTTCCCCACCCGAGACATTACAAAACACAAACAACAGATGTCTACTAGTGCTTTCTTACCCCCTGTTTCTAGCGAGAGGAGCTGTTTGTGAACATAAAACGTGGAGGCTTTGGGAGGCCATGGCGATGCCATCCGCTCCGTTAATCAGCTTACGCGTTGTGCGCTCAGAGAACAGGAAAAGAGATTGCAGCTCAAACTCAGCCAGCCTGCTAGGGAAGATACTCGTTTTATTAATACTTTGGGGCTTCTCTCTCTTTCTCTTTCCAGCAACTGTTGATAGTCATCTGCACAAACCTCTTTGTTACTGCTTATGGCAGATAGTAAAAACAAAGATACAGAATCACACAGCATAGGCGTGTATCTTTATGTGTCACTAGTGATCCATATCCTAGGCTGGGTGCAGCAGAAGAGGCCACAGGGAGATACTTTGATTGTCTAAAATGTAGCAAAAATGATAGCTAGAAGTTTTCTCCATCTGTCTGGAACTAAACAGAATCGTGTGTGCATACAAATTCAGAATAAAAACAGCAACAGCCATGAGATGAATGCACTCACTGTAGGCACCGATTATTTCGCTCTTCTCAGCACAATCCTGCTAATCCAGTGCCTGTGAGAAAGTTATTCTGTGGTCACACAGGGCTCTGGGCATTCCAAAGCCTGCCATCCTTTTGGCCACCTCATTGTCTCTCTTTCCCCACTAGAAGATAAACCTTTTTACTGGAATTGCAAACACTAATCCCCTGCCTTCAGACACAGGTCAGACATTACACAGAATAACTACGGACCAGCGTCCACTTCCCATGGCCCACATCTCATAACATACCCAAGTATCCTTGCTTTTAGCTTAGCCTAATGTCTAGCATCTTCAAATTTCTTTTCTGTTGAAAACAATTCAATTTTGACAAGCTTAGAATCAGCTCGTTTAATATCCTCCTTCCTGTTAAGGTTATGCAGCTATGCTTATGGTATTAAGCAGAGCATAGATTTACAGGGAGGGATTTAAAAATGATTCTCTAAAAAGCCTCTGAACTGTATCTTAAATAACTTCTTTCTAAAATACATGACACGTACAGAACGCAGTGACTATGGCATAAAGGATTTTTTGGACCTTATTTAAGATGACCGGGATAATTCTTCCAAAGCTCTTTCGCTTTTTGGTAGAGTACCCATTCCAAATGACTGTCAAGCGGGCCACCTGAAATCTTCCTGTCTGAACAGCTTCATGTAAAAAAAATGCTGCTCTGATAGGAATTAGAACATTTAGCAGAAAATATTAATTCCTTTTTAGTTTTGGAAGGAAATTATCAAATATTTTATTATGATAGGTAAAAATATTTTGCATTATAAAATATCAGAATAGTAAAATCAAAATGAAATGTAAAATACACATGATAAAGTGAAAATGAAATTAATAAGAAAATCCTTTTTCAGAATATTTTACTTAAGATAGTCTCAGAATTGGGCTTTTTGTCCTCTGTGCAAACTCTATTTGCTAGTTCAAAATTTCTCTTATGACGACACCATGAATCTTCTCATATTCTATGTACAACATAACAATACATAATGCAATCTCAGTATACAGGTGCACTTTTAACAGCTTTTGCATTCACACTTGTTCTGGGGTTATCTTCTCTGCAGTTACAGAACCTGGTTCCAGTACACCTGGGGGAAAAAAGACTTAATGCTGCTTTGTCGGTTTTGCGGGCCTTGGCAAAAATCCTCTTGGATAAGTTTCCTGCGGGTCTAGGTCCACAGCACATGGCAAGGGAGAACAGCAGTTTCTTTGGCAGGGGCAATCTACCATTAATTTTTAAGGTGGCCACCCATCAAGAGAAATTCTGGTCGACAGGTGCTATAGAAACTATGCTCTCCCAGGTGAGCAGTCACCCTAGAGGAAAGACACCGCTCCCTGCGTCTCAGCACGTTGCATTTCCATAGAAGCCTTCCTATGGGACAGGTTTGGTGCCGACAAAAAAAGGACCGGAGCTTCGCCTCGTACGCTTACACCCGTGTTCACGTCCTCACGGAGCAAGAGACCATGGCCCAAGCAAAATGGCGTTCTGCATGAGAACTTCTGAGCACAGTCTCCCAGGAAGGTGGTGCTACATGGCATAAGCTACAGTTTAATCTACCCAATGCAGGCCAGAATTTGAAAAAGGACTTTTGGGGCACTGAACTGTATTGTTTAGACCTGGTTCTGAGCAGCACATTTTAATGGCTGTCTCTTGCTACTAGGAGACAAGTGCAGGGAATACAATTATTAACAACGGCTTTGCAAATTACTAAAGACCCTCCTCTGTGCCAGCTGAAGAAACAAATGACTCCCAGACCGAAGGGCACGCAGTTCCTCTCCTAGCAGCAGTGGGCTTCTCTCACAGGGAGAACATTTTTATTAGTTTTTCAAAGGGCTTGGTATAATACTGCTGGGCTTACCTCTAACGTACTGTAAAGAGACTTGAACTGCTGCCAGCAGGAGGGCTGTGAAGGGACTTCTGAGGCACTGTGACAGGCCTTCAATTGACTTTACTAGCAGCTTTTACATATCTCTTTGGAGCTCCATTAAAACAGTTTATTCAGTGTTATTCCAATTGCTTTCATTAAAGACTTGTTTTGTGCTGTTCCAATTGGAGTGCTCTCTCATTCTGGTACTTCTCTGAAGTTTCTGACCGGGAAGAAAAAGCTACCACAGTTATCCTGCGGACTGTGGACTGCTTAGTTTTTACGTAAGCCCCTTATCTTCACATACTTTGAAGTACTTGTTCTTTGCATGCAAATCGTTCCTACCCCAAAATTAAATCTGAACTGCTGCAGCAATGCTGGAAAGGCAGTTCTGAATAAAGGATGTATTTTATTAGACCTCAGTATGCATGGGCTATGGATCTGCTTTATTCACATCAAAGAGAAATACTCTGACTTAAGAGCCAACTCTGGTAAACTCAACCCAAAACTGTAGGACAGTTAGGACAGAGTCAAGTTTAACATGGGGTCCTCTGCTCTCGAAGGAGGTCATTCAATGAAAAAGGGGGAGCAATGGGCTGCCCTGAGCCCTCCCTAATTTCATTACCGGCTGGCACGTCACCCTGCAAAAGTGCCAGGGCTGACATTCAGCCTCCTCTGCCTAGCACAGGGCAGAGCTGCAGCTCCTGGAAGAGCCAGCTCTGAAATTACTCCCTATCTGGGTTGCTTCCACTTGGGATCTGCAAAGTCAACATTTGTTCTAGTAATTTCTCCCCATCTTTCCCAGCCTGCCCTTTCTTCCTTTTAAAATGAAAGCAAGCATTTACTTGAAGAGAGGACAGGCCTTTAAACATCTGAAATAGCTCTGTGCTAGATTTTTCACTAGAAAGCTACAGAACTTCCTTGGATGTTTCCTACAGCGCGGCTCCCATGTTCATAACTCATAAAAGTTTCACATGTTTAGGCTTTCATGTTCTCTGAGCAGAAGCTGGGGTTTTTTCCTGCTTTTTAATTAAATTCACTCAAGGCTCATGAACCTAAAGAATCAGGACAACTTTTCTTTCTCCAAAATTGTCTGCATCGTTATATAGAACAATGAACTTCTTTATCAGAAGTAGGTTTGAACTAACCTTTTTCACAATATAAAATAGCACAAACATCATTAGTAAACACCGCTGAATTGCTTGCTGCCCTGGGCTTCATTCCTTTTATAACCTTTCTGAAGACTCGCTTTCCTTAGAAAAATCCTCAAGGCAAATTCTGAACTTGTTTCCAATGACAGCTGGCACCTCCCCGCCAAAAGCACTGACACTCAACTTCGGGCTGTTCATGTTCTTTGCCATTTGCTCTCCCATGAGTGCATTTGTTGGGGGGAGTACTGTAGCTCGACCGGGTACGTGAGCAGCCAAAATATTTGAGAAGCCGAGCAATAACTCTGTTGTCATTTAAACAATTCCAAATCTGGGTTTGTACTGCGCAGTTCAACTGCAAAACATGCAAGTGATGCAACTAGAAAGGAATATTATACCTCTCTTCCTCCCTCTCAGCTCCCTTGTGAAACATTTAAGGGAAACTCAGATGATTTTCCAGCTCAAGAGAAAATGAGGCATTACTTACACCGCGGGGGCCCAATCTATTACCCTCAGGACATGGGGATAACGCCCACTGACATCACTAGAGATTACTCATCTGCGGGGTGGGAGAACAGGAGACAAAGATACTCTGTACAGACTGCATGTCTAGATCCCAGAGCTTCTACAAATTTGTCTTGAAATTTCCAGCCATCAAACTACTTTGCCAAACCACCCAGTTTCTTGGCCTCTCAGCTCACCTGCTCAGCTTTTTACCCTTGCAATCTTGCTTTTTCACCGTTTCATTAGCTAAACTTTTTAATGTGGGTTTTACAAACTTTATACCTACTCGAAGAATCAGCAAAGAAAAAGACAAATATACAAATTATCATGTTCTAGATTGTTCCAAAAATAACAACCATGAAGACCTGCTTACAAAACTTTTTTTTTTTTTAAGTGATGGTGAAACATGGGCTGTTGCTTTTTAAGCAGTTAAACAGCCACCCCTCAAAACAGTTTGCTGTTTGGTATCGGAAAGATTACTTTTCTGCATATGTAACAACAGAAGTAACTTTTTAAAATGCAGGAAATGAACTGGAAAAGTGCCAGGGCTTGGAAATGCTGGGAAGAAGGCTAGGGAAGCTGGTAACGTTTGGCTGGAGATCCACTTTCAAGGAAGGAGCCTAAGGTGAACAAGGCATCTATAAAGACAAATGAAAAATATGCTTCCTTCTAAATATTTTCACCTGTGAATGAGGCTATAGGAGGCTGATGATTTTTTCCGTCTGAAAACTTGACTTAATTGTCGGTCACATATTTTACTCCTTTTCCTGAAGAAAACTCCTAAAAGTTGAGTTTACACCCAGAAAATATCAGGGTAGGCAAATCGGAAACATAGCGCTTCAACAATATATTGATAGTTAAATTTATTTGGGAGTGTTCCATGTACACAGTTGCTAGCTGTCAGTCAGTCCCCTATTTTTTTTCCTCCTTACCTCTCTGGCTTTCACTCAAGTTCTTCTCTTAGTTCTCTTTCTCTCACAAGTATCTCTGCCACCTTTCCTTTCCCACAGATGCTTACAAAACTTCTCCCTAACTCTGTTAATTCACTTGTCCTTTCTGCTGCTCCTCTCCACCAACCTTAAGTCTCTCGCTTTGTCTGCCTCTGACGCCTGCGTTTCTGACATGGAAAGCAAAGCTGAGACTGTCTCCTCGTGCTCATCAGTCATGGAAGTCACGCTCTACAAGCAGCAGCTGCAAAAACAGGGCGACACATTTTCCCTGCTTCTCCCAGTGAAAAACGCCTCCCTGAGCGGTGTGACAGGGAGGACTCTTTGGGAGGGCTGATGGCAGTTCCTCCTGCAAGGCTTCACAGCTCTGCGGGAAGCTCTCACTCCTGCCTGCAGATAAGGCAAACGGATCAGCCCTTCTGCACGCCAACCAGGACCACACGATCATGGGCACAGTAATGTAGATACCAAGTAGGTAGCCAGCGGGCTGTCTGTTGATCCGCAAGGGTCCCTAGGTAAGGTGCAGGACTCTCTCCTACACTTTCCCATTCTGGTTGGTGGGGTCCATTGAGGGAAAAGGGACCATAAAGCAATCCTGCCCAACTATGTAGCAGCAGAAGATGGAAAAAGCACAGGCACAGGCTTCATAATGAATGCCAAGGACTAAAACACACACATCAATCCCTTCCATGGGAAAAATAAAGAGGTAAAACATCGGCATCTCAGGCCTGCAGATAACAAAATCTTACTTTCATTAGAAGCACAGTTTTAATAGTAGCAAACCAAGGGGGAACAGGATCCAAACAGCACCATTCCTAAGCAAAGCAGTGTTAAAGAGTAGAGGGCAAATGTTCAATAACTGGAGAGCTAACGCTTACCACGCCAGTAGGGTATAAATCCTGAGCACTCACTGCTTATTACAAAAGAGCAGTACTTGACTCAGCACTTTTTCCAACAAAAATCTTTCTGCAATCCTACCCTTCAAGCAGAGACAGGAAAAGAAAAAATAATTAGAAGAAATGAACCCTGGGGAGAGACAGGCATTTCTATTCATAGAGAAAGCTTACTGAATCAGTAATTCCAGGACTTCACAATACTTGCTAAAGTCAAGATATCAGAATATCTTTGGCAGAGGCACAGGAGCACAGAGTCAGACAGCCTGAATGCCACCACTGTCCTTCTATCCTACTGGTTGGTTCTGGGACCAAGGTAGCATTTCGTCCATCTGAACCCGGGCCAGAACGTATTTCAGTGTTCCTCATTGACTGAGCTACATGTTGACATCAAGTCCTGTGATAATGATGATGGCTACTAACTGCTAGAGGGGGAACAAAATTAAGTCTTCTCTTCACCCTAACAGCGCTTCTTTGTCTGCTTAGCGGTAACGCAGACGCATTCGAGCAACACAGAATGTAAGGGGATACTCCAGGCAGGAGAGACCAGCAGCCTGTTAATGTTGGTGTGGGAAATGAGGCCGCTCAGAGCTCAGGGCAACTTGTCAGTAATGCCATCAGCTTCAGCCAGGACAGGAATTGCCTGCAGATCAAAGAACAGACTGATGGTAACCACTAGCACGCTGCCTCTAGCGTAACCACCCTCACCTCCCCACAGAACTGCAGAGCTGGGAGAGGTCCCCTGACTCAAAGCAGGCAAAACAGTGCCTAGGGGATCTGTGACAAGCCTGTCTTATACCCATCCTTCCCGAGACAAGTTCACAGTCTTCCTAGCCAGCCTCTTCCACCGCTTTGCTACCCTTCTAAATACAGTTCTTCTACTATAGGACCTAATCTCTGCCACAGACTCGCTGCTTATTTTTTCCCTACGATCAACGACCCCAGAGAAGAAGCCGTTGTTCCCCTCTTCATAAGACACCTTGCTATCCTGGAGGCCATTAGTGTAGAGAATCTTCTCTTTTTTTAGCAGGGAGGGGGGAAAAAAAAATTCCTCATGTTTTCCTCATAGGTCACTTTCTTTAAATCTCTTGTCATTCCTACTGTTGCCTTCTGGACTGCCTCTGATTTATCTACACCTTTGTCACAGTGCTGCGAAAAGCTGAGCACAGTACTGCAACTGGGATCTCACTGGAAAGGGGCGAGTAATCTCCGATCGTACCACCCTTGAAGAAAGTTTGCTCTCCCCTGCTTTTTTTTTTTTTAATAAAGCAAACCATCACAAGAACTTCAGTGCATTTTCTGTTCTATTGTCCAAACTCATAAAAAAAAAAAGACTCTGGAGGATCAGGCCCAAGATAGACCAATAAAGGATTTCACTTGAGATGTGTCACTGATGGGACAGCAGGAGGAAGAGACTGTTTTGTTTAGACACTCAGCAAAAAAAACCCCCATCTTCCAGATGGCTGAGAAGAAAAGATTAGCAAACATGATGACATGATAACACAGAGATTCTGGCACAGACTGGGGAATGGCAGAGAGCCCGAGGAAGAGACAAAGATGAGCAAAAAGCACATGGGGAACTGAGAAGGGGAAACAGAACTAATAAAAGAAACCCCTGGTACTGACAGTGAGTGTGGCCTAGAAAATGTGTGAACTCCTTCCACTCCACATAAAGTCATTAGCATGTCCTCTCATAAAGATGTAACTTAAAGCTTTCATGGAACATTTCAGCTATTCATTGGCAATAAGAGACTCCATTAGCCAAGATGAAAATTGGGGACAACTCTTTCCAATTTCAAATCTGTAGGGAATGGAGAATGAATAGAGTAATTACCAGCACAAATCAACTAATACACACTGATTTACAACTACAAATGAACTGTGAGTTTGGAAAGCACAAGCACAAACTGCACCTGTAATTTGGAAGCTAAAAAGCCGACACCCCCCCCCACCAGCGCTGTATTCCTCACTGTAAACATACATTTGACTTTGAAGAACTCGCCAAAGGGCTAAGAGTCTGGCAAGCCAGCAGTGAAGAACTGCATCTAAAATTACCTCCCAAGAAAGAAGGAGACACAGGGAATGAAAAGTAAGCAAATGAGCATAAAAGGTGTGGGAAGAAAAGAATTTTAAAATACAAAGAGAAACATTATAAAAAAGGGGGGGAGTAACCTTTTACCAACCACAAACCAAAGCAAATCTATCATTCTGCAGATAAACCAATCCACGTTTCTACTATTTTACAGAAAGCATTTTTTCCTTTCTCTGTCGATTTTGCTCTCCTTCCTCTGTTTATACCTTTCCAACTTGTTCTTTCCCCATCTTAATGTGTTTGGAATAACTTAAGAAATCAAATAGCATGGAAATAAAACTGCAATAAGAGATCTGCTTAGTGACACCTCCAGACTTTAGATTTTGGCAGTGATGAAAATGAATTCTGATACTACTCAGCAAGCCTTAGACTGAAATAAACAGGTTTACAGAAATAACTGTTTTCACAGAAAGTGTCTGCCATCTTCAAAATTTCTTGACTACTGTCAAAAGCTTAACCCAAACATTTTTGGCTACAAGTAAGAATGAAGGAGAAAGTGTAGCTGGTTGACTTTTGGGGGAAGGTGGGCGAGGGGGCAGCCTGTTAAATAAAGAGATGAGGTTTTCCAAGAAAAAAAATTACAACCTGCAAAAAAAAAAGAAATACATGCATAAAAGGCAAACAGTACCGGCAAAAGGCTTCCGAAGTTTCATTTGTTTCAAAATGCAGCTAACTACAGACTTCTCATCAGCTCTTCCCTCAGGCCATTCCCAATTCCTTTTGAAATTCTGAAACTACAGGACATGTTTTTAAACAGTGGGGATATGTAATGATTTGAACAGTTTATCACAAGGTGTCAGATTTTCCAGCAGTAAATATGTTTACGATCAGGACCAGATTGTTTAAGCAGAAATATTGTTACTGCTTTCTGACCCAGGAAGTTAGCAGAAATTCAGGGTCAAAGTGTCATTTTTTTCTAAAACAGAAGTTGATACAGAGGCTGCACATTTCTTACATGGTCTTGCTATTTACAATGAGCGGACACGAAAATCTATTTCCCTAAACACAGTAGGAGATAGCTTATTTGCTCACAGTGCTCAACTTCCACCTAGCTGACAATGAACTCAAAAACCTCTCCTTGTTAAGTTCCCATCCATCCCTCAGGGTTTTCACATGCTTGTTTTGCTTGACTTCTTGCTTGTTTTCTGTCCAGTGGTCTGGAGTTATAATTGTTTCTTTTTCATGGTGAGACACACAAATATAAGCGCATATGCATTTTCACAAGCAATGACATATGCTTGTGCTTTGTATGGAAGCTGTTACAGTTTCAACAGTTTTGTTCAAAGAAGAAGATCCACTGTTCGTTATACTTGTGAATATTAAAAAAGGACAGCAGTTCACTTGCTGGTTACAAAAAGAATTAAGCTGGCCTACAGTAATATATCTGCATCCCACCACAAGTTATTGAGATTGGTATAGGAGTTATTAAGTCATACTCCAGAGCCTCAATGGTCCCCCAGCCTTAACAACTAGGAATGTCTATCAGCAATAGATGAAAGACACCCTCAGGACAGATATTAACTATGTTTTAAAATCTCATTTATATCTGTGATTTTCAGGAAAGAAGAGTTGTTAGGGTGACTTCACTGTCAGGCAAGTAAAAATAAGAGAGCAAAAAGTAACATTTGTGAGGATCCGTATTTCGGAAGGCTGACGTAAACGCCAGTTGGAGTTAGCTGCTGTACTGTGCAGAAATGCAGCAGGCCCCTCTCAGACTTTGAGAGATTACAGACTGCCACAAAATAGTTAAGACTAAAGTGAACTAAGAAAAACAGAGTGGTTCAAAGTCCAAACAGAGCTGAAATGCTCTCAAAGTGGGGAATACAGGGATTTAAAGACAGACACTTTGGCTTTGTAAGCGATGATACAAACACACACACAGAACTGTTTGAAGATAAGGTAATTTTTGACAACAGCACTTGTAGGAGGGCTTTTAAAACTGTTTTCAGCTTCCTCAGAGACTGACTATGAAGCTGCATTACAGAAAGCTGAGGAGCCTTGTACTCCGTAAAAAAAGGGAAATCTATGACAGTATATGAGAGTTCTCTCTAGAAGGAAAACACAGGAAAAAAGGGCGGGGGGAAAGTTGGGCTCCACTTTTGGCCAAAGTCAGGCCAAAGAACCACTTCACAAAGGAAGGGCTCCAGAAGGAGGTGGGGAGGACACTTAGACTCCAGAAGGAAAAAGCTTTTGCTTCAGATGGTTTATCCCAGTTCAACAGAAATGGCTGTGAAAAGCCCTTTCCATAAGATATCCTCTCCGTTGCTGTTGTCTCTCCCAGAAGTGGCTCAGTCAGATTGATTGGCAGATGCCAATATTCTGAAAAGGACGAAGATGTGCAAAGGATACTATCACCTTGCAAAAACTAGAAGTATGCACCATGGATATAAAGACAATACAACTGACTTGAAGGGACAATGGCAAAAACTGCAGCCAAGGTCGATTAGACTATCGTCACTGAAAGCCAAAAGACATTTCTTAAAGTTCAACTTACTTTCAAAATGTAGATATCCAAGTCAAGAACTGTCAGAAAGATGTACAGTAAAGCATGAGGGGTGGGCGAGGGCAGGAAAAAGAAAAACAAAACCCCAGGCAATAAAAGGTGGAGAAGTGAAACAGAGATCGTCTAGTGGTGAAGTTTTCCCCTCATTAAAGAAGTCTGTTTCCAAACTAGCCAGATAAATAATTGGGGAAAGATACAAACTGTGGCAGCAGAAGAGGAGGAAAACCCTCAAGTACATGATGAATTTGTCAAGCCTTTTAGCAGGGCTGTTTAGCAATACTAAGTGGACATCTGAAAGAGGTTAGGAGTTTCAGGGCAGATTTCCTGGAGTGCCTCTCAGGACTCAAGGACCCCTGATGAATGGAAGATAGGCAACTACTTCAGCCAAGAGCATTTCTGGTTGCAGTGAGGAAAAAGCAGATTCTAAGTGTCTTAGTTTTGATATTACAATACAAATCTTCCGTGACTCCCACACCAAAAAAGCAGCAGCCGCTGTTACAGCTGGAGGTCTTGGGGGCTGTCACCCTCCAAGAACAGCAAACTATGGTGGGAAAGAGGAGGTGCTCAGAAGAAGCAATCTCAGTTTTGCAGAGAAGATTACATCTCCCTTACCTGAGAGACCTTCAGTCCTGGGGGTGGGAGGTGCATCCCCAATCACATTGTCAGGAAAGCAAAGGGACTGACTAAAATTCTCAGCTGCTGTGTTTTCTTACGATACTTTCCTCGGTTTAGCAAGGGGCTCTGCTGATCTCAAATCCTGGAAGATAACTCGAGGAAGCAGATCTAAGAAATCCTGGCCTGAACTATGAAACCCCACCCAGAATACATACATTTAAATACCCACAGTGATGCGGTTATTCTTTGCTATTTCTGTTTCTGTTAGGTACCGTTTTCATAACAAAACCACACCAGGGCATTATTTAGTGGCTGCAGACATATTTTTCAGAGCACTCGACAAAAACTGCAGTGAAGTAAAGGTCACTGTATTATGTGCATATCAACCTTATTAAAACAAAATAGAAGAAATCCATCCAACCATAAAATAAATCCTGAGAGGCGGCTCCACATAATATAATTAGCACCTGAGATAGCAAAAGGAAGTGTCTACAGATCTCCAGAGAGAATTTTGTTCAAAGGCACCAAAATGTCCCGCAAATACAGGTTAAGAGGACGTGCGAGGAACATTTATGGATTGAAAAACCTAAAACCAGAGCCAGCCATACTTCATGCTGGCCTCAAAGGTGTACTGACAGGCATTAAGGAAACTCTTTACCTTTTATCACATACATCCAAAATGTAATCTGACTCTCAGGAAAGAAATCATGTTTGTGAAACAGGAAAAAATATCTTTCTCCAGAACAAAGTTGGGGCAGGCTTCTTGAAGGGCTGGAATGATCTAAAAGAACGCTTTAGGCCCTGGTGCCAGCTTTCCTACAGGTACATCAGTTAGCCAAGTATTTTATGCATCTGAACAGCATTTTCACCAGACAACATATAGTTTCTTTCATATGTACTCCTTCTTTTCCTGAAGTAGTTATCACTGAAGCACAAGTTCAGCAATATTGTAACTGCTCTCCATTATCTCCAAACTTAGGGAAATATAATCAAAACAGGAGAGGCAGCTATGAAGAGTATGCATGCTGAGACTGTGATCCATATGTAGTTTTGTTAAATTGCAGACTGGCAAAAACGTAGCGTTAAGTGTTATAGACTACATCTCAATATACCTATCTTAACTATAAGGATATGTTACATCTTTTGTCCAGAGTAGTGCTGGAAATATTCATGAGAGATGGAGCAGATTTGTGATCTGGGGTTTCAGGAACAGCCAAAATAATTTTGTGAAAACCTGCATCACAGAAATAACTGACAACCACTGTAAGAAGGAGGAATATTGGAAGAAACAGACTGCAGTCATGGGAGATTGTCACCTGGATGGTCACATACTGTTAAAGATCGGGGGACACCTTCTCCAGGTGACAGGGAAATCAGAATACAGGCTCAGATGCTTTGCCTGAGAAAGCATCAAACTGGTGATCGCATAACAGGGTCAGAGGGCTGAGCCCTAAGGCACAGGCACAACCAGAACTGGTAGATTTGGTAGATTTACCACCACCCAGCAATGGTCACGTCCGTCTCGCAGTGAAGCCCCACAGGGCTGGGTAATAGAGCTGGGCAACTAAGTGCCTAAGGGTTTTGACGGATTTTCCCTGGCAAATCTCAGCAGGGCTGGGAAGTTGTTGAAAGTCCGATGGGAACATGCCCTCGTTCCTCAGCCGCTCTGGTCCATGCCCAGCACCTTAGTTCAAATTCTCCTTCACAGGATGCGGGGCTTTGCGCGAACCCAAGCCTTCTGTCAAAGCCTTTGTTGTCACTGTCACTTAAAAAGGCTGTTTATGTCTAGCTGAAATTCTGTACCGTGCTAATGGTGATCATTAACAGGACTGAGGATAGCCCTCGCATGTCCTGACCCCTGGCAGTGCTGCCAGACATTTCTTCTCACTACTTTATTGCTGTTCTGCTGAACGCACATGGCTGCTATTAAAATCCCAGCCAGCTGCTAACAACTGCTGGGTTTTTCCCAGTTCATTAGGAGGCCACAAATAGTTTTAAATCATGAAGCTAATTAAGCAGAAATAAGACTGCCAAATGGTCTAGGCCTCAAACAAAATACACATCTAGAAATTGCTGACCTGGTAAAAGATGGGAGGAAAGAGCTCAGCACCGTCTGCAGACTTTGCTTCAGCTCATCAGCTTCCCCTACGCACATATTGAAGTATCATCTTTGCGAATCACTACCTTGGTGCTCCTCAGCGCTGGCCAGGAACAGTAATTTTTTGGCATCACGGCTTGCTGTTAGAAAGGACTATCCGCAAATCGTGCTCCTGGTTAGCCCATCAGACTAATGGCCTGTTGTGAACAGCATTTCCACGCTTGCGCAAAGCCTCCCCCCCACTCCTGGTAGAATGGATGTCCTGAGACAACTTCTCTGATCACCCTGGACAGAGCAAGGTGCAGATCAACCCGCACCTGTATCAGCAGGTACACAAGGCGACCTTGATGCCTCGCGCTACACAGCCAACGAGTTTTCATCGTGGAGATACGGGCAAGGCCTGTAATAGGTATCTAAGTCTGAGGGCTATTTCTTTAGCACGATACAAACCCCAGTTCTTCAACGCTGGAAGCTCCACGGCGCGAATAGCCACACAGAGACATCATCCAACAGGGCTGGAAGCCGGCTTTCACGCCTTGGGGCTAAGTTTAGGAGAGTTGGAAGCAGCTTGCCTGGGGCTGTTCCCAGGCGGCCGTGTGGTTCGTGGCAAGCGCTGCGTTCCCCGCGGCTGACGGACACGTCCCCTTCCAGCAGCCACCACGATCAGAGATGCGTGCAATGATGTGCTTACACAACAACGCGCTGTGCTACACGGATTTCTCCTAGGCATCTAATACGGGAGGGTTTTTTTTTTTGTTCTCTGGGGTTTTTTCGAATTCTTTGCCCTATTATAGACATACCTTGGAGCCAGGTTTGGAGGAGTGCTTTCCAATAGGAAAGAAGACTGAATGCATATTTGCCCCTCCCATATATTTCTGTGGGAAGCCAATACAGCTCGCTTTTTTCACAGGTGATAAAATACAACTGACATGATTCATACCTGCTAAAAAACAGACTAAAAATTATTTAATATTATTAATAATATGTAAGTTGTATATTAAACACAAATTTAGGAAAAAATCTATTGTTGTTTCATTAATTTTAGTCTTCAAAGCACTTAATCACACCATACCAGAAAGCAAAAGATTGGATTTTTAAGGAAAAACAGCTTTTCAGAAACCAAACAGAAGTTTTTCAAATTGAGAAGGGACATTTCTTTTTTTTTTTTTTCTGGTCCTTACAGATGGTATGTTAAAAAAAAATCATTGTAAGAAAAACACAGAAAGTGAAACGCTTGGGGAATTTAATTTCTCAACTGCACCGGATTAAGAACAAAAAAAAGTTCTATTAAAAATTTTAAATAACGTATTTAAAATCACATGAGAAAAGAAATACTATACCACCAGTATTTCTAAGACAGACTAGAGACTGTAGACTGTAAAAAATAACAAGCAGCATCCCCCTGAAGTCAATGAGAGTCAAACAAAGAAACATCATTAGGAAACAGATGCAGGGATTCTCCTGCTTCCCCAGAGTCCCAAACGCATTTCTAATTTCGCTCCTCCTTTAATCACTGCTTTGCACACACACAAGTATTGCTTATGGTCATCTGTTGAGCAGTATACAAGATGAGATCCCAGAGTGATCTGTAGACAGGATTTGGTTTTTCGAGGCTGATAAATAAAGACCCTTCAAAAACTGACTCTCAGAAGCAATGAGAAAGACTAACTGTGCCATGCACATTACAGTGACCTGAATCTGAGACAGAGAAGGCTAGAGCAGAAAATCTGGGTCCCTTACGAGGCTGAATGCAACTTGCTTTCCTACAGAAACACATTAGAAGATCCATTTATCAAGAACTTTTGACTAAATACAAATCTTCCCAGTAAATCTGCTCCCTGTTTGATTAAACAAGCAAACAGACTGCTCCACTAGCCAGAAGCCAAGACCAGGAAACAGTTTTTCCTGGACCTACAACCACCCACAGTTTTGAATTTCAGTTTCATTCAAGAGTGGGAGTGGAAGCTTAGAGTAATGGGAGAGAGAAACTTTCAGCTTTCTCCTAGGAAAAGCAAAACATGATTTTGGTTAAGGAAAGTCCTGAGATTTTCTGATTCAAGGTCTCATCATCTTTGCAAAAGCGAGCACATTTGAAATTTGTAAACCTGTTTGGCTACCAACTAGACGTAACCAAAAACTGCAGGACTCACGTGAAGAGCAGGAAACTCCAACAGGTTTTTCTGCCTTGGCTGCCGCTGCAAGCGTAGAGAAACACCAGGTCCGTTGTGACAGGCTGTGGAGTCCTAGTCTCCACGCAGTCGTGTCTTGCCTACTGATAGACCAGTCCTCGGGACTTTACTTCAGATAGCACTGATTTACCACCGGATTCTCAGTTCTTTCCAAACTGAACAATTCGTGTTTTCATCCAGCACTGCTCCAGCCCCACTGAACAGGTATTTCAGTTAAATGCTAAGTAAATAAAATCAATAAATACAGATCCCTGGAGTTCTAATGAGAGCCCCCTCCTTCTCTCTGCCTCCCCTACCCATGTCAGGACCAAGCACTGACAGTAAGAAAGGAGCATGGACACAGTTTGCTTTTTATGGGTGGGGTGAAAACAGCCAAATCTAGCTTGTAATTTTTGTTTCTCTCACTGCTATGCTTGTGACAGGAGTCATGGTGCTCTGGAGTCCAGCTTTGCTAGCAGAAGGTTTCAAAACCAAAATACAGACACCTCTTTCACAGATACACATTTTTGTATGTAGCATGTAGAGGCTGGATAGGTATGGCACAAAGATCTTAGTGACAGTCCTTTGGAACAAAACAAGTAATTCCTGCTGGCTTCATCCACTCACAAGCACTCCGACTGTCACAGAAATGCAGGTTGATAAAATCTTCATGCTGTAAAGCCTTATTTCCCTCCGGGTGCATTGCACACAGATCTAGAGTAGAGTTACAGTGCTGGTGCATTGCTTGAACCAACCTAATTCTCTCCTGTGGATTTCCATCTTCCTCCTTTTTCACTAGGGCAAAACTAACGATTCTTAAGCTTGCCAATGCTCACGCATTTGGAGTAAGGTTTATTTATTCTGGCTTCACTTTCATGGTCTTCTTTTCACAGCTCCATAGTACTCCCAAAGAGAGGAGGTTTACAGTGCATTTTAATGGAGATTTTAGAGGTTTTGCAGATTCAGAAAGGAGAATCGTATCCACATACAAAATGCAAGCTGAGCTGCTGGGTGCTAGAGGGGACATCTCTTTTGTGTGCTTGCAAGAAAAAAGCGACTGAGACAAAAAATATCGAAATCCCCAAAGATTTATCAGAGCAATCTGTCTTAGCTAGCTGAAGTCTGCTGGTTGCTTTTCAAGCAAGTGAAAGAAAAAAAAATTCTTGTTGTATCCATTGGTTGATTATACATTAATATGTATACATCTTCCCCTGGCAAGTTCCCCTCTATTTTAAGAAACTCATGCCAGAAAAGTACTTGTATAACTTTCACCCCATTCCTTTCCCAGTAAAATGTTAACCCTTAAAGGAACTCTGTTTTTGATTCATTGCATTAATTTCCTCTGTGATTAGCAAAAGAATTAACTTGAATATTTGTTGGAGGTCAGGAACAAAAGCCTACAGAGGAGTTAAAATGGTGACATGATCCTGATAAAACACTGGAATCAGAGGTAAGAGTGAGGAAAGATAAACTACAATAGGGTGAAGGAGATACGCAGGTGAATAATTGGACAATTTGATGAAAGCCTTTAAAGATTGCACACAAATACCAGAAACATGATGAATAACCCAGGAAAACATAATAATTCTGTACACAATCACAGCTGTAACTGTGGGACTTCATGGGGTAAATAGCTGGGTACAAGTATGGATATAGAAGGAAATCAAAAAGGCAAGGGTGGTATATTGTATCTAAGAAAGAAAGAAGAAAAGGAGGAAAGAAGCAAAACAGGACATAAAGAAACTTGCTCAAAAGGTTGCAAAGTGATGAAAGACTGATTTGCCGAATGACCTTAAATAGGCAGATGACCAAGTACAATGCTTTGAGGTGGACCACTTACTCAGAAGACTAAGGCAGGGAGACTAGGGAGCTGGCAGTAGCATCCCAAAATAAAAAATTGAGGGTAATGGTGAGCTTTACCTCCCTGGATACCTTCCAGATAACCATTAGCCAAAGGCTTATAATGCCAATGATATTTTGGGGAAATGTTAGGTGATTTTATACTTATTTCAGAAGGCAGAAGAACCTACTGTGGAACAGCTATTCCAGATCTGCTTCTAACATCAAAAGCTTTGAAGTAACTGGGTGAAAGTATCCAGAAACAGTAGAGCACTCTTTTTTTTTTTTTTTTTAAAGAAAGGATAAAAAACAAGAATGACAGAATAAGATTTAATTTCCGCTTCCTATGCAGAAGCTGTTGCTTAAGCCAGTGTTGATAAATAACCTTGAAATTTTAATCCATTGGCCATTTCTCCCCCTCCTATTTAGCTGGTTTTTTGAAACTGGAATGGGAATCAAGTTTCCAGACACACACACTTCCTCCTATTGTAGCTGCACTCTGGTCAGAAGACAAAAATTCTCATCCATTTAAAATCCACCAGCACTGCAACGTTCACTCCAAAAGAATGGCCTAACAGTCATATGGTGGCCTTTCTCCTGGCGTCACGTCTCACGTATGCTGTTAGCAGATCCCAGTGCTAGTTTTTGAGCTGCTAATGTCATTTCCCTTGAAGTCATATCTGCTGTGCTCTATCCAGGCTCGCTGGTCACCCTGACCCAGAGTTTGCTTCTCTAACAACTCCCCCTGCTGCCATTCATTCTCTGTTTCTTCTCCCTTTGGCAGGTTCAAGTGCTTTTTCTATCCTTTTAGCCACACATCCTTAGAGGTGTGGTGGGATTCATTGCAAGTTCATCAGCTGTAGGACTCGGTTCCTGTGCTGACAGTTTTATACAGCTGCAGAAGTTTAAGCTGCTATGAGAATCTGCTGCCTAGTTCCCATCCCAATGTCTGCTTCCCAGGAGTCAGAAAATTTGGTGTTCAAAGACAGATAAGAAAAGGGTATAACTCCCCCATCCCAAAACTGGATCAGTAGTAAACCTACGTGATTTAGGTGTGCCAGGACCATCTCCATTTCTGCAGGAAAAAGAGCCAGTGTCCAAAGCACTGAGCTAAATCATAACTTTCATGAAACACTGGGTACCACAGGGTAATATAGCATAACAGTTCCTAAAACCACGCAGTTACTGTAAGGAACAGAGCCCAAGGGACACGCTGCAGAGAGTAATAAAAAGTAAATGGACTAAGGAGGGAAAACAAACAGTAAAATCAAGCAGGCAAAACACAATCTCAGTCTACCAGCTTGTCCAGCTTTTGTTGTTTCATGGAAACCTCCTCTAGAACAGAAAGCTGCCAAAAATACCACCACCACCCCTTCCCAAAACCTTAAAATCCCAACCCAGAAACGTGTGTCCAAAGAAGTGCATATACCCCTATCAAAAGCTGTGAGAAGAGAGAACAGCCCACTTCTGCTTTTTTTAAAAAAACTTGCATTTTGCCTGCACAAGAGAAATTATTTTTAAAACAATCCAGAAAAAAAAAAATCCCTAAAGTGTTCTAGTGTCTTTCTGGCAAGCATGGTCACTTCTCCATCTTGGGGCCCTTTTACAGATCAAAATGAATCTCATCAGAAATAGCATAAAGCAAGGAGAGAAAAACTGGAAACCCTTGTTTTCTGCAGCAGTAAGACAGAGCACACCATGCCCAGTTCTCTTCCACCCTGCAGTGCACTCTGTCATTTCCAGGAACTTCGTGCAGGTCAGACATGGCCCCAGATGAAAATTCCCCACGCAGTTACGCTAGCGGCAGCAATTTACCATCACTTCCATTCCATATAACTCACAAAATGAAAAGGAAGGTAATGAAGGATTGAGCTGACAGTTTCAAGTTTAATCTTCAAGCAATTTGGCAGTCATATGGAAGGTATTATGAACTCAAAATCACTCTTATTTGTGCTTGATGTCTTTGTTTCATTCTTTGCAGTGTTTAACATTAAAATCTATTACAGCTTTGGAGCAAGAAGAAGCTATCACACCTAATTTAAGGCCCATGAGTTCCCACAAATAGCAGGTATTATAACTAGGCAAATACAGATTAATCCTACTGCACATTAAAAAAGTGAAAAATAGCTGATATGTGTTTTTTTCTCCCCATGCATTGCCAAGTTAGTAAAAGAACAATTCACCCAGAAACAGATGCAGCAGCTAAAAAAGTTGCTGTATTAGAAATTACTCTATGTGAACAAAGCAACATAACCCCCAAAAACCTTCCTCAAATCTTTTCTGGGTGCTCCTCGGTTGGCTTCAGTCCATCATTTATGTATTTAAATTTAAAAAAATAGTAAATTAATAGGTCAAACTGAGAGGTAGACTGAGGAAAAGGAATGTGACAAGTGAGAGGAAGATTGAGGAAGAGGAATGTGACAGCCAATAAATAGGCTTATGGGCTCTAAAAAGTTCCCATCAATAACTGTCTGAGAGTACTGAGCTAAAAATTATCACTCTAGAAAGTACTAAGAACACTATGGGAAAGCAGCTAATAAAGTGATGAGGCCAAAATTGAAAGCAGTTGCAGAGGATGCACATTAAGCCTGGCTCAAGATACAAAGGATCCCTACCCTGGTGCCAAAACCACATGAATCTAATGACACGCTCAGTTTATATGAGGACATACGACTCAAGAATGCCTCCTAGCAAGGAACTTCTGCCAAGTTGTTCTCCATTTGCTCTGGTGACAGAAATTGTTATTAGTATCAAAACCACACTTGCAAAAATTTTTTGCACTTGGATCTATTTAAACACAAGCCTTTCTGTAGGTGAATACAGGAACTATTTGCTTACAATAGTCGTAGAATTTATTCACTATCTATAGACATGTAAAGGCAAGTCAAATACTCTTGAAAGCTAAGTATTCCAGGAAACTTTGGTTTCTTTGGTGGGCCCATAATGAGGATGGACACTAACATCAATCATACAGGGAACTTTGCAAAGCTGAAAACTATGTAACAAATTATCCACCATCACACATCTCCTTTAGCCAGCGAAACTGAAGTGACAGACTGTAACAGGATGAACTGCCAAGATAACCAACATTTTTCCCCTCAATGTGTCTCTGCTCAAGTATAGTATTTATATGTGTAATGGGACAAATTTCATATTGCAGTAACAATTTAAAAATGGTAATAAGAACTTACAATATTAGCCCCAGTAAAATCAGCTGTCAGTAAAAAGGAAAGAGAAATGCTCGTCGTGTAAGCTATCTCCAATTCATCACCGTGAACTTAGTCAGGTTGAAACAATTGGAGCTGGCAATGACTTTTATGTACCTGGGACAAAGCAGCAGCTCCCTTGCCTGCTGGAAATCTAGAGACCAAGACCTCCTCTGGCAAGATAGATCCCAGAAATCAGTGTTTGCAGCTCACGCTGAGATCTGCCAGCACAGTGCAGCAAGTTTCCAGTGACTGCACGCTACCGTCGAAGAATCTCAGGGGACAGAGCAAGTTACCACTACAATTCACATCTGAAACGTGTCTCGTTGCCTAAGAACATGTCAGGATGGTACAATGCTGGATATCCCCGTCATCCTCAGGGAGGACTGGTTGCCACAGGTCCTAGGGAAGGTAGTTTAGATATGCACTACTGCAGCTGAGCTCAGAATCACTCAAAATCACATCATGGGCTGTAACTAGCTTAGAAAGCAAGTAGCGAGGAAAAAAATACCCCCACACCCACAAAACAGATTGAAATGAGCAAGAGGGAAGTTAGAACTGGGAATCACCGTTGGGTAGCTGCAAGAGATCTTGTCCTCTTCCTATTTCACCTTTCTCTCCGTTTTCCATTTCTCATTAAGGAACACCTCAAGCTGCCTGTGTTGTCACTGAGGACCAATTTACAGCTGGGCATATTTAAATAACCCCGCCTGGGTTTCATTTCACTTCCACAGAGCCCCAAACTACAGAGGCTCAGGAATCTCACAACCATAGGAGCCATCCTGTGCAAGTGGGAACTTCTCCAGAGTAGCAAAGACAGCTGAAGGCAAGAACTACCACAGTTACCTCAGGTTATGCCATTCAAAACTCTCACTCAGAGCCCTCAGATGGCATCCTTGTTGTACGGTAACTTTAAAACTCTCTCGCTCTGACCGAAACTGATGCGATCTACGATGCGCCAAGCTGAACCCAGCCTAACGGTCAGCGGTAGGACAATGTGCCTGCTCAGAATAAGTAACTCTTCAGCAGTAAACCAGCTGTGTGGCTAGCTTGGCCTAGGCAGGGTTTCCCCTCCCAAAAATATGTTATGATTAAAGCCTTGTAAAATTTCCTTTCGTGCTTCTCTCCTCCCAAGCTGCCACTACTTAAGAAACGCAACCATCATAAAACAGAAATCTCTGGGTTTCAGGCTTTATTATAGGTTAAAACTCACCCTGAGTCAGCTCAGTCCCATGCAGGGATAAAACAGATTATAGTAGAGAACATGCCAATATCTAAGCAGGGGGTGGAAGGACAGACTCTACCATTAGAAATCATTACTTACTCTTTCAAAGGGGAGCAGATAAGCACTGGTTCAGGCAAGCACTGTCCTCGCTTTGCTTTCTGTTTTGACTAATTAGTGAAAAGATTCTGTATATATAAACACACGTTCTCAATGTACCTACCTCAGCAGCCCTTGCTTGCTTTCTCCTGCATATATTTCTTTCGGCATCACTGACCATTATCTGAAACGCAGCAGAGAGGCACAGCTTTCACAGGTGTGTTTCTAAAACTGGAAAGGAACAGAAAACATGTAATTAACAAACTAAACAAAGAGCTAAAAGAACAGTTAAAGAATATTCAGCAGTGGCGTTGTGCCATTTTGTGTGGTCCTCAGAGAAGGCTTATTATTCCTAGGTAAGTCACAGCAACTTTTCTCCTGGGGATGGCTGCATCTTAGATCAGCAATATCCTAAAATGCAGCAATATGCTAAGGAGCAGTGAACAAGAATGTGAACTTCTGTTTGCAACATTACTCTTCTCTGCTTTCAATATTACTCTTTCCTGAAGTTTTCCCTGGATGTGATCCCTCTCCAGCAGAGCAAAGTACATCCCTGGATTTCCTTCTCCAGTATTCTGACCCTTATTAACATTCTCCAGTGCATATGAATCAAATACAAGAGTCATGCCTTCAAAACTCTTCACAAAACCTTTTTGGCCTCATTTCTTGTTCATTCTTTGTATTGGTGACATTTTCACCTTCGATGCCCATTCATTCTGGCTTCTTCTGCACCATCCTACATACAAAGACACTCTTCCCAAACCCAGTCCACCATGTTATGCTGCACTCCTGTTTCTCTTAAATGACATGTGCCCTCAAGGAAATAAAAACAAGAACAGTCAAGTGGTCCTTCAGTCCTGCCCCCTTGCAATCCAGCCTCTTAGAGGGTAAACATTCAAGTCAGAAACTATCTAGTGCACGCCACTCCCATTGTGTTGCATTGTGTTCAACGCTTCACCTCTTCATAGGGCATTGGCTGAGACTGCAATATGAATATTAAAGCACAAGCCTCAGCTTCCCGAGTTCAGAGACCCAAAGCTGAAATGGGATGGCATTTTACTACATATGTCCCAGAAGCCACAGGGCAGGACTGAACAAGGGAGTGCTCAGTAGCGCCAAAGGCCAACGCTGATTTTATTTAAATAGACAACATTTCTCTTTCTGGGACATGATAGGCCTTTCAATGACAACTCCAATCAGTTGTAATACGACGGGAAATCTTTCTTTTCAGGCCCTTACAACAGCAAGGAAAATTAGTCAGAAAACTAAAAGGTGTGAGCACAGAGCCTTTGAATTTGGCTAGAAATGCAGCAGCACTGATCGCATCAGCAGTAAGCTAGAGAGCGAGCTTTCCAGTACTCTCACTAACACCCACGGGCCAGCACGGCAGAGAAACTGATGTGGTGACACTCAGACCAACTCTCCGATATCCACCATCCCATCGGCCAGGACTCCAACGCAAGCCAGCCTCGGTCTGACAGGTTGCTGGCTGCCAAATTCAGCACCCGCGTGAGCATGCCTGCAGTACTCTTGGAACCAGCTCTGGTGAGAAACAGTATAGCACCTTCCATGTGACAGGGGTAGAGGGTTAAAAACCTGTGCTGGATCCACACTAGCTCCACGCTGAGCTAGCACAGGTATCTCTGCACAGGGTTGTAAGGAGCAGGAACATATAGCGACTCCGTTGCTCCAGATGGAGCCAGCACAGTAAGAGATCTGAAGCTGAGCATTCAGCACCAGACCTGAGGAGTCACTTGAAAATGGGAGCAGCAGAGAACAGGAGCAGAAATCTGCCACCTTGCAGTTAACAGTAAGTCCATCCAAAGCCAAACTAGCTTCCTCATGTATTGTGCTCCACCATGTGTCCTGCAACATCCCTCCCGTGCAGGTCATGGGGACACTGGCTAGCAGAGGCGACAGTCTCCCACAGCGCACAAAAGAGGACAGGCAGAGGGTTATGTCCACTCCGAAGGCAGCTAAGCTTTGGGATGTGCCTCGCAGGCCTGCTTTGCCAATCTGCCAGTAAGGACAGCGGCTCTGTGTGCTGTGGGTTCCCTCCTGCTCGCTTTTGCTTCAGAAAGAAGCATGGCCATGCGACGGGGTGATGCGTACCTAGGTCTCACCCTGCCATATGAGCAGAGGACGACCTTGGTGCCCACCAGATGACCATAACTACAGGCGCGCAATGAAGGGCACCCACCTTGCAAGAGAGCCACAGAAAGCTGCCGTCTTGGAGGCGAAACAGTGGTGGGTTTGGGGGCAAGGGAAACACAGAGACATACAGAGCTGCCCACTGGAGAGGGAGCATCTGAAACACTAGGGAAAAAGGAGGGGATTATGGCACACGGGCATTTTGCAGTGCAGTAGCACGCAAGGAGTGCCTACTGCGAGTAGTGGACACAACACTCCCACAAGAGTGCTGCACTTGCTGCCTAAGTAATTAGAAATGAAAGGCCGTTACGAAAGGCAGGTGCAACAGCAGGAAGCTGCAGTTACACGGAGGGATCTGCCGTGGAATTACACAGCCTGCCTCGGCCACAGGAGGAGACCCCACGCCAAGGCTCAGCAGTGGGGACATCCAGCGGGCCCTACCTGGTTAGGTAGAGCCACTTCCACTTCCCTAACTAGGAAAGAAAGTATCCTCAGCAGGACCCTACTGCATGATAAGAATGTACGTTTCTCTTCCTAGACCCTCTACAGACTGTAATGACTGTAACTCTGAGTCAAGCTGGAAAGATACGCCCCGTCACAAGATGGGTAGAAAATTATCAAGTAAAGGGCCAGTCATGTGCAATTACCCTGAGCAGAAGAGCACAAAGCTGGTTGCGGTGTCAATTATGGATCCTTTTTCACCCCAGATGTGAGCAGGGACATGAACAGACTGTTCATGAAATAGCCCTACAGAAACAAGGCTCTCATTACCGATGAAAGAGAATGTTAATTAAAATTTTAGCATACGATACATGAAATAAAAACCGCAAAAAAAATAGGATGCAAGAGATCTGTGTATTACAGGGACATTGAATGAACAAGATTTGTGATTTTAAGGTGAGGGGGAAAAAGCAAAGAAGAAAAGAGATTTCTATTTTTAAACAAAAATGCTTATTTGAAGAATACTAGCAAGTAGCTAAGGGAAAAGAAGTCTTCCTAAATTCAGACACCACGTTCTTCAATTTTAAACTTTTAGTTTAAAACTGAAGAAAGTTTTAGGACACCTGCAGATGGGGACCTCTGCAAGAATACAAGTGCACTACCAGAGGAACAGGAGGGTAACTGGGTAAGGTAACAGTCAGCAGTAGATAAATTGACTTTTGTTCTTCTACCTGGTAACAAGTACATTTATTAGCTGGTTTGTGACTCGATTCCTGACTTTTGTCCAAGGAGAGTTTTGCCTCATTTCTTCACGTTCTTTCCTCCAGCATTTTCCAGTCATCCCATTTCCTACTAGCAAAACTAAAACTAAACTGGGCATATGCTGTCTACTGTTATTATTCACATTTTCTAAGCTGCCACTCATATAGCTCTTCCCTCTTAAAACTACCCTGTAACATTTCTTCTATTACCTTACACTAGATAATACACTTTGGCTTCCTAAAAAGTTATGCTGGAATGTCAGGCTTATACTCTTCAATTCTCTGGCCACTGCATGAGCACAAGGCAGAGCAGTCTGGGAATTAAACCAAACAGTACCAGCTGCACATGTCCTCACTGGAGTATTTATCAAGCGAAGACACTTCTCATTACACAACAACTAAATGTGTTTGCAAATACAGTGCTCCCTCCACTTGTGCAGAGACAAGGGAGTCTTCAGATGCAGCTACAGTTCCCGAAATGGCCTCTCCAGACTGTGGTTGTTTGCACTTCACTACTCACATAAACCAGCATGGTCAGTTTGTTCCTTCAGTGAAAGCAAAGCTCACTCCATAAACCAAACATTCATCCCGCAACAGTTTTGAATTAAAATAAAAATCAAATTGTCACCAAAGAATGTTAGGAGGCAAATACAAAAATCCTCAAAAACTAAAATAATTATATGAAAGATCACTAGGATAGTAATTTAATTTTGTAAATACAGACAGTGGTGGGGATTTTTTTCCAAAGAAAAATGGTTTTGAGAATCCAGACAGCAGCATCTGTCTGAACTCAGAATAATTCCTAGTCTCATTGCTGCCATCACAGCTGTACCAGTCTTGTGTTACCCCTGAGTTTAGAGAACAGCAGCACTGAAACTATCAAAGAAACTGTCTGTTTTAGTCAAAAGCTGCTGGGATCCCAAAGAACATTTCTCCTTTAAAGAGTTCATACGCACATTTTTCAGTGTTTCCCATGGAAAAACTGCAAAATTTCTGTTACGCCTTTTGGCTTCTTATTTCTTTCTTTCTCAAGCCAGTTGGACACTGCAGCTAATTGCATCTTTGCACGTACAGTAATAACAGTACATCAGCTGCTTATCACCATCTGCTGTGAAAGAGATGATGGATCACAGCTTCAGGAGTCAGTGTGTCTAGGAAGAGTTAATATATTCAGCAATAGCTGCTGTGTTTGGCTGGCTTCCTATCTTTTCATGCCCATTAGATCTCTGAATTTCCTTTGCATTGCTGAGCAGGTGAACTGGGATACCCAGATCTGCTTTCCAGCCCATGCTATCGAGCATTCCTGGATGAGGAGTTCCCTCAAGTGACAAATGCAGAGGAAAGTCTGAATAGCAGACTTTTGAACAGATCTGCCCCTCCTAGGGACCGGGAAGAAATCTCTGGTCTGACATTTCAGCACAAGAGTGCTGCCTGCCCAACAGCTGTGAGCAGCCCACATTGAGGATAGAAGTGTATTGGACCAGAAAAAGGATTTCATAATTACGCTACCAGTAAGCAAGAAATTCAACCGTATCAAGCCATATCGGCAATTCCTCCATTAAATAAAAAAATGGAAAGTGCCTGACACACGAGCCGATGCTAAGTAGAAGGAGAATATTACCCCTTCCAATCTCAAGCACAACGGAGGGTAAGCAGTAGTCATCTCGGCCACCGCGCAAATAGAAAAGGGAGTCCTATCTGCTTTCCCACTCCATGCCTCTTCAGAGTATGCACAACAATTATTTGTTTGAGCGCTCACACACCTGTCCCCTTTTGCAACTAAAACCATAGGTGGCTTTGCAGAAAAGTGAGAGAGGGACATCCCACCCTCCTCCTCTCTTCATTTACAGCCAGAATCTTCAAGAACTTTTGCTAGCTACGCTAAATCAGCCCTGCTGCTTTGAAATCCACATAGAAAACTGGAGGAAAAACAATCTCTCTTCCATTCTCCTTTTTCTTCCTCGCACTCGCATATCCACACAGGTGTCCCTCCATAGTCCCCCCCTCAGATATGACATGGTCACATACGACATGAGAAAGAGAAGGGATCCTATGATGTCTTATTCGGTATCAGAAAAGCTCAGGTCTAAACTGGACCGCAAGGACAAGAGACCCACGTGAATGGCAGCTAAACCAGGGAGTGGTTTTCTTACATAGCGATGTTATCTGTAGCATTTGTGGCAGAGTGAGAGACCAGATCAAATCCAAGGGGAAAGAAAAAAAAACCTAAAACTCCAGAAGAGTAGAGCTGGTGGTCTGGTGGGACTGGCTGAAGGTTTAGGTAATTTAAGAGGTGCAGACTGAAGATGTAATATGGCAAGGAATCATAAAAAGCCTTCTAATTCAGCCTGTACTTGATTGTTTTAAAATTCTCTGTGGGCTAGACCAGACTGTGACTAAATTGTTTAAGCAGGGTCTTAATTCACATAGGAGCCCCTAACAATGTCAAACCAATGACTTTGTGCAGCTAAAATTGTAGAGAACTGTAGAATTGTAGTCTATTGTAAGGGAAAAGCCAGGTTTCACAAGCATAGGAGAAATTAGTGGGAAGAGCAACTTCCAGACATGTAATGGTTCTAGGCTGTTAGATCTAAATATTTTGAGAACTTACTTTAGTCACACAAGCAACCCAGGCAAGCAACCTGTTTTCTGCAATGGATGTGGGGAAAGCATGCTGCGTTTCCAGCAACACCCACATCCACCCTTGGCTACGGGTCTCCACATAACAGAAACATCATCTTTATTTAGGGCAGTGCATACAGTGGGGCATCAGTTGGGAAAATATTCAGAAGCTTGGCAAGTTTTCTTGCAAGTGAAAACGAGAACAAAAGTTGAAAGAGGTGAAAAGCTGAACTTCCCACAGCCCCCAATAACATTAGGACAGTGAAAAGTTCAATCTCCCTTTTCTTGCCCCCTTTCTTCAGTTCCCTCATTCCTCTCCTTTTGGACACCTGTCTTAGCCACCTGGCATCAGCTGAGAGAATGCCAAAATAAGCCTGGAATGCACATGGGAGATCATCTATTTCATTTGCTTTCTGTAGAGAATATACACACACTGTTTTCAGAAAAATGTGGACTCCAAAAGGCTGAACTATTTCAGCATATTCACTGAAGGCTGTGATACACATGATACAGTCTTTAATGTAATCAATGGCATTAACTACCAAACTACCAACTACCAAAAAGCCAGGTGCTGCTCATATTTACTGACCAATTTCTTCTACATAACATTGCAAGGGTTCTTTAGTGGCTGCTTTTCAATACGCTGTTGACAATATTGAGGTTTTCAGTGAATTAAAAAAAAAAAAAGAATTAAATCCTTGGAGGAACTAATAATTTAAATAGTTGGCTAGGCAACAAATTAATTGAGTTGTGGGCTAGTTAATACATTCAACGCTCTCCTTTTAGCACAGAAGGTGGCACTTGTTTTGTGTCTATTGGGCAATAAAGCCATACAAAGAACTAGGCTGACAGAACAGAGTGTGCACAGCTTGGCATCACACATGTTGATCAGATAGTATCATTACTTTACAAGCATCATGCGATAGCCCAGGTAACAGTGCCAGGGCCGCAGTGATGTAAGGGAACTTGCAAACAAAATAAGGTACTCCAAAAAATGCCTTGGAGATAAATGACCAGGCAATTTTTAAAACCTGTGTATTAATTAGATTATTTAGGAAGTTAAAAAAAAAAAAAAAGGCAGAGGTATAGCTTTTTGATGTTTTCCCCTTCTCCTTTCCACACCAATCCCCCAACCCATGATCATCTATACCTGTCATTCACTCACTCCTGCCAAGTCCAGGAACATAAAAGTGTGATAAAATAGCAGACCTGCTAACACATTGTGCTTTGTGTTAGCATCGTTACTCTGCTTCTCTGCATTTGACAAGTCAATTTGTGTCCCATTTTGTTTCTACTGAGCAAGCTGAGACGTTCTGTGCTTATTTTCATGTGACTTGCCACAGGGTGGAACTAATCACTTCTACCTTTATCTGCTTGGCAACCGCATCAGTATATGTTGCATTATTACATTACAATGCAGTATGATTGTTACCTATATTTCTTTTTAAACAGGCCTACATGTATGATGAGTCTCACATAATAGCATGACAGCAGTAAAGTAATTCATAGATGTTCCTCCGCCTTGCTTTATTTCCACACCTATGGACTTTGCCTCAAATCCACCATAAGTTCATAGTTTAGACTGAAATTTGAATAGCATGCTAACCTATTGTTATCTAAAATAAACACAACTTAAAAGTTGCACTGAAAAAGACAATTAAATTGAGAATTCCTGTTTCCCTTCTCCTGTTCCCTTACAATGGAGGATGCTAAAAAATTTTTTCTTCTCCCTCTGTGTGTGACTTATTGGGTCTTCCCCTGTCCATTCTCATGCAGTTCATGAACTCAAAAGGATCAGATCCCCAGAGAGAGTGAAGCTCCAGGTACATTTCTCTCAGCGTTACCCCATTTCAACATACACAATAGAAAACATCAGGCTGGCACTGCTGCTGCTCCCCTTACAGGGCTGACCTCCCAAATACAGCATTCTGGATTTAGCGATATACATTTAGTGATACACATACTGATAGTCACATACAGCCCTCAGTAAAACAGGAAAGCAGAAGTTTTCTTTCTGAGCGCTCAGAGAAAGTATGTTTAAAAAATGACTTTGCTGGAAATCCACCTTTGTATAGAGGATTTCTAATCTACTGCGCTGGTTTTGGCTGGGATAGAGTTAATTTCCTTCATAGCAGCTAGCATGGGGCTCTGTTTTGGATTTGTGCTGAAAACAGGGTTGATAATTCAGGGATGTTTTGGTTACTGCTGAGCAGGGCTTACCCAGAGCCAAGGGCTGTTCTGCTTCTCCCCCACCCCACCAGCGAGGAGGCTGGGGGGGCACAAGGGGTTGGGGGGGACACAGCCGGGACAGCTGACCCCAACTGACCCCAGGGATATCCCAGACCATACGACATCATGCTCAGCATAGAAAGCTGCGGGAAGAAGGAGGAAGGGGGGGGGCATTGGGAGTGATGGCGTTTGTCTTCCCAAGTCACCATTAGTCACCGTGCTGGAGCCCTGCTGTCCTGGAGATGGCTGAACACCTGCCTGCCCGTGAGAAGTGGCGAATGAATTCCTGGTTTTGCTTTGTTTGCACGTGCAGCTTTTGCTTTACCTATTAAACTGTCTTTATCTCAGCCCACAAGTTTTCTTATTTTTACTCATCCAATTTTCTCCCCTATCTCACCAGGGGGGAGTGAGTAAGCAGCTGTGTGGTACTTAGTTGCTGGCTGGGTTAAACCACAACACATACCAGAAATGGGTCAAGAGACCCAGAACGCCTTGCAGGTACTAGCATGTTCTAAAAAGAGAAAAAGGTTCTTCAATCAGACACCGCAGTTTTCTGCTGGGATGTCAGTATCCCTCAATACCATACCTTTCATAATTTTCTCCTTTTCAAAGAACAAATTCTTGTAAGTAAATAGATGACTGTCTCTATAGAATCTACTGGTCTCCCAGATCTGGGCTCAAAGAAAATGCAAGTGATACAGCGTTCAACATTATACAGTATCAAATACTCCTTTCGTCTGACTAAAGCTGTGATTTTTTTCTTAGACCACATGACTGGTAGAGTCATAACTCTACCAGTGTTGAAAAGATGAGGGCTGTGCAATTTTCATCCTGTGATGAGACAACGCTTGTTCCATAAAAATAAAAGTGCCAACACTGTGATGGATGTACAGCTGAGAGCATACCCTCTGTGTACCATTTTATCTCTGGTTCTCTGTGCATATCTTAGGAAATATTCAATACCCCCCTCACCTCTTCCCTTCCCCCTCTCACTTTCTGCAGGTTTTTATTAAGTATGTGCTCTACACTTGCAATCTGATATCTAAACCCCATCCCTCATTGCAGCTACCCTACTATTCTATTAAACCTATATTGCTCAGCTACACACTGCTCCCTCTTCTATCAGAAAGATGTCACGGTTGCATTAAAACCTCTCCCTACAAAGCCACATCGGTTATTAGGGTCAGCTACTGCTGGATCTTTCACCCAGCCAGGGAACTATCAGCCCCTCAACACTATTAGGCAAGTAGCAGCTGCCTAGATCAAGGCTCTTGAAAGGTCATCGGAAAGATTAGTGATCAGTCAGAACTCCTGTTAGCTACAGCAACAGAAAAGAGTTGTGTTTGACCTTTATGCAACAGGAAGAAATGATAATGCAGTGGCATGTTATCAAGGTAGCTTGCTCTTCATATCACCTATTACATTCCTAGTTTCTTTGCAGGAAAACAGAGAACAAAGATCCGTATTGTCAGATTCTGAATCATCAACGTATCCTTGGTACTGTCAGAGTCTCCACAGAAAGAAACCAAGAAAGGAAAGATTAAGCAACCTCCACAAGGTCACTAACATTCAGCAAAGAGTGAAGCCAGAGATAAGAATCCAAGCTCTTTAAAAGATATGTCCCCAATGGGGGCAGAGAGAGAAAAAGCCATTGATTAAATGTGACCTTACTCAGACGAGGTATCAGCCCTAAATCGTTGTGCAAAATGGAAACCTAAACTGTACCAAATAGATCTGGACCACTACATAACAAAATCAGGAAATGGAGTTTCTTCTGATATACCAGATGCATTGAACAGTTTCACTGCAGCTGTTAATGTCACTCTTCTGGTAGAAGCATTAACAATACCTCTCCCATCCCAGCCATATTCGTTATTTTTCCACTATTGCAACTGCTTCACTTCTTGAAAACTTATTCCCTCTTTCTCAGAGCTAGTTGCATTTTTTCATTGCTACCCAACTATCAGAGTGCAATATTTATCATGACTTCTTGCCTACGTTTCTGATATAAGCCCTGAGAATATGAAAGCAGGGCATATGCCACTCTGGCTCGTACTGACAACCCATTCTGTTTTCACAACACATCTCCAACTTCATCTGTAAAAGCTTCCATTTTTGTTCACAGTATCACATAACCCAGCTGCTACTTTGTCTCAGAAATGAGAGGGTTTTGACATTTTCTTTCCAGTGCACTGTTTCCACTCCTTCAGTCACATAAGCGAACCAACTACTCTGTCAAAATATTTTGCCTCCTACTGCTCTCTGAACACCTCTATTAATGCAACACAATTGGGGTTGGAGCTACAAAAGTGTAATAATAAAAAACGTATTCCCAATAGTTACATCTGCAGGAAACGTCCGTAAACTAGTTTTGCCACGTAACACAACCAAAACATCTATGCACAAATGCAAAACATGCTCAGCGCTCCACCAGCTTCTCCTCCCGTGCTCCCCTTTCCACTGCTCAGCAAGAGAAAGAGGTGCAGGCTCCTGCCCTTGGACTGCATCTAGACGGACAGCAGTAACCGCAATGCCTACTGACAAGCTAACAGCCCACTTGGTGCTCCCACAGCACTGCGGTACCAGAATCAAGCATCAATGAAGATCAGGGACCCGGGAACTGGGTGTCCCTACCGCCTCCTGTTACCCCCATCCCGCTGGCATGAGAGGGAGGGTCTGCGGGAAACGGCAGAGGCAGAGATCGTAAGGATGAAGACAGTTTGACAAAATAGCATCCCAGCCTCCAGTGGGTTCTCCCTCCCAGGGCTAGCACACTTGACAGCTCCTTTGAGGCAGGCATCTGTTAGCTCCTGCCTAGTCCAAGAAAACTTGCAAACCCAAATCCAGCTATAACTCAGAGGCTAATGAATTCTCTAGCACTTGCTGCTGCCAAAACTCAGGGCTGCCTGCCTTCTGCAGTGTTATTTTTCCCTCTAATGCTAGATCACCCTGGAATGGATTGTGCTACTTACATTAACCACGGGACTGCTCATGCTGTAAATTAAAGATCCCTTTCTGTAACTTTGCATCTTCTGCTCTTTGTGCCATGAATACCTCTAGCTGCGTCGTTGATGTACCAATCACTTGGCAAATAATTTGCCTGGAAACATACTTCTACAGCTACAGCTGTGTCCATAGTTAACTTGCTGTCACAGCTTGTGTTTGTAATCCTTCTATGCTCTTTTGAAGCTAGCACAGGATTGTCAAATGGCTAACTTTCTTTTCTGCTCAGCTCTACAAGCAACCAGCAACGCACTTTTAAAAACTTCTGTCCTCACAGTCTTTTGTTCCAGCTCTCTGGCAACTACCCGCTCAGTAAGGCCTAGAATCTAGAGTAACAACCCCTAGATACCTCGCCATTGGCATAAGATACATAAACGAGATGGCTTGTACTCTTGCCCTGTCCTTGCACAACACATCAGACCCACAGTCCCAGTGGCTGCCCCCATTCTATTCTCATTTTTGAAAGCAGGGCTGTGACAAATCCTTCTCTCTCAAGCAGTAAAATGACTTTCCTGTAACAGGCAACAAAACTGATGGTTGATTACTTTCTCTCACACTGAAGCTTTCTCTCTTCTGGTGCTGCATCTTTGTTGCTCTCTTTTTCATTTTGTTCTTGCATTGCAATCAGTACTTCTAATACCATAAAAAGATGAATGAAATCAGTCAGAACAGCCCTGCTAGCCACAGCAGCAGCAGCAACACTGTACTTGACCTTTATTTCAATAGGAAAGCAGTTTGCTTACAAAAATATTTCATTTTTTTCCCCAGAACACTGCAACACAACTTTTGAGCAAAACTAAATCATTTCTTCTGCAATTTCAACTGTTCTATTAAACAAAAAGTAGTATACAATCTTTCTAACTGCTCACTTTGAGAGCACCAGCCACAGAAACCACACAGCACCTCTCACCTTTATACAGAACGTTCTCCTGTCAGTGGGCAATCTAATTCAAGATATGTAAAAAGCGTGCTGACAGCCCCACCGCACACCCTTCAGTTAATCTTCTCCAGAGACTCACAGCTGGAACAAGCTAAGTATTCACAACCATAATTATAGGAGAACATTTCCCCATAAAGATAACCTGCCTATCAAATCACGCCAAGGAAATGTCCTAGAAATAATCTGCCCTCTGACCATTGCTGGCTAAACCTAGCTCATGTTTTATTTCTGGTCCTGTGGCATCATGACAAGAGGTACAGTATGAATATCGAAAAGATTTCCTGAGATCCCCGTCATCCAGAACGGTTTTCATGGCAGGAAAATGACAGTGCTCATCAGCTCCTCCGTCCCACCTCTCTGTCACCTAAAAGCGAGTCAAAATATAACTCAAAGAAATGACAACAAATCCTCTAAGGATGTGGCCTGCATAGTGACCTTGACAAAAAAGCATGACCCATAGAGAGAAAAAAAGCTATTAAATAGCTGAGAGATAAAACCTTTCCTCATTAGGCCGGTGGCCAGCTTACCAATGGGTATTAGCTTCTGTTTCAGTATGAATCACGAGAGCAAGGAATGGAGCCACGCAGGAGAAAGGGGCACCCAGGGACCTACCGATATGATGGGAATGCAGGTGCACCACTCAAACCTTCTCAGCAGCCCTGGTTCACCTTGTCTCAACAGCAGCCAGCAAGACTTCTTTTTTAACAGATTGTAATTCAGTCACCGCACAGAAACAAGAGAAACCCATCCCTTTACTCTTCAGCTGATATTATGCTCTGAACAGCATTTATAATGCATGAGGTACATGGGAATTACCCACCGGCGCAGAGGTATGCAGGCGCTTGTGTCCCTCCACCTTAAACACTCCCCTGGAGAGCCCCCGGCAGAGATCAAACCTGTCTTAAGTAGTAAGTACTCGCCTAGAGATGCAAGGTCTGTGGACCCTAAGTAGTCCGTGAGATGCTAAGAGGTGGTCTACAACATGAAAAAAAAGGGAAAACATATAGCTACACCATGGAAAGAAAACTAAAGCATACACAGAAATAATAAAAAGCACTGAAAGAGTGGTGGCTTTTCACTGGCAAAGCTTAGCACCTCAAGACGATAAAGAACCGACAGAAGCGGGTCCACCTCAGGACGAACAACTACTCATGGAAGAGGGTCCACACGACACAGGGATCACCCGGCACTCCGCCACCACCACACACCGGCTCCTTCCATGAGATAGCAACAACGGCGTCCCAGGAACGCCTGGCTGGATCCCTACCCGCAGCTCATCGTTAGCTGCGAGAAGACAAACTCCATGGACTTTCTGTAGGCTCACCTGCGGCATCTCCCGCCGTTAAACACTTTTTTGCTCTCAAGGGTTGCCTGGGCCCTTCTTGCCCATCGCCCACCACCTCCTTTCGTGAAGAGCCCACGGCTCATCAGGGGAGGTGCAGAGCGGGCCCTGGCCCAAGGGGCAGCCTTTCTCTTGCACAAGCAACATGGCGGGCGGGAGTGAGACCCAGGGAAGGGGCCCTCAGCCCCCACCACCCTCCTCCTCCTCCTCCCATATTTGGGCATCTTTCAGGCCACAGCCCCACCACGCCCAAACACATCATAATTGGCCACGCACATCAGCCGCAGTCACAGTCGCCATCACAGTGGCCTGCTGATGCCACCGGCCCTATATAAGCAGGGCCCCGCAGCCGGCCCACAGAGCGCCGAGCTTCCAGGCCCTCAGACGCCAAGCATGCTTGGAAGGAAGAGGAGCCGGAGCAGCGAGGCGCATGGCTGCCCACCTTGGCGTGGGACGCCACAGAGCCTCTCCCCGCCACCGCGGAGGAGGCAGGCACCTCCCACGAGGAGGAACGCCATCGCCCCTCGCGCCGCCGGCGGCGTCAGCCTCGACCCGCTGATCGACGCCATGCAGCGCTTGGCTGTAGGCCCACCGCCGGACGCCGTGCAGCCCAAGCGAGTCTGCCTGCCGGGCGGCAGCAGCAGCCAGGCGGGTGGCTGCCCACCTTGTCGTGGGACGCCACAGAGCCCCTCCACGCCACCGCGGAGGAGGAAGGCACGTCCCAGGAGGAGGAAGCAGAGGCGGCGCAGGAGGAGGCGGAGGAGGGACGCAGTCACCCCTCCCGCCACCAGCGTCGTCAGCCTCGATCCGCTGATCGAGGCCATGCAGCGCTTGGCTATAGGCACACCGCCAAACGCCGTGCAGCCCAAGCGTCTCTGCCTGCCGGGGAGCAGCCGCGGCAGCGACAGGGGTGGCTGCCCACCTTGGCGTGGGACAGCACGCAGACGGTTCCTGCGACCGTCAAAGGGGAAGGCACCTCCCAGGAGCCTGAGGAAGGACAATCGGTGGAGGAGGAGGAGGAACAGCATCCCTCCTCGTGCCAGGAGAGCGAGGATGGCCTTCGCTCACGCAACCATCATCGTCCAGCGCGCAGCTGTGGGCACGTCGGGGAACGGCATGGGGCCCCGGCGTACCTATCTGCTGAGGCACGGTGGGAGGCCCAGGCGTGACAGCCCACCAAAGGACGACGTGGAGCCCATGGAGGTGGATCCACCTCAATGAGAACCATCGAAGGCAGTGGGTGCACCCGCCACAGGGATCACCTGGATGCACCCCAGCCACCCAGGCTCCTTTGCCACACGTGGTGCCAACACCATCGCAGGAGTGCCTGGCCAGCTCCCTGCCGGCGGCCCAGCCTCTGCACCTTCTTGACTGGACAATAAACTAACTACGAAAGAATAAAAATGCTCTTGTCCTCTCTTATTTAGCACTTGGGCAACTGCGCCTGCACTCCTGTCACACCTCCCGCTCTCTGTCTTTGAGCAGGAGGCTCTTTCTAGAAACTTTCCGTTTCCATGTCCACCCGCGCGCTTTGGCGGTGCCTTACATTCTGGGGTTTTTTAGGGTGCAACATCAAAAACTTGATACTAGTCTTTTAAATGGAGTAAAATTGTCATAATTAAAGGCACCGAACCCCAGGAATTTCTCATTTCCAAACTATCGGTCTCAATACAGTGCCAGCTAAAGTTACGGAGGTCATTCTGGGAGTTACTGACAAATACTTGAGAGCCAATGCAGTCGTTGGTCATAGCCAACACGGGGTCACAAGGGGAAAGTCCTGTTTAACTGAAAACAAGCTCCGTGGACTTCCCACAGGCTCACCTGCAGCATCTCCCACCACTAAACAGTTCTTTTGCTCTCAAGGGTTGCCTGGGCCCTTCTTCCCCATCCCCACCACCGCCCCTCGTGAAGAGCTGCCACCTCTTCCGCACCAAGTCCCAAGCGAGAGGGGAGGAGAGGGCCTGGCTTCCATCGAGCTGCTGCCTTCCCCAGGTGGCAAGAAACACCCACAACCTGCAATCACTGCTCTCCCCTTGTCCCGCTATGACAGTCACCTCCTCAAACTATCTTCTGTAGGCACTGCTTCGTATCACAGGCTCTGCTGGTAGGCTATCCTGGTTTCAGCTGGGATAATTTTATTCCTAATAACTGGTACAGTGTGGTTTGGATTTAGTGTGAGGATAATGTTGATAACACACTGATGTTTTAGTTGTTGCTAAGTAGCATTTATCCTAAGGTAAGGATTTTTCGGTTTCCCATGCTCTGCCAGCAAGCAGGTGCACAAGTCGCTGGGAAGGAGCATGGCCAGGACTGCTGACCCGAACTACCCAAAGGGATATTCTGTATCGTAGGACATCATGCTCAGTATATAAACTGGAGGGTGTTGGCCAGGAGGGGTGGACCACTGATGGGGCATCGGTCAGCGGGTGGTGAGCAATTGCATTGTGCATCACTTGTCTTTGGTCTAATTTCTCTCTTTTTCTTATATTCCTTTACATTACTATTATTATTATATTTGTATTGTTATTATTGTATTTTTATGTTAGTTATTAAACTTTTATCTCAACCCACAAATTTTACTTTTTTTTTTTTTTTCCTGATTCTCCTCCCCATCCCATTTTGGTGGGGGGGAGGAGCGAGCGAGTGGCTGCATCGTGCTTAGCTGCTGGCCGGGATTAAACCACGATAGAGGCTTAGGAACTAGGAGGGCACACCTTACTCCTGGGAATTGAGGGAAAGCATTATTCCACAGTTTATAGGTCTGGTTTCTTAATCCTGATGACTCTCACCACCTTGTATATACTGCTAGCATTTTGCCTCCTTTCCAACTTCGACAAATACATTTCTTTTCAAAGGGAGAGAGAGCATTTAATCTTCTGGGTTACAGCAGGTAGCCCTTTGTTTATCTTCAACTCCTTCAAAACTGCTATAATGTCACAACAGCTGCACCTTATTTTCTCCCACTTCAGGATATTTGCAAAAATTTTTTTTACCAACAGTACCCCTAGTCATATGCACAGCAATCGTACCAGCTCGTGATAAAAGTCTGATGTCTCTTTCATTACAAAAATGTATTTTTTTTAAAAGAACAATACAGGGATTTCATTGGAAGTCCTCTATTATTTCTGACCAGACTGCAGACAGAGTAAGATACATCCTACAGAACTGCTATTTTAAATAACTCTTCCTATACTGATCTTCCAGATGTTGAAATTGTTTTCCTCACCCAACGCCATGTAGAAAATCATCCTTTTTATCTCTCACATCCACTTCACTATCACTAGTTTTGGTGTTCAGAACAAGAAATGCCTTGTATCAAGAAAAAATAGAGCTTGATTTCCCCCTGGCTTGCTTCCCTACTCTCTTTGGTATGATACAACCCATGGCCTCATCTCTACTATCTGCCTCCCAAGTAATAACAATCAAATAAAATGTCAAAGCTGGACTGCTTTTTCTACCTTTGCTCTTCTCACTTCAAAACAGGGCAGGCATCACGTACGCAATATTTTTCACCTCCACACTTATATACGTGTAAATATTAGAACATGCACAGATCAAGCTGCGATTAACGAGGCAAACAGTTGGCTTTTGGGCTCAGATGAGTCAGACTTAGTAAGATACTGGCAGGTTCCTGCAACTAGAAAAGTTTCAGGCCCCATGGCTCCACGGTGGTTTAGAAACATCATATTAATTCCACATCAGTTGCTTTGCTGCCCTTTTTCTTTCAAGAAACTGGGATATAACTCAAGAGAGGTGTGGTCAAATTTTTATTCCCTAGACACACACTGTGCAACAGCAGCCTTACCGAATTGTTCAACACTTTTGCCTGAACATTTTGGGGGTCACTGCTCTCCCAAAGCTGGTTAAATAACTAGCTAGGTTCTGGGGACAACATATTACTTGATTTCAAAGTTTCCTTCTGAATAACACATATTTCCAAAACACAACAACAGTAGACTGGTTTTTTGAAAAAAACAAACCCCAATAGCCTAAAATTGCTAAAAGAAGCAGGCACACAAAGATTATTTTAGGCTTACGGTACAACTTGGACAGCTTATACTTTGCTTTCTAGAAGCTCCTGTTCTGATTTAACATGCACAGGAAAGGCTCTGTGCCCAATCACACACTTCCCAGTTCTGATCAACGCCTCTACCTACCTCAGTACTTCAGGAAAACATTTTCACATTTGAGGAAAAAACCTACAACTTAGAACTCATTACTGAAGAGCACTAGGTATCTTCAGATTAGATCCAAGATCTGATTTTATCTCCAAGAGGAAAGATTCCTGGCCAAAAAAAGAAAGAGGGACACTCACTATAATGCTGCAAGAATGCATTCTATCCTTCATATTTAACTCACTGAGCTTCCGGAGGTTTTTTCCACAAAGTTAACAATAGCGTTCCTTTAGAGAAATTATCTAAAAAGAAAAAGGTGCAGGTAAGGAAGACACATGGCCCAGCAACAGAAGATTTTTTTTTTTTTTTCCTGTCCTTGGAGACTGATTTTTTGAGGAAACAATGTAGAATAGGACTGCTGAGGGGGTTTTGCTGCTTGTGTGGATGATAATGTTATACATACACAGTGCTGTAGTGGAGACACTTGTGTGAAAGGAACAGCACAGAAGCTTATTGCAACACTGGTGACCACCACCAGTTCTCCTTACAGAGACTTGAGTCAGTAAACTGGGATTCTAAAATCCTTTGCTCAGCTGACACTCAGGACTGCAGATATGCAAGAACTCTGCAAGCCCTGACAATATTTAGATGCTTGAGAGTTATTTCTGCACATCCAGAAAAGTATCAAAAAAGTTTCAAATAGACTGAGCATCTTGGACTATTGTTCATGCATCAACACAAATGAGAAAACACATTCTTTGGCCCAAGTCCTTGAGTGCTCAGTCTTGTCACAAATCTCAGAGCTCACTCGGTATTCCTCAACAACGTCCACATCCCACCAGATTACAGCTTTTTTGAGAGCGAGTTCATAGAAGAGGTAAGGCATGAAAGACTGCCATTGAACCAGAACATGAGTTGTTAGAGCTCTAACCTAAGAAATGGGATTCACAGGTTCAACTCCTTCCTCAATTTTTTGCACAAGTAACCTCAGACAAAGCCTAGATAATAATTTTTCATAATACAACATATTTTAAAACGGCAGCTTGAGTTCTGTGAAATTCAAGTGTGGAAGGAGTACTATTCAGCAGTTTCAGGAGAAAGACATTACGAAGCAGTATAATCCAATTCAGGTTTTTGGAGTATGCAAAAGTAAAATTTTTGCCACAGTATTAATCTGACTTAGTACAGCACCCATCAATATATTTCTGCTGTTCAGACTTTAAAGGAAAATGTGAAAACCCTTATACAACCCAAAACAGTCAAGAGCACAAAAAATATCCTTTCTTCACTATGCCAGCACAACTGTTCCTTCTCATAAATGTAGGGTATAGTTTAAATGTCAGTCCCCTTGGAATCTTTATATCCTCTGTCCTCTAAAAAACAGATGATATTTGACCATAATGAATTAAACTCATTTAATTTATATACTAGGTATTTATATCAGGCTGCTTCAGTCATTTCCAGATGGCTGTCTTTAATCATTGGAACACTGAGATTCCCCGCAGTGTCAATCCCCATACAAAAAAAGAGGAAAAGCAATTCATTTTAAGATACTTTAGTTTCACTTTGAAGTATGGAAAAAAGTTATTTGGAAGATAACAGTTACAGCAAAGGTGGCAACTTCTATTCCTAGCCTTCCATGTATCACATAAACCAGCTCATATCAGGCTTTTATTTCTGTGACTTTGGCCCAAGCAAAGTACTTATGTCATTTTGTTTCTCCCAGTTTTTCCATATGTCACATCCATGAACTTTTGTAAATGAGACAGCTAGATACAGCTTAAGTAGCATTTTTTAGGTTGTCTTCATTTCAGTCACCCCTCTACTTCTACTTGGAATCCAAAACCTTTGCATTCAGACTGCCAGTAAAATCCAGAAGTACTTACATCCCTCAGCTCCAAAAGGACCCAGTTTTTTAAATTGGTGGTGTCTGCATTTAAGGAGGAGGCTTTTCTGAATAAACATGGATCAATGTAATTTCTATAAATAGGGCTGGCCGTGGGCGTTCATTCACCCTTTCTGTGGCAGTTCCTTCCAAGATCACTGATTACAATGGAAAAGGACCAGGTTAGCTTATCACAAGGTCTCAAATAAAAGCAGGTCGAGTCATAGTTAAGTACATCCTGTATAAAATAAATCTTATGTGATTCAACACCAGTTTTTGCTGTTGCCTCAGTTTCTTATTTCCTAGGTTTTTCTACAACTAGCACTACCATGGAAAAAAAGCTGGTGAAGGCTCTACAGAACAAGTCCTGTGAGGACCGGCTAAGGGAACTTGAGTAGTTTAGTCTGAAGAAAAGGAGGCTGAGGGGAGACCTTATCGCTCTCTACAACTACCTGAAAGGAGGTTGTACCAAAGTAGGCGTCGGTCTCTTCTCCCAAGTAACAAGTGACAGGACAAGAGGAAACAGCCTCAAATTGCACCAGAGGAGGTTTATATTGTATATTAGGAAAAATTTCTTCATGTAAATGGTTGTCAAGAATTGGAACAAGCTACCCAGGGAAGCAGTTGAGTCACCACCCCTGAAGGTATTTAAAAGATGTGTAGATGTGGTGCTTAGGGACATGGTTTAGTGGTGGACTTGGCAGTGTCAAGTTTACGGTTGGACTTGATGATCTTAAAGGTCTTTTCCAACCTAAACAATTCTATGATTCTATGATTTTCTGACTCTTATTCAACTTCAAGTTTTTAATTCCTCCATGGGCTCACCTGTCCCACTCCACATTATGTGGGGCAGTATTTTCCCCAAACCTTTTGCAAATAACATCACTAAGTGGAAATAAGGGGGTTTTTTCCTCCTCTATTTGCACTTTTACACCATAATATCCTCCTTTCTCTCAGCAAACCTAGCAGACTCCTTTTTATGTATTTGGGAAGACCACTACAGCAGCACAGGCAGAAGGGGAAATTGGAGGGCAGGAGGAGGACAGCTAAAAAAGAGTATAAAGTCAGCTTCTTTAAATGGCCAGACAACCCTGCACTACATCACAACTGCAATAGCTGCCCACTGGCAACAAATAAAATGGTGTCCACTTATTGGATAGGCATTTTTCCAAGAACAAGATTGAGAGAACCAAGTACCAACTCTTTCTTCCTGGAAAGGAATTCAGATTTCTGTACCAAAACAGAATAGAGACCTTCAAATTTTTCACACAAAACAAATCAGTTCATTCCAAAGGGAAGAATATAAAAAGGAACAAATAAATCTCCATATGAAAACTTTAGTCTCATCCTTAAAGAAAGGCCATGACTGAACTAATCTGAGCCACATAGCAAGTCTGTGTCCAAGTATCTCTTGCCTTCTCTGACCAGTGTTTGCATAAATCAAACATTTGGAAAGTCTTCACTGATTTTTAAAAGTCCCACTTGAAGTTTTGTAATGTTTTTACTCCTTCAGGTTTGCTCTTTTACTCCCTCTGCAGTCTTCAATGCCTTGTGAAAGTATTGCTAGTAAGTCTTGACGATGTACATAGAAATTAAGTCTTGCCTCCATAAGGGTATTCCCTCCATAACAGAAGTTTAACTGAAAGAAAAGATCAGGTCTATGGTCATCGGCAGGGCCCTGAAGTTCTTAGCTTTGCATTTTGCCCTTCCCTGTTCCTGGCTCCTCTAGTTCCAGGGGCAGCCACGATGTTAACATCTACTCAGGAAATTAGCTGGCATGTTCAGCAACAGCACAGGTTGAGGTTCTTTCATATCTCCTTGCCATGAGAAGTCTAGCGGAGAAGACCATCTGAATTTGTTTTTACATTTCTCGCTAGAAGGTATGATAGAGTTTCTTTACAGGGAAGATAAATGCTAGAGTAAAAGGAAGCAAGCAGCCAGCAGATAGCCGCCAATGTAATAAAAAATACAGACTGAGTTAGAACTACTCCTTCATTGTTGTGGTTTAACCCCAGCCAGCAACTAAGCACCACGCAGGAGCTCGCTCACTCCCTGCCCCCCGCAGTGGGACGAGGGAGAGAATAAAAAAAAAGTAAAACTTACGGGTTGAGTTAAAGACAATTTAATAGGACAGAAAGGAAGAAAATAATAATGATAATAATAAACATAAAATGACAATAATAATAAAAACATTATTCTCATACTAAATCCAAACCATAACACTACACCAGCTACTAGAAAGAAAATGAACTCTATCCCAGCTGAAACCAGGACATTCATTCATATTTTTCCAGTGTAAGATGAAAACCAGTGCCAACTACAAACTCCACATTGCAAATGGTACTCCATCCACCCCACAGGGAATGAGTAAGATGTCTGGTTGGAAAACATAGGTGTAGACCAATATCGTTATTCTCACAATACAAATGGCTCCACATGTAGGCACCCATTTAGTGCTTAATATTACAATAATACCTTTTTTGTTGTTCTTCCACAGGACAGCTATGAAATAGAAAACAATTTAAAAAGTGTTCCAAATTTTCATTATTCCACCATAAATTTTTATAATCCCATCCTTAAGTAAAAAGGTCGCACCACTAGGGAAGCCAGAGCAAGCTGTGATGCCTGAAAACTTATTCCATCCATCCTTTTCACAGCTGCACATCATTGTCTACACCAGATTCCTACCACGACTGCTTAGCCAACAGAAGGAATCACGCAAGTGATTTGTACTCGGCTATAAGTAAAACCAGCCAGCTTGATGTTGGCTGTGCTCAAAAAAACGTGGTCCTCTGGTTGTAGCTCAGATTATAACATCAGCAAAGCCAGGTGGTACTCAGCTGCTCTTCATCACCCACCCCAGCCTGCTTTCTCTTCCTCCTAAGAAATGTTATTTCCTTCTCTGACATGCTGGCACAGCCTTGCAGAACCCAGTTCAGCCAGAACAACCCGAGCTGTCCAACAAGAGCGCAGTGAATAGCCCTGGGAATCACAGCGGGTTTCATGGGATGGCTGATGGGAGCTGGTGGCTTGCTAGTATGGAAAGGACCAGTCCCATTCCGAGTCATACGTCCCCACCCTTCCCTTGGACAAGGTCTGGCAATGAATCATCTCACTGTGAGGTCAAAAGAGCTCAGGGGACAAGTGCAAAACTAAAAGTGGAGAGTTTTCTGCCAGTTGGTATGAGGCAGGGAAGCATGCTGGGAAGAGCAAGTATCAGGTCCATCTCTCTTGGCGACTAAGGGCTATTAGACCAGCCTAGCCTCTCATAGCATGGCATCCTATGTCTTGATATGAACTAGCCCACATAAAACACAATGTATTAGCGCAACAATAACCAACAGAGCAGGAGAAGTTCTGAATCCACAGAAGAGCGTGTTTTTATCTGTTTTACCCAAAGGCTCAGTTAGGCTGACCCTTCCTTGCGCCCTTCCCCATCCGCTGAAGCCACTGGAAACTGCTCCCTATGAGGCTCTACCACAGCCTCCCCTTTACCTGACCTTTTCTGAAAAGCACTAGGTCTTTGAAACCCTCCAAGACTCCTTGGCTTCCCTCAGTCATAGCCAGGGCAGCCAAACCATCCTGGAGAATATTTGCCATCCGCAGTCCATCGATGGCTGAATCTGTCTTTGTTGTTTGTCAGAAGACATGAATATCAGGATAAATGGATGCTATCCTGAACGTATTTCCTGACAAAACCGTTAGCTAATTAATATTATGTGCGGCAAACAAAAACCTGTTCAGCACATGGTATTTATAAATTATTCTCTGCAACTCCGAATCTGTCATGCTAACAAATCAGTAAATTAAGTCGTTTAGTGATCAGAGCCAGGAAACTCAGATCAGAGATTGCTGAATACTGATCTAATCAGCAATTCAGCTGCTGCACAGGAGTTCAAAACACACAATTCATTGCACCTTGGCAAAACTCAACATACTCACCTATGAAAAGGATGCATTGCCTACTTTGCAAACATCCTGCACATTTAAACAAATTAGCTTTGACATTAAGAGCACCTAAGCACCAAGTGTTTCTCTTAGACCCAGTTCAGCACATTTTCTCTTTTAAACGCAAGTAAGAGATGTTTTGCAAGAGTAGATTTAATTTTCCTGCACAGTTCCAACCTGGTAAAATGCCATAGGTTTTCCATATGTTAGGTTTTCTTTAGTAAGGCCATTTGATGGAAACAAAACAGTTTTTCAAGTAAATGGATTACAGTCCTAAACACGTGAAAGGTAATAGCATAAATTTTAGGTTGTATTATCTGAATTTGCTGTCAGGATCATGTTTAAATTGCTCAGTACTCAAAAAAACAAAAGAAAACTTGGAAGTTTTTTTGTCCTGATGACACAGTAAGGTGGGTACCATGGCAGAGGTAAGCTGGCCTAACTTCCAGAAATCGTAGGCAGCCCAAAATGAACATGTTGCAGCTGGTTGTCAGTACCATGTCACATACCTGCTAGCAAGAGAAAGGGAAGTGATACTAGTGGCCTTACAGCTGATGGAGGTGGTGATAGAGTGGTGATTAATAATCATTAGCATGACAGAACAGATGTTGCAGGAGGCTTGTGCTTTCACTTCAATATCTACCATTCACAGGCAAAAACTGATGTGTACGTTTGGCACGTGAAAGAGCAGAGATGCGTGGGAGATTTGGCAATTTCTCTCGTCTCCCCCTCCCATGCACGCTGTGGTGTAGGTTGTTCCCAATTTTCATTAAGAGAAATCCATGCCACAGGGGCTGCGAAGTGACCTGCTATTAGCTCTCTGCATCTGTGTACCAGAGATGCTGACATTCCCACAGCTAACTGAGGAAACCTAGATTTCACAGCTAGGACATGGCCCGAAGACAGCATTTCACACTTAAAAGGTCACAGGAAACAGTCTTGCTGGATTTGTGTAATATCCACCTCCCATATGGAAGTGTTCAGCCAAAGCTCTCCAAGGGGGGAAATTGGAGGGGTGGGGTGATGAGACAACTAATATAACTTCTTACAAGTGTTGCTATTTGCACCTTTATACAGTTACCGCTGTCTGCAGGGAAAATTCACACTGTTTATGTTCACACATCCAGCTTGGGTGGCTGGGTGATAAATTTAGACTTTCTGGTCAAGGAAATCGGATTTAGAATAAGTCTGTCTGTTTTGGCTAGTAATCACAACTGACAAATCCAATAGGAAAAAAAATTGGGTGAACAACTTTTCAGCAGTGTGAAGCTTCAAATCCTCACAGAACTAACACTCCAACACCCATTTGATTCCACGCCACCTCTGACTCCCAGTCCCAGTCTCACCAGCTTCCTTCAGAGGCACCGTTCCTCCTGTCTGTCTTTCACCACCCCAACCAGCTGGTCCCTTTTCAGTTCCTCTTCAGCCTCCCCATGCATTCTGGGTTTACCTCCCTGGGTGCTCCAGTGAGGTCTAGGACCTATCCTTGGGAGGAACAAAGAGGAATATCCTGAAGATGGGGAATGTACCTTGTAGCAGAGGCAGTGCTGTCAATCCTGATCCACTTATAGGAAAATGGGTTCTCAGTTAATAGTACAGGGGGTTCCCTGAACCACACAGACCACTTAGGCTCCACCGATGGGATAGCCTAAACTCCTACTTCAGGCATCTAAGCAGAATGACTCGATTTAGAAAGCGTTGCTAAGACCTGCCAGTACATCTCCCTGCCAGGGCAGGCTGTCTCCTCTCATCTAGTTTATTAACATTTCTCAAATTTGATTAAATAACCTAAGAAGTTAGAGAGTCAGGAGAGCATCCTACTGCAGTACATTTCACAGCTGGAGATTCTCTGCATCTCAGGTTGACTGACACATTCCCAGCTCCTCCCTCTAAGGAGCTTAGATTCTATTCTCCTCGAGAAACAATCTTTATCCCTCCCCATACCTATGCTCTTTTCCTTTAAAAGGCAGGCTTTTTCCTTTTCCCATTCCATTCCTCCATGGAAACTGCTTTCCCATCCTTTTGTGAATGTGTCCCACAGTTTTGGTCCTCTAGATGTCTGTATCAAAAACCCTAAAAAAAGTCAGGCACGTCAGAAAACGCTGTGTGCAGAGCTCTTGTCTCAGCATTTATGAATGTTCAAGACTAACAGCTGCACTTGGGAAATGCTCCTGGTTTAAACATACCAAGCGTGACCAGTATCCTCTCTGAAATTGATGTCAAGCAAGCAAGTCCCTAATTCTTAGGGTACGTGTTTTGCTTTTGAGGTTAGGTCTCTACACTGGGTAGCTGACAAATGTTACACGGGACAGTCTCCATCCCACACTCTTTAGACTTTATCCTGAAAAAGCCTTTGCAGTTTCTATGGGAGATGGCACATCCACCCCTGCTCTGCTCACCCTTGGGTGGTCTCCCACTTCGCTCCACAGAGGATTCCACCTCCACTTACTGCTGTTATCTTTTCATCCCCAGTGAAAAGGCGGGGGACTTCACTCCCACGTAGGACAGACACAAACATGCCAAACACCATTCAGCATGATTAAGAAACATTGTTCTCCCTTTTTTCCAACCCAGAATTCATAGAGTTGAAGAAGTCTGGAATGCAGTTGTGTTGTTCTACATCCATCTAATTCAGGTTTATGAAGGAAAATGGGCACAGAAAGAAAGATTTCCCTGGAGGAGACACCACATATAAAGCACTATACTCCTGCGCAGACTTCATCTTTTCTTTTTTACCATGCTTGGCACAGTTATGTGCTAAAATCATCTAAACAGCACAGCCTACTGACTATTTCTCTCCAGCAGACAAGTAACTTGTTCTCCAAGGATCACATTGATGAGAAAAAGCAACTTGAGACAGTTTATGAGGGCTGGAGGGACAATAATGTACTCAGAAATTTTCCTATGCTGCTTGAGGTCCAGGCTGTGACTCTCTCAGTGTCTAGCCAGGTGAAGGTCTGACTCTTCCTAAAGCTGTGACCGAACAGGTAACCAACACCACCTCTGCTACTCAAAGCAACAATTCAAAGCCATTTCATTTGTTTGTACTGCTACAACTGAGCTACCCATCAGTGGGAAGACGGGGAGGCAGAGTACCCATTTAGCCTGATTCTTAACCTCCTCCTGATGCATGCACCGATGCTCAGTGAACACGCTCAAACTCTTTGGGGGCTGTAAATCACCTTTCCATAGGCATATTCTTGGGTGCATGTCGCTTTGCACTTCACAGAATCTGAAAGCACAGACTGCAGGCAAGATGAAGACAAAGGTGATGATTTAGGAGGAAGAAGTACAGCAGGAATTTTCTTTTCCACAGCTACAACAGGTCACACAGGGGCTTCGGGCGGTCTAGACCTATGCAACCAAATTCTCAACACACCCAGCTCTGTGCCGCTTCAAATGATGCCCTGGAACCCTTAATTCTGTTCCAAAGCTACACCGCTGTAGCCTGAAATCCCTCCACTCTTTCAGCTTTCTTAGAGTTACTATGTATTTTGTTCTGATGTAATCTAACACTGGACATGTAAACAAACAGGAATTCATTATAGTGACCTTGTACAAAATCCACCCTTACTGTTTACCTCAGAAGTTAGATCTGTGGTTAAATTTTCAGTACCCATTAATATTTATAACAGGCTATCAACATCTTTTCAACCACATCTCTTAAACAGTTCGTTATGCTACTTGTATTTTCAAGGTGATTTCTCACTTGCAGAACCAGGTCAGAAAAATTCCTTGCATCTGAAAAATCACTTCGCAGTTAGAAAACTCTACCAGTGGCCATAGACAGAAGATTCCTAAATTACTGGTACTTTTAAGGAAAAAATGTGGTAATAACTTTTAATTATTCCAAACAAAATGTGCAGAGAATCTAACTTGATCAGATTAAACAACTCATATTAAAAAAAAAAAAAAAAGAAAAAAAGCCCACAACATAGGAAAAGGAATAAACAGGGAAGCCACAGGAAAACAATCTCTTTAATCAGTTGTGGAAGACTCATTTTGTCCCTTCCTATTTTTCCTCTCTAAGTTATAAACGTTAACAATTCTCCTACAGGGATCCCTGCCACCCTTAAATTCATTACTGTTGGAGAGACAAGAGGAAGCAGCACTGAATAAAAGTCAACACTATTTGAACGGCATTGTCACACAGTAACACAACGCAACAAATTTCCCTGAAAACTACCCCCGCTATGAGATAATAAATCCTGGTGTAACCCTAATTAAAACCAGACAGATAGGAGTACAAAATGACAGAGGATTTGGCCTCAGCATTCAGTTTAGTCAATAGTCACAATGGAATGAGAGAAAAGGATCACAGACAAAATGTTTTAAATAAGCAGCGCCTATGAAGATGAATATCTATATTAGCAGAGTGGTTATCAGCATAGATATGGGCTCTTGCATGGCAGCTGGCCTTTGCACTCAGGTCTTTTGTTGATGAGCATAGCTGAAAGTTAGAAAGTTCTTTAATCTATCCCCCTCTCTACTCTCAAGTCTCACAAGTTAGCGTGTTCACACTGGTTTCACTGATGCCTACATCCCCGGCGTTGCAGGGCTTAAAACACATCAGGCGATGTGAGTAAGTGAATACACCAATATCTGTACAAGTACTGCTGTGAACCCGAGGTGACTCCAAAGACAGAACTGCAGGTTTGGCTCCTGTTTACAGCCTGTCACAGACAGGTCAACCTTTTTCTTTCTTTCCCTGCTCCAATTTCAGCCCACAGCACACCTCTGCTGGAACTCGGCCCGTAAGGACTGCTCCGCTTGTAACAGCAGTGGCATACCACAGACCTACAGGAGAACAGGCAGTTCCATAATATGCCACAAAATATTTTAAACCATCAATATTTTCTTTTACTAGTTAATTAGTTCTTAAGTAACAAAATATGGCAAGTCAGAAGCACGTATATTTGTCAGACTTGTCCACATCCTTCTGCAAAAAGAGTTTTCCCATCTGAAAACATAATTCTTGTTACCATAACACTTTTACTTCATTCTGCTTCTTTTTTTTCTTTTAATTTTGCTCCTCGGTTTTGAATTCACAGTTTAAGGTGACATTAACTATTTCTGTGCTGAATCATGTCAATGCTTTCCGGGCGAAACCTGAAAACCAGCTTTTACATTCAAACTTTCTTCTGTGGAAAACTTCTGACTTCCCAATCAGCTCTGCTCTTGGCTTAGAGAGTAAATAGTTGATTAAACTTCTCAACACAACAAACAACTCCATTTCATGTAGCTACCTTAGATTATGACATCTCATTCTGAGAAACACAAATTTTGGTCTGATATGCAGGCATTTAAATTACTACAAAGTCTATCAATGCCTTCAACAGGCTTTAGAGGAGAACTTCAAATGTGTAAAAGCTGTGGTGTGTCTTCCTATTTTTCCCCTGATAAGAGTGAGAACTCACTGATGGGACAAATACTAAGACTGTACAGAACTGTAGTCCACGCTACCATTTATCAAAATATTCTCATCTAGCTTGGAAGGGGACATGTTGGGGAAAGCTCTTTTGCATGTTCTACTATGTTTCTATGGATATAAATAGAAAATAGAATGATTTAAATCTTACTCAGCTAGCATTGAAAGAAAGTCAAACTATTCTAAACTAAATGCATCCAGGACACATTTGAAACCCAGCACTTAAGAAAATGATTAAAATGCAGCTCTAGCTACCCTATGTCTTTCTGGATTCCAAGAACCATTTTTTTTTTCTACTTTCAATGCAAATAAAGTAAGTCTAATGACTCTGAAGTCACACAAATGAATTTTAAAAAGGCATTTGCCCAGCAGCCATATAACATCTTGTTAAAAAAAGAGGATGTACTGATCTTGTAACAAAAACTAGCTAACATGTTTTGAAACTTACTTTCCTCCATCTAAAAACTGGTTAGGATGAAGAATAGTCATTGCATATATTTGCTTTAATTAAGATAATAATTCTTGAAGATGTAAAAATTACAAATATCATACTGAGATAATTACATGAGATACTGTATCTTTCTCAGTGTTGCACATGCCTCTGTTCACTTTCCCCACTTCCTGACCTTGCCCTGAAATCCACACGATTCTTCTCAGGCCCAAAATCAGACCCAAAATGAAAAGACACAAATTGTGTTTCTCTCAGTACAGCTGTCTCTCCTCAAAGATGATCAGCTGTCCAATGTAAATCTTGGAAAAAAATTTTCTCCATAACGGGGGAAACGTTTGCACATCATGAAATCTAAGGTTCAGTTGGTTGGAATATGAGTACTCCCTAGTTTTGTTCGGGGTTTTTGTTTTTGTTTTTTTTTTCCCCCTCCAGCTGGATATGAGTTTGTCATGTGCTCTAGTCATGCCTGCTGGTATCAGCGTGCACTTCCTGATTAAGCCTTATCATCCAGTGTAATCAACTTAGACCTTCTCTGTTACATTCTACTATCTCTCAGGCTTGATGGAGTTCTGCTATCAATACGCACCTCTTTATGACAATGGGAATCCTTTTAGCAATCATTTCTGTGAGTCTTGCATTCACTCTCTCAAAAGCTTTTCATTTCTTAAAATTAGAGATGATGATGTGATATTTAGTAATAGGTTTGTTTTTTCTCAAGTAGGTTTTCAAAACCTGGCAGGCCTAATAAGAAAAAATGCCAAACAGTATTTCACCCCATTTGGATCCCATTCAAGTGAAAAGCTTACCCCGAGATGATTCACATTCAGAGAACCAGCCACAGAAGGTACTATGCACTCCTCTTTTCTAAGTAATGTCCCATTCATCAGTGCTAGAAACCCTGACTCCATTTCCTGTTGAGGATGTTTCAAGTATGTGGACAGTTTTTTTCCAATAAGGTCAATGCTGAAATATATAATGGAATCGCACAATAATTTAGGTTGGAAGGGACCTAAGGAGATCATTCAGTCCAACCTGCTGCTCTGAGCAGGGCCAGCTATGAGATCAGACAAGGCTGCTTAGAGCTCTAGCCAGTCTTGACAACCTCATAAGGTAGAGAGTGCACCTCATCAGGCAGCCTGGACCACTGTTAATCATCCTCACGATGAAAGAACGTTTCCCTCCACCCAGCTGGACCCTCTCCTCCTTCGGTTTATTTCTCTTGCCTCTCAGTCTCCTGCTGTGCACCACTAAGAAGAGCCAGGCTCCATCTTCTCAATCCTCTCCTCCTAGATACTGAGGAAGGCTACTATTAGGTCTCCCCAAAGCCCTCTTCTTCAGGCTAAATACCACCAATTCACCGAGCCTCTCCTGACAGCGCACGTCCTCCAGCCCCCTGACTCGCTGATGGTCCTCCGCTGAGCTTCCTCCAGTTTGTCAGCATCTTGCTTGTGCTGAAGGGCCCAAAGCTGGATGCTGGTAATCTAGATGTGGCCTAACGAGCTCAGTAAAGGGGGAATAATCCTTTCCTTCAATCTACTGGCCATGCTTCTGTTCACACAGCCCCCGATGCTGTTGGCCTTCCTGGCTGCCAGGGCACTCTGCTGGCTCACGTTCAGCTTTCCGTCTACCTACAATTCCCAGGTCGTTTACATCGGAGCTGCTTCCAGCCTGCCCTGTTGCAGGATGTTCTTCCTTCCCAGGAGGAGGACTTTGAATTTGTTTTAGTTGAATTTTATAAGGTTCACACCAGCCTCCAACCTCTCTGGCTTGTTCCGAATGGCAGCCCCATCGTCAATCACAACTGTTCCCCGATTTTGGTGTCAGCTGCTAACTTCATGAGAGACCACTGTTGCCTCCTTTAGGTTAGTCACTGGATGCCGTCCTCTCAAAGACAGTACCTTCCTACTCTGGAAGGAATCTTAACTGCAAAAAATTATGCTAAATTTTTGAAAAGCAGCAATTCCTAAATAAGGGATCGAAATAAACTGCAAAATCATTTGCTGAAATAAGGGCCAGACCACCTAATTCTTGCTCAGTTTGGTAATTATGTTATGCTTGGCAATGAGGAACTGATGCTTGCAGACTCAGCAGTTACTGCTGGCATAAACACCCAAGGCACAGAGCATTTTTATTTCTGCTAGAGAAAAGCTACTCACCTTTCCAGTCTTCAGCCAACCATAATGTGCTGGAACACACCATTCCTTCTCTTTGCCAATAACAAAGGGCTGATAGCAAAAATTATGTCCAATCTCATTTTCCTTTGGGAGTCTTTGTTGAGTTGAAAAGGAATAAAACCTAGACCCCTACTGAGGACAGAAAATCTCCTTGAACTAGAATACAGAGAGGCTGTCGTCTTCCGTGAAAAGAAGCAATTAGGGAAATGATATAGTGAAGATTGCTTCAGAGATAAGGATGAAATAACCTCAGGAGGTTCCACCTCATTTTAACACCTTTCCTTTATGGTTTTATTGTGCTACAGAAGCATTATATTTAACTGGTGGCACCTTACCATTTCTATGACTTTTCTGTTTTCCCTTTGGATGTCGCAAAGGGTTTTACAAAGCAATACACAAAACAGACATCACTTCTTCACACACAGAGCCCCCACTTATAACAGCAGCATCACAGCCATCTAAGGTTAATCCACAAAGAGCACTGCCAACAAAGCTCCTTCTGAACTCAAACCATCCTATCTTTTCTGTACCAGAACAAGAGCTGCAATTGCCAGGCAAGTCGTGTTTGTGACTTGCATAGATTTTTTGTTTTTTTTTTTTCCAAGGATTTTTCTGCAACTAAAGGAACGTTTCACAGACAGGATAATAATCTGGAACCTAGACGGCATGGCTCTTCCAGAGACTCTGGAAGATTTTGGTCATATAATACACTTTGTGCTCTGTTTCTTCTCCTGTCCTTTGTCTGTTTGGGCTGAAAATGTGTGACAGAGTCTCCTGTTACATGTGCAGGTCACATACAAACAACAGGGCTTTTACTGGCAGCTGTTTTGCAAACCACATGGCCCATGAAATACTATTCCTCCAGAGACCTGCGATCCACCACCACTTCTGACACAGAAATGCATTGGTCCTCCTGAAATTACAGTACTCATGAATGAAAAGAAAAAAACCTTACCTTTTGCTTAGTCATTCAATCAGGCTACAGATTAGGAAAACAGCAGAAAATATAGGGTGCATCAGTCATGTTAGTGGCAACAAACCAGCAGTTTTGGCATCCATTTCTTTCACGAGACACAAGGAAGCAGCAAGAATGGCATCTGCAAAGTACAGGCGGAGTAGGACACCTCTAATCCCTCCTACTCTTCTCCCAAGAATGAAACAAAACCAGCAGCTCAGACAGTGCAATTCTGCAGTCTATCTGATAAGATACATTCAACCACCTGCTTGGTATTGTAATAACCTTAAACTTCCTCTTTGCAAAACATTTACCCCAAATGAGCTAAAATACTAAGTAGCACACTGCTATCCAAGCCCTTTCAGTCACATTCCCTGCCTGACACCCGACCCCCGCAAAAGAACCAAAAAACCAATGCTGTAGACTTTAGGGCCTTTTCTACCAATCAACACAAATAAACATAAATATAAAAACCTTATCTGAATTCAATGAATAATAAAGCAGGCCTTCAAGTAAGTGTTTTAAGGTTACCTCAGAGGGTTATATGGCTGCAATTTTTGCCAGTCTAGCATTTTTCCTATACGGACCAAACATTAGGAAGGGCTAGTGTAGACAGACTCTCAAGGAGTCGGTCAGCTTAGCATCACACGCAGATTTGTGTATTTTGCTACTATGGTTGTTGTGTGATACCCTGCCCACACTGCAAAAAACCCTGCAGCTCCGTACAGCTCGCTCACTCGCATCCCAAAGGAAAAAAGACCTTCAAGTATATGTTGCATTTATATGCTAAATGTCCAATCATAGCACTCAGCTGCTGGCAACACAGAGTATTTGCTATTCTCAAAAGTGGTGCACACTAAAACATCACAGGAAACATCAACAGGAAAAGGCTAGATAGGAAAATATATACGCATTGAACATTTTTGTCTCTTTGAGGAATGTTGTTCAAAAGACACACACATCTCTGAGATCATCAATATTGTCTACAAGTCAAAACATTTGTTGTGACAGTATTTCAATCACCAGGCAAGGCCTAGACTGTACTCTGTCTGAAAAAATGGCACCCTGTCTTGCATCAGCTCCACTCCAATGGCATGCGATAAATTACATTTTCAGTAGCTGCGTCAAATACGATGGTGAGTCAGCAAGACGCAAAGATGCAGACCTACTGAAACACTATGATGTTAGACAGATTTGCTAGAAAACTTCTCTAAAGAGTACTGTGCTGAAGTGATAGAAACAGAGTTGAAGGACGTGGTGAATATGAAAAAGAAAGCAAGTGCACAAAGGTTAGGAGATAGTAGAGACGAATACAACTCTGAGACTGGGTGGTAGTCATGGTTGAAGATAATGAATATGAAGAAGGTTTTATTACCATGCTGAATACTAGACAGCTAGATAGATGCACCAGATCCACATGTTTTATCTCTACGTTAGCAGCTACTGGCATCCGCATCTAGAAATTCACGTCATTTGGAGCTTTTGATTGTTTTGACATAAATACACTGATTTAAAACACAGGCAATATTAAAAAAAAAAATAATAGCATGCAGGGTTAGGGATTATGCCTAGACATAAAGTGCAACCAGCACCTGCTCCATTGACCCAAAGCTTAAAAAACATTCAGGGGAAATGCCTCTGACACATATGAACCTGCACACATTGATGAAGCGGCCAAGAGGTTGAAAACCAAGAGGTGCAGGGACAAGCAGGTGACACTGTTTGGTTCAGTCCTGCTAGAATCCAGAATCAGAAAGGACTGAAGCTGGCTGCTGTGGAGCTTGACCCAGTGCTAGAGGCAGAGAGCTTCCTAGGATAGGGATGCTGCCGTCACTACTGGAAAGGAGCGAGGAAAGAGTCTAGAGCAGCACGATTTTAGCACTCGGAGTTATGTTGGAAGGTGGCAATGCCTGCCATCTAGTGACTCTAAGCCAAGAGAATCACAGACCTTTGCAGTATTGTGGGGATGAGGCTACAACAGCTGGTTTTAGAGTTCTACATCACAGGCAACTACTGACATAGCTGTATAACCTCTCTTTGCAGTCGGTGGAGACAAGCGGGCACTTCTCCCCACAGCTTGTAAAAAGGCAGTCCAACTGACCAGCTCAGGTGCAGTGAGATGAAACGATCCTCATCCTCAGAAGTTATACTGAGCAAGAACCAAAAAACTGTTTAAATGCATACATTTGGGTGACTTGGAGAAGAGGGGGCTACCACCCCCACTCCGTAACATGTGCCTACCACATGGTGGACCCGGGTGAGAAATAAGGAACCTAACTGCAAGATGTGAAAGTTTGTTATAGCTGGCACGTGTGTCAGAAACCAAGTTACCAGGAAGCCATGAAGAACTATCATGATGCTCAGTCAAAACAGAGACACCCGCTATAGAAACATAAGATTCGTGGGCCTTGCAGACTGCCTGCTATTGTTCCCTTCTGTGTCCTGGTGGAGAAAAATAAGTACTTATTAAGAAAACAAAAAAGAATGCCTGTTAAGCTGACAACTAGTTTGCATTCTTGACTTTTTCTCTGAGGGAAACAATCTTCAGAAGTCCCAGGTACTGGCTGAGCACTGAAACCAAAGGGACAGTAGCATTACATCGGGCGACTGATGTGTAGATACGTACTTAGGGTGAGTTTTATTGTCACCTGTGTGAACACATCTTCACCTCTCAAGAATTTCTTGTTGCAAGTCTTCACAAAAGTGCTTTTGTTACTGTTGATTGACCTTCTCTGATGACGTCAAGAAGAGATACTTCTGCTTCAAACGTGTATTACTCTAAAAGCAGAAACTGAGAGTATTCAGCTAGTGCTTATTCACATGGTGACAGTGGAATTCATCATCATATTAAAAAAAAACACCTCAAAATACAGGAGGTTGGGATGACTATTTTAATATGTTTTAAATAGCAAAAGAGTTAATATTTTGTGTATTAGTAGTTAATGTCTGCAGTTAACATAGCTGTGCTGTGCAGTAATTAATCTTCCTAGCAGTATCCTGATGGACAGCATTTCTACTAGAGAGCTTTCCCAAACACTACATAAAAGGGAATTTCTGAAAGGTCAGTTGATACAGTGGAAGCCCTAGCAGTAGCTTATGCTTAGATTGGTAAAACACCGGCATTTCTTAATCAGCCTGTTAGAATTTAATTGTATTAACTTATGCTACAGTGACCAACATTAAGTCAGGTTAAAGTAAAAATAATTTGGCTTAAATCTTCTATGCACTACACTACACAGTACTGTCTCCATGAATGATAATTTGCCAGGACCTCTTCAGAATGCTATTAGATCTCTTTATTTGGAAGCCAAGAACAGATATAGGAAATGGCAACAACTATGAGCTTATTTCACTGATTCATACTATGCGCAAAATACTAACAAAAATACTGGCAGTGAAGTTTGAATTTGCTTTACCTAATTAATCTTATTCCTGTCAAAATTAGGAATTTAGAAATGAGATATTCAAAACAACAATTAGAGAATCCTTATTCATCAAATACATTTTACTGAAAACATTTAAATTTAATTTTAAAGTGATCGGATGTCTAATCATCACTGAGAAGTACTCAGTAGGACTTCGTTTTTCATACATGTCATAAGCCGGGGTTTGGAAAGAGATTCTGCAGATGAGTAAAAGAGCCCCAATAGCAACCAAAGCTTCAGTCTAACAATCAAGCCTTTTTCAAATCACTAAGATCTAGAGATCAGTTGTCTCTCTTAATTGAAGTCAAACAACTGACTTGAGACTGTTATTGATAGCAAATGCTTCTGATCCTGTGACAAAGAATTACTAAAGCAATTATGTGATAGACCTAACGTGCAACATTACCATGATCCACTGCAAATGATAATATGGCTAGCCAAATCTAATGATTCATAATTATTTACTACAAGCAGCTTTATACTGATGACACCACGAATTTGAGAGCGAATTAATCTGAAAGCTATGAAAACAGCATCCTATCTGTGTGCACTGTAACAATAAAATAACTAGAAGCAAATGAAAAATTTTGTTCTTGCACAAGTACAGCATCTCTCCATCAGGGTAGTGTAACTGCATTAGAAACAAGTGAAGATATTTAAAGAATTATCATTAGTAATTTGGAAGACCATATGAGACAGATGAGTCTGAGAAAATTCCATGACACCTGCTTAGCCAAATCAAAACATTTCAACTGTCCCAGAGATTTAATAATATAAATAAGTTTTCCTTCATTCAGTAAACACTAGATTTTCCTTCCCTGAACGATTCTACTTTTAGTTGGGGGAAGCAAGAAATGATGAGACTCTGTTAGAAAAAGGGGTTTAAAAAATGCTGAATGTGTTTGTAACAGGGAACTCACTGAGGGAAATTTAGTTCTCATGATTCTGTTGAGCTAGATGCTTGGACTTGACCATTTATGGGTCAGCAAGTTTCTAACCAAAACAAAAACCCACAATCACCAAAACTCAGCCTCATGACAAGCCAAGCCTCTTCTCTGCATTTATAAGAGGTATTTTTTCCCCAAGAGGCCACTGCTGGGTTTTGTCTTAGAAGGCAGCAACTGATTTTTACCTAAAAGCTTGGGTTTGGTGGGGGGGGGGTGGGGTTTGAGGGTTTTTGGTTGGTTGTTTTTTAAAGTTACTGACTTTCAAGTAATGATACAAAAGCTACAGGTCTGTCACAAACTTTTGCATTGTGCTTCCTATAGGGAGGAAGATCTGAAAAGTGTGGTTGGCAGAAGTTCTACTATTTCCAAGCCAAATCCACTCAAAGCCAGGAAAAACACCAGTGCATAATTTCCTTCAGCAGCTACTCTTCCGTGCCCTTTTCCAGTCATCATCCTTCTCCTAAACCATCTGTCTTCCTTGCACTACTTGCGATTTTTGCACCTCCCTTAGAGCTAAACCCGTCTCTAAACTTCCAGCCCTCAGCCTCGCATTCCATCTTCCTCTTCCCATCTACACACCCCTCAAGCCCTCAGCCCAGCTCAGGCTCAGAGAACAACTTCTCACCATTTCCATTTCCCCCTTGCGCCAACAAGTCATCCTTCTGTGCGTTGCCTACTCCGTGGCTCTCCTTCCTCAGGGTCCTCGCTTGTGCGCCCCATGCTCCAGGTCTTACTATTCCTTGCTGTATGATGTTAATAAATCCCATTCTTTGACTTCTGCAGCCGAGCACTATAATACCCATCAATGTCCTGCCGCATCTCTAACAGTGCTAGGTATCAAAATATTGCTAGTTATATTCTTACTTCTTCACATCCTCTGCTCTACTCCAAATACCTTCACTGACATACCAATTATAAACAGCTCAAAACCACAGAATTACAAATTGACTGGTTTTTTCCTTGTCTCTAGTTAAATCCTTCAAAAAGGGAGACAGGACTTGAGCTCTGCAGAAAGATTTATACTTCCCCCTGTGTTCTACTACTGACATCATTGCTGCTGAGAGGATTCAACAAGTTACAGCACTGGCTGATGGCATATGAGGTGCTCTTATAAGACACAAACAAGGCAATCGTACTGCCAAATTACCTGCATTTTCCCACACTGCGCAGCACAATTTCCTTAAATTCAGTTTTCACAAACTCATTTCTACCTTTTCCCTTGTGGTACATCTCATTAGCACCAGCCAAGCCAGAGGAACTGAGCAACTCTGGGGACTTCTAAACGAAAAGTGAACAGTGAAAGTAAATTATCCTGTGAAAAAGGATAGCAAGATTGATGGAGACTGCTCATTTTGGTACTAAAATGATTTGTAGGATGAGTAGCTTCAGAAGAAAATATAATTTTATGCCATGATACTCTACCCAAGGTGTTTGCACAGTGAAACACATCTACGAGTTCAAAAAAGGTTTGCTAAGTGTTGATTATATGGCCTGGAAACTCCAGTTACACTATAAACCTGTTTATGAAGTCATTCATTCTGTGCTTGCAACGTTCTCGCTGCAATTTTTATTCGCCTTTAGAGCATGCTTTCCATGTCTCCTTTATAAGGAGACCACAGGGTGACTCAGCAAGCAGTTTGCTGTAACCCTATTGCCCATAAGTCCATTCTGATCTAATCAATTTAGCTGTAACTACAAGGTTGTTTCACTGTAAAATCCCTAGAAGACTCTGGCTCGTGAGACACTGAGAATTCTTGGTTCGGGCTTTTAAATACTTATTGCACCTCAGATTGAGTAACTGGAGCATTATGTAAACAGCAAAACCAATTTAAAATAAAATAATGAAGATCTAGATAATCACTGGGGGGGGATTGGAAGGTGACATATGCAGTTTTCATATCAATTCTGCTCCTAAATCTTTCCTGATCTGTAAGAATAGAGGGAAGACTTCTAGCAATTTTTGACAGAAAAATAAACACAAATCAGCTTCTTTATCATCTTACCTCCCAGACTGCTAATATTTGTGGGGGAAGAGCACCGTCATTTGAAAACGTGCATATTTTTGAACCTTAACACTCTCTTGAGCCAGCAATATGCCTCTGACCAGGGCTTCACTACAATGCATATTTCTGACTGCAAATTTAGACCAAAAAAATAATTCTCTCTCCTTCCTGAAATACACTTGTTCTGCATTCCCCAGTTTCAATGAAAACTGCTTTCTCAGAGGCCTACTTGCTGCCTCAAATAAGGGCTCTACAACCTATTAACTCATACAATATTGGCAAATGACTATTATAAAGGGTATGCCACCAACACATGGCTGTATCCAGGTATATCAGAAGATGCCAAAATGTTTGGTTGTCTTAGGTTTAGCCTGAACAGTATCTGGTAGGCAGAAAGGTTTTGTAATTCAAAATATATTATAGGAAGACAGGTTACCAAGCTCACCTGTGATACAGTTTGGAAGTGGCATCAATAGTACCATATAACCTGCAGAGGCTGGCTGCAGCTAAATGAATCAAAGCTTGTCACTACTTGGCTAGGAAGTGCTTTCCATTTTTTTTTTTTTTTTTTTTATTTTGAAGTGTTTTTGTAAGGGTGTGAGGAAAATCATGTTTCCCTTAAAAATAGCATGACTCATGGACTACAAGAATAATCTACAGTATATTTCCTTTAGTTCAAATAAATTAATTTTGCTAGGCAAGAAAGGAGAGTAAGTTATATGCAAGAGATACACGTATATGCAACTAAACATTTAAAAAACAGGTTATATTGCACTAGAGAAAGACCACTGTGCTTAACATACCAATAATTGTAAGAACTATAGAAATCAGAGCCAAATTCCATCAAATACCCTTCATATTCTGCAAAAAGCATGAAATCCTCTCTAAATTCTCCAATGGATTCATTGCATTCTACCGATCAGCTGTCTAATCCACACGCAGATTTCCATTTCCACAATATATTATGCTTAGCAATAAGACGTGCTTTTAACAAGAATGACTTCTGCAGTTTACTTAAAGACATGAGGCTTTCCAATGTCTTGTAATGCTCAAAATTGCCACCATTAAGGAAAGCGTTCCACTGCATTCAAACACTCTCCCCCAAGAGACACAGTTTATTAACACTACCCAAAAAGCTCTCAAATCCTCACGGCTCTAAGGCACATTGCAGCCCCTAATCCTAGCCTTCAGCAAATTCATAGATACTTATGACTTTTATGTAAATTAAGTCAAGCCCCGTATCCCCTAACAACCATGTCATGATATGACACATCCTCTGCCAATTTATATTATCAGTTTCATAGCCTGTGCCTCTACAGCACTTTACTCTTCATTGAGCTGCTTAAAACATGGGTAGGTTTTATAAATAATAAGGAATAGATGTAGAGCATTTAGCTGCAAGCAGAAAATAAATTAATACATGAAAATTTGGTCAGAATTTATTTTCACCTCATTAGCCGCTCACTCCAACAGCACGCCTATTTACAAACTTTTCCAGTTACGCAATTGAAACGTACCAAAAGCCACCCTAGCTTGCATGAATAAAAGCATCTGAACTGACAGAAACATGCAACTCCCCTCTAAGTTAGGGTGACCCATAGGTCTTTGGCTCTGTGTATTAAAGGTTAAGTTACCAAACTGGGCTGAAACCCAAAGTTTTTTATGTTCAGTGACCTCCTACGGCTAGATTCTCCAAACATGAATATTATCAACAGGCTGTATTTCACATAACATTCTTGGCTACAGAGACCTACAGGAATAGCCTCCCCCCCTGCCAGCTGTAATAACTAAATGAAACAAAACCAACCCCAAACTCATCCCAAATTCACACAGTGTTACAGAAAGGAGCACTTCATTGTGATCTATTCATAACAAAATACTGCACCACAGGCTGCACCTGCGTAAAAGGAACTAAAAAAGTATTGTTTTATTAAATGGCTGGCACAAGAGTCCTGGGACTTCTGAGTTTCACTGGAGAGTTTTGGATTTATGGCCAAAGTGTGGTGGGAAGTGCAAGCTGTGGAAATCTCAAATTAGCCTCTTCCACAAACAACCAAGAGCTTTACTCATGTGTACTGATAGTGGCACCATGCGTGCCCATGTATGACTTGCCAATTCTTCAGTCCATGACATATTCTTCCCAAATTTCCCAACCAGCACCTTAGCCAATATCTGAAAATGAAAGTATTTCCTACTCAGATACCAAGTCTTGACTTCAAAACTTCATCTCCCATGACAATTTGTTCCAAAGCTTAGTTACCCTCCCTCTAAAAAATTAATTCTTTAACCACATCATAGAACTTGAGCACCTGAAACAGAATAATTTTTTTTTTTCTTTTTTAATGGTTTCAGACAGCAGGTCTGCTGCGAGCACTGAATTGAACAGTCTCTTTTGATAGCTTCCCATTTTTGTCAAACACTTTAAAAAATAGCAATTAAGTTTTGCTGTATTAAGATCCCATCTGTGCCCAGGAGCTATGAGGAACGAGCCTTTGGTTGCGCAAGGTGACACCCACACAAAGAACAGGCAGTAGCCTCTTCCTCAGAGAGTCCCCATCCTAAACAGCGAAGACAGGCAAGAGGTGGGAAGAGACATGAAGATATCCATTTAGAAGTATTTTCTTCCCACAGGCAAGCATATTGTTCCCTTTCTCTCTCCAGTGACCTTGTTGCCCATTACCCCTTTGGAGGGGAACAAAGGAGGAGGCCCCCCTACAGTCTGCCACACTTCAGGGATCAGGGTGAAAGATGGACCCTACTTAAATTCTGTAAAATGCGTAAGATTACCAAAAATACCTATATGAAACATCTAATTAACATTAACTGTATCAAAAGGAAATTGTCATGAAAAGATTCACATCCCTGACAAATACAACACAGGCTTTTTTTTTTTTTTTTTTTTAAAACATGGTCATATTTTCCTCTTTCTTCCTTAAGAATCTTAGGTTCAGACCATCAGATCACTACCAGGAACCTAGCATACAAGAAATACCTTTTCTGCCCAAATACAATGCTGTACTTGAGCAAGATCTCCATGTTCTAAAAAGCTTATTTCTAAGTTCAGGATAAAATGATGATTTCAGTTAATAATTCAGTTCAAACTGAGTGTTGATGCATGCATGCACATACACACACACATTGAGAATCAAATGTCTTCCAAATGACCTCAGAATGTCAAATGTTAGAAAAACTGCTTCTTCCTTGCTCTAGAGTGAGCGTAGGACTCGCAAGAAGAAACTTTTTGAAATAAACTCAATCAATCTTTGCGTCAATAACAATTAATAAATAAAAAATAAAAGGACCAGAAAGTCACAAAACTCAATGATTTCAGAAAAACAGACCACAAACCCATGTACCTCAAAGGCTAATGAAAGATATGTTTGTCTTTGTTAAATGAAATCAAAGTAATTCTGTTGTGAGGAACTTGAAAGCTTGGGTGCTACAAAGCACTGGCTGAATATTAACACCAAGGTTATGGTATTATATGCTATGAAATAAAGCTATAAAGTACATTGACGTGAGCTGCCATCCGTCCTTCAGAGTTTCAGTAATCACAGAATAATGATATGAAGAACCATCAATGTCAATCCTCATTTCTTTAGCCATGCCAAGTAAGATGAGTATCAACGGGAGAAGGGGGAAACCGCTCATGGTAGTACAGGCATAAAATAGAGAAGGGGCTACAACAATATTTTTTATTATGGGGATGTTGGCAACAGATATTCTTTCTTCAATAAAATATTTATTAAGGAAAATAGAACTCTATGTTAATCACCTGTCTGCAGACAGAAGAAAAAAATAGAGGACTTAATACTGAAGCCTCAAAAAGTAAAAATGCTCAGCTGTATAGGCAAATCAGGACTGCCTGCAGCTCACCTTCAATGAGACCATCCGAAGAAGCTAGCTGATGCAACCATCTGACCATAAACTTGACCCCTAACAACTGGAGGGCAAAGTACTACTTCCACTGTGCCTTGGCAACGCAGATGGACACTCTTGTGAAAATACCTTCTATTAAAAAAAGAAGTATTTATCTAAACCCAGGCAAAATCCACACTGTGCGCTTCCTTCTCCTGAAGTGAACTGGGTGCAAGAGAGGTTGAATCTCCCCTGAGAGCTCTGAGTCGCATCCTTTTAACGGAAAACTGCAAGGTACTCAAATTATTGCAGGAAAGGCTGTGGAAGAACTTATGCAAAAACACATTTAAAGTCTGTTTTTCAGAGGCTTTTAAATGACAAATGGCAGGGCAACAGTTAATTCTTTCAAAGAGTGGAAAAAAAAGAATTAATCACCTGGGCTTGAAATATGCTACCCTCTACCAGAACATTGTACTTCTGGCATATTACCCAAACACTGAAACATGCCTGCCAGGTGCTTATTAGAGTTATTCATTTTAATGGACTTGTGCATAAGAATGAATACTAAACACATCATTTATTTATCTGATTAATCTCTACAACACCTGTTGCCATGACTCTTTATTAAAGACAGTAATGTAAATCTGCAAGCAACAATGCTGGAAAACAAAAAACATAATTAAAAACTAAGTAAAATGTCTGAATCAAATGGCAAGCAGATGAGGAGAGCCTTCCAGCCTGTCCTGAAAATCTCTGTCACCAAGCATGGACGGGCTGCCTAGGCAATGCAATTCCCCAAGTACAAAGCCTTGAAAAGAGACCATCCTGCTGCAAGTCATCTAAGGGGACTGGTTCTGATCTCATACCACCATGGGATCTAGAGTAACCCTCCTGAACGCCATGAAGCATGGCATGTCTTCATTTTCTCAACGTATTGGTGGGCTGTTCAAGGTTTTATGGTACTCTAAGGGAATTCTTCAGCCTCAGCCACAAGCTTGTGAGCTATGCCCACACGACTTCCTTCAAAGATGAAACATCAGCGAGTAGTGTTCAAGGATGAGCTACCTGCACTACCTTCTGCTTCCTCCAAACGCTTCCCTGGGACCCAAGAAGTGCTTGCAAGCAAAATGCTAAGTTGATGTACAGGTCAGCACATTGGCTTTATTTGCGTTTTCTGTTTTTAAACTCTTTGAAAGACAAATCTAACAAATCTGCTACGGAAACTGCAAGTGAAACATTTGTCTCATTAAAAGTAATTGGAAAGCCAGAATTTCATCTTTGACAAACCTGTTGTTTGATACATGTGTGCGAGGTGCCTTTTACAAATATTTCTAGACAGGGCCTATATGTAATGCAGTCATGCAAATTCCTAGCATAACTCTGACTGAAGATTCGGGTAGGACTACACGTTAAATTCATATTTCAATTCTATCACCTTGTTTGGTTCAACTGAATGGTCTTGACTATTATCTGCTATCTGCAGATTTCCTTGCTTGAGCTCCCAGTTCTTCAGAGCAGAATAAAAATTGTAAGGGATTCATTCCCCACCTGCGCTCATCCCTTACCACCAGTGTAAGTGCAGAATACGTCTATTTTTTAATTGCAGGAATAAGCCTACCTTATGCTTTAAACTAGCAAAAGAGAGCCATAGGGTGCAGGCTGCAAAGCATGCTCAGTCCTGTCAAGCACTGTGCATTTGACTTTAGTGTGGATCTCTGCATTCTGCTGCTGCTGACTGAAGCAGGAAACATCCCTTATTACTCAAGCAAAGAGCAAATCTTCAAGGCAGACAATTTTGGAAAATTAATTTCTGCACGTGACCTCCTCCATCTCATCTGACCAAAACCAAAAACTGCCTATAAAATACATTCATAAAACAGTTGCCAACTGTGTGTGTTCGTGAAACGCTGGTTTTAACGTTTACTTATGTTGCTGGAATAGCCATTGATTTTCCATGGAGTACAGTAATTACATTCTACCCAAAGTTTTAACATTACGCATCTTAATTATTTACAACATAATGTGTTCAATGGTGCACTGTATTACTTACTTTGGGTAATACATCTCCAACGTTATGATACATCAATAAAATTATTATGCAGAGAGAGACAGCTTAACACTTATCCTTCATTCCTGATGTCCCTACTTGTCTTCTAAGCCTGCGAGTAATTCCTCTCTTTAATTTAGTCAGCTGCCTGGAGGGTTTTCTAGAAAACTTTGAGGGCCTCAAACTTAACTGAATCTGAAACAAAAAGGACAGGCTATGCAATTTAGGTTTAACAAGTTTATTACCAATATGCTGGTCCTTTGACAGATCATTTTGCATTAGCGAACACCTAAAAATATGAAGCCTTTTGGCTAAAAAAATAATTAAAAAATATAGATTCCAGTAGCATGATGACATAGCAATATCTTTTCTCCTTTGGTAATTTAAATTTGTTTTTCTCTTTGGTATCTAAATTTGTAGGTGTTATTGTAAAAAAGAAAGAAAGAAAAAGATTTATTTCTAGTGAACACATAAGACTTCTCTAAATCATATGTTCCTACAATAACAAAATGTTGTTGTACAGAAATGCACTACAGAATTTTAAAATTCTCAAACAAAAACATGGTTAAGCTTGGAGTTTGGGCTCCAAATGTACTTTGAAAAGTCAAAGGGACAATGTTTTCTAGATGCGCCATTTTTAAACCACTGAAGTATCAAGGATTTGAAGTTAGCCTTTCTAACAGAATGCCACTAGTCATAACAATCCACAAAGTCCATGTTCTGAAAAAAAGGAACACCAAGCTGAGGCGACTGTATGCTTAAGACATCTTCTTTCCTCTCCTCACCAAATCCATACTGCTCTGCGCTCAGTCTCATGCTACTCCAGTATTTCTCAGGTAAGCAGCACTCCCCAAAATGAGAAGCGTGTACGTGCGTGGTGGTGACAGCACGCCCAAAACACAAAGTGCGCGCGTGAGCGTGTGTGTGAACGAAGGAAGAATTTGTTGAAGCAAACTTATCTCAGCTGTCCAAAGGTGCCAGTCCTCACTGGAAGACACAGAAGCCACATGGAAGGGGGGGCCAGGAAGGCGATGGGAAGGAGACGGTGATGGTGCATCGTACCTACGGGAGCTTGGGGGGAGCGAGGTCATCATACACCAGGGAAGAAGATAAGGGGGGATGTTATTTGTAGCAGCTATAAACAAAGGGGAAGAGGAGGAAATTCCGTACATTAAATAAAATGTTTCCCTGATCATACTCACAAGGTTATGCAGTTTATATACTGCAACTTTCCGAGGGCTGTATTTACACAATTGTAATTTTAGTCCTAAAAGTCAAAGGAAAGAAAACTCTTCAAGAGAAAAAAAATAATCATCAGCTCTCTGGAACCCCTGACTTGCTTTCTTGAGTGTTTTAAGCCTAGCCATACCTAACCACTCTCCAGAATCAGAACATGTGATTCCTGAAGGGTTTGGTTGTTTCTGAAGAAGTGAAGGTATTAGATGATTGCAGCAGGGAACTAGCTCAGATACATAATGTATAGTAAAAGGCTTGTTCTGTAATAAGCATTAAATGGAAGAGAGAATAGTGAGATCTAAACAACAGATACATTGCTTGTTGTGTTTAAATCAACACAATAAATACTTCTGCATTCACTAAAACCTACCATTTAAAAAACGTAAAGCAGCATAAAATATCGACAGAAGCTCTGGAGGTTTTCTACAGACTGATATTATTACTTCTCTTCTCTCTTTGCCTTTGAAAGATAACAGATGAAAGCTGCAACGCAAACACAAGCGATGCTGAAATACTATCCAGAGGATGGATGTAACTGGCAACCCAGAGTGACAGCACGGCTGTTCTGCAATCCGAAGTAAAATCAGAACGGGTCACTTGCGTGAGCTACGGCAGTGAAGTATCCAGTTCACATTAGTGGAGGACACTTTTTTCAGTAACCTCAGTGGGCTCCAGCTTGGGCTTTTTGACAGAAGATGGTGAGAGGGACAGTGATTGTCTGTATACACTTCTACGCGTGTGTGCGTGTGGAAAGGAGAGACACAGGTGTGTGCAAACACACACGCCTCCTAAATCTCACAGCAGTTCCCAAGCGGCTCAGAGAATCAGCCGCCCCTTCCTTCAACCACGTGCCTGCCTCCACCTTTAGCATTATCCTTCCTCTTCCTCCCTGCTGCAAAGGGGAAGGAAATGAGGTCATGCAGTTCCCTCACCTTCCCCTACAAAAAAAAAAAAAAAAAAGTGGGGGTACTGCCTTTCCAAGAGAAGTAACAAATTCTGAGAGAAAAATTAAAAAACTGTGAAAGGAATAGATAAAATATAGGAGCTCTGAATCAAAGGGTGAACCACAAAGCTAGCAGACTGCAAGGACAAGAATTCAATTATATTTGCCTTTCATATCGTTTCTAATTGCTAGGGATCTGCGTTGAAGCAAAGCATGAAGTACTCTGATCTCAGATGTACAAATTCATGCTCTGATAAATAAAACACCTCTGAAAGAGAAAAGAGGGGAAGTTGCAAGAAAAGTTTAAAGGGAAATAATTATGCCTCGTTGCAAGGCACGTTAGCAGTATGTTAAACAGGAACTCTAAAAGCAGACACTGATTAGGATGGTTAGATTTTTTTCCCCCAAAGAGAGATGCGACATTGGAGATATAGAGGTACAACGGACACCGAGTACAGCAGTAAACATCCTAAGGTACAAAACGAAATTTTCCTACACAGCGCAGCGTAGTGTGGAGATTATCAGGCTACCTGTAAATCTGCCATAAACAAAATGTCCCAGACCAGACAGAGTTGGCCAAGACTGCAGCTTCCACAGCACTGCCGTTAAGACCAGCTATAAAGCTCAGCTAAGAGCAGTATTCTACCATAGGCTACCACCGGTACAAGTCTGCCAGATTTTGGCCAGGCTCGTTGAACTCCATGCTGTGTCTACCTTCCTAGCTGCAAGGCTGCAATTCAATGTCAACAGAAGAAAGAGGAATAACTTTTTTTCTTTTTTGTTAAGCATGTGTTTTAGTTAGTTAGGAGATCACAAACCCCATCCTAAGCAGCAATACTGCTAAGCCACTGCAGCTAGCTTTGCAGAAGGACAACTAACAGCAGCTTCCAACAACCTCTTCCTTGGGTGAGGAAACCTCACTCTCTGCTCCCCTGGGCCAACAAAATTTGTCCAAATCTCTTAAATGACTCGGCTAGAAACAAGCTTGGATGCTGGACTAGTTAGCAATTAAGATCCCACTTGGTAACGACAGTAAATACCTGTTGTCTGTAGGTGCTTCTAGTTTTTAACCATTTTTTCATTATACCAGTGATAGAAGCCTTGCTCTCTCTGGCTGAAGTCTTCACTCTTTCCCCCATCCACATAGATCTACCCAGTGGGACTCCTGGAATTTTCCTTGGGGTGCAAAAGTGATAGCATTTGCTTTGTGCCTTTGTGGGGCAGACAAGAATTTAAAAGGTTTAAGCAAAGTTACAAGGGAAAATGTAATGGTATTTGGAACTTTTAAAACAATTTACCTCGTTCTGAGCTTAGCTCAGAGACTACCCTTTCACAGTCAATCTTCCCCAGCCATCTCTCAATATACTGCAAACAAGATTAAGCTTTTGTTACTGTCTCAAAGTCAATCAGGGTCATCTGCAGCAGACAAGGATTGAAGGTGTTTTTTAACTTGCTCTTTATCCTTTGGTGATAAGGTTCATTCCTTTTCAACTACATTCCAAACTGGGGGAAATATTTTTCTTTCATACTTCTTGGCAAACTTTGGAGGCTTTTTCCCTTCCTTTGGAGCCAAGCACTTTGAAGGACATTTTGTCTGTGGAACCTAACTTTGAAAAATTTTCAGTCTTTTAACAGCAGCAATGGATCCAGTTCATGATAGCTATTTTAACACACACCTATCCAACTCTCAGTTTTCAAGAGATTGCTTCCTCTCCTTGCTACTGTATTAATTCCACTGATATTGCAGTTCTTTTTTGGTGGTGGTGGTGGGTTGGTTTATGCTTGTTTTTTTAAAGGATTGTGGTTTGCCTTTTAGATATAGAGCTCACCCACCGTGTATGGTCCATTCCTTGAAAAGAATTGTTATAGAGACAGACTCATAAAGGAGGTAACTGAAGTCTGCAAAGAGAATGGTTTGCTTTTCAAAGGGATGTTCAGCTCAAAAAAACTTTTATTCGCCTTTTCTGAACAAATGTTTCACGGATGACTCTTCATTGCACAAGCACTTCACCATCTGTCCAGCCTTGGGAAGTCACACAAAATGCAGATCACTTATAGCTACCTATTAGCCCGAGCTGGAGACTCAGCTCTCTGGCATCTATCACACACACATCTCCGCCGTAATGGCTTTCATTCACTGCTCAGTATCACAGCTTTTTTGCAGTTCTGTCTACGCTCGGCATCCGTGGTCCCAGGCCAGCGAGATACTATCACACCGAGCTGCAGAAGGAACATATCTGCTGGCAGAGCCTCAAGCTCAAAGTGGTCCAGCTAAAAGACTCATTTCCAAGCATCAAGCTGTCTTCAAGTTTCCTCCCTCGCTGACTCTTCATGCACTAACATTAGCAAAGTGCTCATCCCACACCACGGTCCAAAGCGCAGGGACTGTCCTCTTGGCTTCAGGACAGAAAGGTTCAGTGAAAGAAACGAGGTTCTTGGCCAGACTCTTTCATGAGTGAAATCAAACTCACATGATTAAATGTCTGATAAGACATCTGGTGTATTCTCTGACCCTGTTAGGAGTTGCACACTTTACACTCTCTCACTTACTCTGTCAGCTTCAGTTGTCCATAAAACACATAAAGCTTTCAGTGTATGAAGTTAAACATTTTTACTGTGATATTGCAACCTTAAGTTGAGGGCTCAGCTGCTAGATGTAAAGAGCGAGAAAGAACCAAAGAAGTGTGACAGCAGAAAAACATTCAGTCTGCAAGAAAAAAGGATGTCAATGTTTGTATCTTGGAAAAGGGAGAATGTTTGGTTTTGCTTTTCTGCTTATACACTGAAATCCTCTTTCTTGAGAAGATTAAAGCCTTAAAAAATGAACTCTTGAATGGTTTCTGAGAGCATTTCTTCATTTAGAGAGAACAAAAACTAAACATAGCAACATACTGACTTGACACCTACCCCATTCTCCTTTCAGGGTGCAGACCCAATGCAATGCAGTTAACTAACTCTTCAGAGACACGTACACCCAGAACATGTAGGGTGAAATCCACTTAGAATGGTAACTACATTCATGAAAAATCTATGCCTGCCCATGTGGCTCTGAATGCCAACAACAAAAGAAGTTCAATCGCATAATCATGCTTTATCCCACAACAAACCACCTAGCCAGATTTGCCTCTTACCACCTCTTTTTTTAGGGCTAGCTTCTGTCTTCAAATCGATTTTAATAGGATTGTGGGGTATAGCTGAGCACAAAAGCAAGAACTCTGATTTCCCAGTGTTTCAGACAGATTTCTAGATTACTGCTAGCACACAGATAGGCATTGGGCTATTAGGACAGATCAGGTGCTGAGCAGTGAAAGAAGGCTACCTTCTCCTCTTTCATCAAGCTGCCTGTGCCTTTCCGTGTTTCCTGAGAGCTTCTTGTAGCTTGTTTATCTGCTGCCTTTTTCCTCTTGATACTTCTGTTTCCTCTGCCATTTTCAGCCATAAATTTTTCAATATCACATCTCGAGTTGAAGCGAGTGAAGCAACATATATAGATAAAAATATACGTAGGCACCCCCCCACACAAGCATGCATAAACACAAGAAGTATATAAAGCTGTACAGTATAAACTGTATTTTAAATGAGTATGTACCAGAGATGATACTTGGCATTCTCACTATGTCATGCTCTTCACCTCCTGGAGAGTTTTTCATTCGCTCTTCCTTTCTGAGCATATATATACATATGCGTGCACGCCCATATACACGCATGTGTTTGTGCGCATATAGAATTGAACAGCGGGGTATTTGTAGCATGTAGGAAAACCGAGGAGCATGAACTGTCCTGCTTGCTTGCAGTCCTGCTTTGATGCAAAGCAAAGGCTGCGTGTATCCCTTGTGCACTGCTGCCGGACAGGAGCTTTCAGAGACTAATCCTGAATCCTGGCAGTGAGATTTGTCAGGTTTTCTAATGCAGGAAGCTTCCTGGCAGAACTGGCCGAGTTACTGCACCACTGCTTTAGATCTCTGTTACTGCCTCCAAGGTCAGCTGTCCACTTTAAAAGAATGAAAAGAAAGATCCAAACAAGTTCAGGGCCAGTGGGGCAGCAGGACTACTGCATGTATAAGGAGGGATACAGAGTGGAAACGCAGAACTGAGCTTGTGCAGATGTGTTCTGAAACGAAGAGCACGAGTAGCGAGAATTTTAGGTTATGGTTACCTTAGCCTGCATTTTTTCCAGCTGCAGCTAGCAATTGCACCTGGACTACAACCCAATTCTGCACCAGCAGAAGCCATTTGCAAACCTCGTTCTGACATAGCTGGAAGCAATTTGATTCCATTAAAAGAGGAAAACAGACAAGTTTTACAAGTGAAAAAAAAAAACAAACCTCTAGGAGCTAGATCCAACAACTAGTTGGGAACTCAGGGATGCCTTTTCCTCTCCCGCCTCAGCAGTTTGGCATTAATTCTGAGCAAAGTGAGAACATACCACATGCCAGTATCAAACAAGGCACCTTCACTATACGTCTGTCAGCCACGGTACTGGAAGGAGATATAAACCCTGACTGTACTTCAGAAGTCCACCTCTTCTCATGTGGGCACATACTACTGTCACCAAGTTTTACATCATTTAGCACAAGGGGAGTCCATGGCTATGATCCTCCTTCACCTGGCTTCGGAAATAACTAAAATGACAGCCTTGAATATTGACAGAGAGAGTTGCCAAAATAAATTTGATTAACTGCCCAGGGACATCCATCTTTACTCATTACTCTCTGAAATTTTCAGAGTAACAAAAGTTTTTCACCTGGAGGATTTAGAAAAATCATACTGAGCTAGAACCAAGGGACCTTCTCCACTCAATTTACAGTTGATATTATTTGCAAAGCACTTCCTTCAAGGAACAAAACCACTGTCAGAGAAGAGGACAATGACAGATTGCCAAATCTTTTTACTCCTAATCACTGCAGAGGAAATAGGAATTGGGTTTCTTGAAGACACTTCGCTGCTAAAACCTGCTGCTAACCACAGACTAAAATAAAACAAAACTCCAAACCAACTAACCAAACAAAACCCCTCCACATCTACGACCTCTGATGAAAAGAGTTATACCAAACAATAATATCACTAACCAGTCATCCTATCTCAGCATGTACTCATAACCACCATAACACGAAGATTTAAACCACTCTGAAATGAAATCCTTGTGCAAAATGAAGTTGCTCTATAATACAACAAAAACAGGTGCCTTCCCAATTACACTGCTTGTTTTAAAAAATGAGAACGGAAAAAAAAGGAAAGGCAGAGACCAGAATTTTTTTTATCTCCTCCTCTTCCTCACAGTTCCTTGAGCAATGTGACTGGACCAAGCACTACCTTTGCCATTTTTTTTGTGCTACATCCATTGTCTGCAGAGCTGCTGAACGCAGCACAGCCCATCCGTAAGAGAGTACTACTAACGCACTTGTGTACACAATGCCCAGAGCACGTGAAATGTCACACACTAGGATATGTAGCTTTGTTATTTGAGCTGCAGAAAGTTGGTGGGGGTGGGAGGATTCTGGTTTGGGGAGGGACTGTTAGTAGTTGTTCTTTTTAAATCTCTGGAAGTTCCTGTTCAAATTCCCTGTATTGACCACAGACGCCTGCAAGGACAGTGCCTTGAAGGAGAACTGACTCTCACTGCTGTACACACAGGCATGGCTGGAGATGACTTTCCCAAATGCACCCCTGTAAAAGCCAACCCATGATGCAGGAACCCAGCAGAGACAGAAAATTTACCTACGTGGTTCTCTGCTCTATGCCTCATAGCACACTGCAGACATACCCTGGTCTAAGACATCGGTAACTTGCTTAGGCTGGTTGGTCACTACTGAGACCAGCAGCAGAGTTTTAGTGATGTGGTATAATAATGAGAAGTTTCCTAAAACATTCCAAAAAAAGCAGTCAAGGTAGAGCTTGTGTGCACTTTGGCTATACTAACATTCAGTGCAGCCTCCATAAAGGCATTCAGCAATGACATAATGCTTCACTTGACATTTTTTACAGATAGAGATAAACTTACAAAACATGAAATCTAGATAATTCTTCACTTGACTTTCTTTGGATAGGTCTAAGTGCTTAAAAATGTCAAAGGATGCTAATTCTTAATGATGATTTTACAGAGAACTATCAAACACTGTCTGACATTTAGGATTCAGTTCTCTGAGAAATGAATCCTAAATGGGCACTTTAAAATATTTAAAGGCTTTTTTTTTTTCCCTTGACATTGCCTCTTTGCTCAAAGGCACGAGACAAATACATACTGAAGAACAAATAAGGCTTTGAAATGTCGCAAACATCACCTTGCTGCTGCACTCCTGTAACATTCACAAAATGTCAAAAAGATCTACTTGCCTCCCCATGTTATACTGTTGCTTTTGAAGACAATAAATGTTAGCAAGATACTGAAGCAATGTATGCTCAAAGATGCTGTTCAAAAGAGAAAACGGTTTGTTATTTTTGGTTTCTATAGTAGATTAGCTACCCGCTGTGAAAGTCTACATGGCAGATACAAAATATAGAGACACACCTTTCTTTTCAAAGCTCTAAGTTCATAATAGTTTGGGATGCTCCAGCGCCCATCCCATGGCTCCCTGTGCAAACCAACCTCCTACAAAGCAAATCAGAATGTGCATTTTCATAATTAAAGACAGCATCCCTTAGTGTTCATATTCTTGTGCTAAGGGCTCACCCTTTCCCTGCTGTGGGAAAGAGACTGTATCTAAAGATGCAGTGCAGCCCTCTTTCTCAAAGACAACAGCTGAAGAGAAGTCTGCAAAAAGAACAGTGGAGTGGCTTTGTCATCAGAAATATACTGCAGATCACCAACAGAAATAGCGGAGAGAATCAGACATCCAGCACCTTGCTTTTGCAGAAATACCTCAGGTCTCCATATTCCATTTTATTGACCTGATATATTCACTGGAATCTAATTTAGTTGGTTGGGAGTGATCCGTATTACATTTAAAAAGTGGCAAGACACTTCACCTAAGCCTATGTGGGATTATAGGCTTCTTTAATCTGCATTTGAGGTCAAGAGAACCTTAGTCAGCTGTGAAACTATGATCCCATGTGAGCAAATACAGACTATTTGACATCATAATGCATCTGGAAAAAACCCAAAAAACTAAGGAAGGTATTCCGGAGAACTGTTGCATTTCGATACCAATTGGCAAAGCTATTCCAAAGTAGAAAAATAAGCACTCCCATTTCTGGCACAAACTTTTGGGTCTGCATGTGTAAAGAGAACATCTACAACTGGCTGTAGGTTGTGGCAGACTCTGACAAACATAAGCCCTAGAGACAGCAGCCTGAAAGGTGGCAAGTTAGCAGAAGCAGTACCAGAGAGGAGTGAAAGGAAAGATACCGAACTCTCTCTGCCATCCTCCTTACCACAGCCTTACTTCTCTGGTGTGGAGTGTGGTCTTGAGATACTTAAAACCCTAGTGAAAGACATTCTGAGGAAGGGTGTCCAGTGTTTCTTCTTCCCCTCCTCTTAAAAGCTCCGCAGGCTTAATGCCCAAAACCTCCTTTCTTGAGTGTGAGCAGCTGCTTCGTTCATCTTTGTACTACTGAACTGCACTTTAGAGCTAGAAATCAAGATAAAGCAAGCCTGAGATCTCTGAGGGCGGTATAGATGAGAAGCGCACAATGAGGAAAGAGTCACTACTTCCCATTTCAAGAAGCTCTGTGTATCTCTAACACCTTGTTAAGCAAAACAGGAGGGAAGAAGTGGCCTTTAAGCTGAGCTAGCTAACATTTAAACAAGTATAAGTACTCATATTGGTTCTTACTCTCAGCTTAATTGCTTAACACACATTAAGCTAGTATCTCTCCATCTGTGTGAGCAGGGTCTGGGCTTTTCACTGCAAACATTTCACATGAAGGCGGACAAAAGAAAAGCCAGCTCATTTCTCTCTTCTCTAAGAATATCAAGTCTCTCATTTAAGGAACCAGCTTGTGCAGGTCACCAATGACAGCAAACATTTATGAAAGCACCAGCACCCTTGGCTGTCCCAAGGACTAACGAGAGACAAATCCGAATCCTGCATGAAGTGTGCTGGGCAGCATGGGCTCATGATACAATTCACTGACATTATTCAGCAATGACACTGTAAGAAGAATAAAGTATATCCTTCAAGTGACTTGGTCAGCTCTGGGGACAAAGACAGCTTGAAACGACCTGTGTCTCCATGAGGAATTTGAGAAGATCTTGAGCAGACTGTAATGCTTCTGTCTGCCGACTGCTCTATCTCCCTGCAACATACCTGCACAGCACAAGAATTCTTGACTGACCAGATCTAAACAGCAAAAGTGAAATGACTATAATGTTTTGGGTGATGACAACCTTCCCATAAGGGAAAAAGAAAACGTGTCTTAACTGACAACAAAGTATTTTTTCAGAAAAATACTAGTTTACCCATACGGAAAAGTCATAAAGAAAAATTCAGTGGATGATAAGATGCCCTGAAAGGGAAGCTGGCATTCCTAAATACTTTTGATTACACTAACAACTCATTTTCCTTCATTCAGGTAATGCCTGGGAGCTCCCAGGACTTTGTGGATCTGACAAAGTTTCAGTACCTTCACTGTCCCAGACCAGCTTTCGCCTCTGGGAGTCCTGACTCCAAAGTCAGAATCAAGAAAGCCCCAAAGTCAAGGCTCAAACCAGGCCTCTTAGCCTACATGCTGCACAGTTCAGAAATCCTGGGGTGGCCACAGAGCTCTCAGGTAGCTTTTCTCAGGGAACTGATACTGGGAACAGCTTCTTGCCTTACAAGCTTCTTGCCTTCTCAAGCAGCCAGATACCATCAGACAATTTCAGATTTGCTGGTGTTTCCAAAAGAAAAATTTTGAAACGTGAATTTCTGAAAAGTAATCACTTTGGACTGACTCAGAGCAAAAAAAACCCCACAAGTTCTGAAGTGTCGAAGTTCCATTTCTTTAACGTCGCAGAGTAGCCTTGAAACTTGGCAGGAACAGGCTGGTTCATCAGGTCTCTACTTGATGGTTTCTAAAAAGAAATAAAAGATTTGCTGAGAGAGATCTTCCTCTTGATTTTATAGCAGATCTCTCATTTTTGGACACATGTTATCAATTAATATGTATAATATGACTGAAATAACCGGGGAGCTGCTAAAGTCCTGTGTACAGCCCCCATCAGTTAATATTTAAAACAGGGAAACAATAACTAGGCATGATTTAAGATGTAGGAACTAACTACTAGACAATGGGGCTTTATGTCAGAAAAAGTAATGGATTGTGGTCTGGTCAATAAACCGTGAAGAACCGCTTGGAACTGCCAAGATTAGGGACAAAGTAGGTACTCATTGACCACCTACACAAATGATACCACCTACTCAAAAGAAGACAACGAAGGAAGAAGACAGAGTCTGTGCACTAATTTACATGAGAGGCAAAGAAGAAAGAATCAATCATTAAGGAAAATAACAATGAATATGTATTAGTTAAGTGTATAAACGTGAGGATTTTTGAGACAAGGGTGTCTTGTCTTGAGACAGGCACCCATTCATGCGCATCAATGAAAATAATGTGAAAATACCTTGACTCTGTGTGTTATTGGTGTGCACACAGGGTAAATGAACCCCGTTTGTGGGACAACACTCAGCTGGACATCTGCATATAAGTTTGTGACCATATTCTTTGTGCACTATTAAGGCAAGTTATCTACACTGTACATAACTTTCATCTTTTGATGATGTCATCTCTAGAAATCATTCTCCGTTTCATTATTTCACCAGCAGGTCCCATTAGGACATTCCCTATAATCATATCAAATTCTCTTTCCCAAGAAGGTACAGTAAAAAGGCAAAACCATCAACACAAAAGGCAACCAGTGATCTACTCCCAGAAAACCTCAGAGGATGTCAGGCATTCACCAAAAGCACAGTGGATGCCTAAAAGTAATGATATTCTCAGTCCTGTACGATCATACAGAGCTGATAAAGGCAATCCTGGGACTGTCTCACAACAGGGAGCTTGTATAGTGGACTTTAATTGAATTTAATGCTAGAGAAGTTTTATATACCAGGGAAAACTCATCCCAGAGAGCTTTTTAGAACTAAATTTTCAAAAGAACATCTGTTTATGCAGGCATCTGAGTTTTCAGGCAGGAACAACAGGATTTAGATCCACGACTGTCGGATAGAGCAAATGTTTGTGCAAGCAACCCATAAAACTCAATTCTATTGCTTCTGCCACTGCAGGTAGGTGCACAGGATAAGGATTTGGTGCAAAACAGCAGGAAAGGGTTGTCTTACCCTGCATGTGCACCCCAAACAAAGGTATACACTAGCTTTGCTTCCTGCAGACACTGGGAGAAGTAAAGCAGTTAAATGCCTTATTCAGTGATGCAATATTGTTCTCTTTCTCCCTCCTGATTTTTCACTCTGATGTTTCCTGGCTCACAGTTAACAGGTCCACAACTAATCAAAAGTTCATTAAGACATCAAGGAGACAAGAACAGCCAGAAATTTCGAGGGAGCATGTTTTTGTCCATGAATTATTTAAAATCTACTCATTATTAAGAAGTAAGCACAAGGCTGTCACAATGAATCCATCTCTCAACACAGGACGATTATCCACTACATTTGGAAACAACTCGGTAACACTGCAGAGGAGACCCGGGGGGACTAAGGCTGGAGCATGACCTAATGCTTTTTAATTGCTGAGGCAACAAAGGCTAACAGGGTTCCTGGCTTTGCATTCCTACCAGGTAAAAACAGTGCAGTAAGCCAGCCATAGGTGAAGAGAAAATAAAAAGAGAGGATAACTACAGAGACATCAGAAAATCACAGCTATTTTTTTGCTACTGAAAGTTGAGAAAACAAAACATGTTAAACTGTGAAAGAAAATAAATATTGTATTTTACATAAGCATCAAGAGTTAAGTAAGTCTAAGAAATAAGCTAGTACACCAGAAACCAGGACTGTCATAAATCATTATTTCATATTTCTGTAAAATTCCAAAGCCTAAGAGCTAAGTTTTCAAAAGTGGGTATCAACCTGAACAGTATTCACAGTGGGGTCTGTGACTGCAGACTCTCAAATTCCCTGGTCCTGCATACCTGTGTGCATAAAATTCTGAGCACAAATGGTGTGTGGGTGTGCACTCACATACGCACAGTACCATTTGTGTATCTACTTTCCGATGAGGGTCATCTGTAGACATAGGCAAAGTAGGCAGTTTTCAAGAACAGATACCTGCTGGAGGTGATAAAAGGAAAAGAAGCAAAGTAGGTCTGACTGCCTATTGTTGGCTTTGGAAAGGTGAATATGGCTGGTGCTGCTGATAAGGAAATGGCTACTGTAGTTTTCTTTAAAAGCAAGTATTATATAAAAATAATAATAAATTAAAACTTTTAAAACATTGACTAGACAGTCCACTGGTAAGTCTGAGGCCTACAGCAATTTGCCTGAATTCCTTTATGAGAAACCTCCTTCCTTTCCGTTTTGTTTCTCCAGAATCCCCTATTAACGAGCTCAGAGTCCCTTACAATCGGAAAACTTGTCAAATAAAAAGATATTGCCTAGCGATACATGTGATCACATCCCAATTACGAAATATCACTTCAGAGGTGGTGGGACTCAGAATAAGCTCAGCGTGGCTCCTGAGGGTAACAAATTCCATGTCTCTTTGGTGAAGAGACATCTGGGATCCACGTGACTGCCTGCTCTTTGGTCCCTCATTTCAAAGAAGGGTAGTGCTGAGGTCTCCTTAACAGACCGTATAACTAGCGAGAAAAGAAGGGGGAAGGGAGAAGCAATCTTTCACCTGCTTTGCTGTCGTATGCAAAGGGCTCCCCATATACCAACCGAGCCACTACAGTAACACCAATTCCTTTCTGAAAAGGAATTTCAAAGCCATGGAGCAAAACAGAGACAAATGAGTGTGAAAGGATGGGAGCGAACCCCCAACATGAAGCAACAGTAAACCTGTTCAGAAGCACGACACAAACGCCAGCTAGGAGCTTTTTCTCATTGCTTATTTTAAAGCACACAAAAAAATGCTGAAAGAATAATCTTCCCCATCCACAAGGTGTAAACCCATAGTTGCACATACCAAAATGACTAGGAATTTACTACTTTGCTATGTCCCCACAGTCGACACTACTTTAGAATTTAAATATTTTTGGCTGAGCTTTGTGAAGAGTAAGTTGCAATGAAAAAAGAAAAAAATGACCTGCTATTAAGATTTTGCAGAGCTGAATTAAAAAAATCCTCATCCTTACCATCCTAATGCTTTCCAAGTTCAAGAGGTCAGGAGTGCTACAGGGGACCTCGAGGCACCACAGATGAGAGAAATGATCCCTGTGGGTTCCCCCAGGGCAGCCATTCTACCTAATGGAAGGAAAGAAGGAGCACTCAGCCAAAGCCAGGCTCCAGGGGGAAGCCAGGAAAGCTCCCCAGGTCCAGAGCAGCAAGGGATCTGAAGAGGTTGAAGGGTGAGCCAAGGGGCGCTGAAGGGAGGCAGAGAACAGAGCTGGAGAGGAGGACGAGCGACGTTTGTATTCAGCGACTGACCCAGGGATGTGCACAGAGAGGGATGAGGACAATTGCCAAAGATTCTTTTCTAATCTCTGTAGCGTTCCTTAAAAAAATGGACCTATCCCAGGTGCTTCCAGCTTCAGACTTAGTCGGTAAACCACTGATAACACAAAACACACAGAAGTTTTGGATTAGTACCAGAAACATACGATGGCAGCGTACTAATCCAACAATTTGCCATTAAAATCAGTATTTCAAGCTGAAAAACCTGTATTACTGATTTTTTCCTACTCCCTCAGGAATTAATTTTCCATTGCTCTCTAAGTCTCTGTGGCCATGTTTACCTGCAAAGTCACTTTATCTGAAAAATTGCAGATTCTAGAAAAACGAAAGGTACCTTTGGTCCAATTTTCCCCCTTATTCTCTCTCCACACTCATGACTGCTCCCCTGTATTATTGCCACCAGTTATCGGCCCGAATCTAGCTCTAGCACGCAAACAGAGACAAGATTTCTACCACTTTTTATTCATCCAGTAGATCCCACCGCTGGCAACGCCATGTACTTTGTGAATTGCACGTAAATCTCACATTAGTACCTGCGTGTCTTGGAGAACTGCAAGAGGGGACCTTCCAATTCTGCTCCGTTCCTCATCTGACAAAATGAATGCTCCCTTGCATGGAGAGATACCTGGCTCAGGGTGTGCTCTGCGGGAACTCAGCCGGAGCAGGTACAGGAAACATACCCCGTATTCTATCAGTCGTTGAACTTCTGCTAACAACACAAACCCATTTGCATACTGCGCTCATAAGCTGCCTCTGGAATATCTGAAAGACTAGTCTAGGTTTTGTCCGAACCTTGAGCTTTGGAAAGCGCTTCTTACCAAAAAGAATCTTCATAGTCCGCGTTATTAATTACTCTTTGCATTGCTCTGATTCGTTGTGACTAATTCTTTTTCTGCAACTTCTACGTGAATTACAATTGGTCACGTATATAATGTTTTTTTGTTGTTTTAGCATTTTTGTGTTTCTTTCATTTCTAACTGTGGTTGTTCCATTTGCATAAAATTTCAAATTATAATCCAGCTCTCCTGAGGTTTTATTTCTGTAAGATTTGCTCTTGAGCTAAAAGACATAATAAGCATAGAGGATTTTCATTTTTTCTAACTGTTGTTAATAAGACTATATATTTTTTTCCACAGACATAATTGTATAGCTCTAGGGAATACCACAGGGTAACAATTACATGACATTATTAAAAGCATCCTTTTAAATGTCTTGAGATCAGTCAACTGTAAATGATTTTTTTTTTTTTTTTTTACTATTAACTTTATCAGAATAGTAATACCTGAAAATATAACCAGCTTTAACAGTTCATTATAATGGAAACTTGTTACTTATGGAGAGACACTGTGTGTATAAATATGCCCATTTTTTTTCCATAATTAACGTGTGTGAAAGTTTGGGGAATCTACTTATGTATGATTCACAAATGCCAATTTGATTTTATGAACCATTTGCTATTCTTAAACCTTTTACTGTGTTCTGTCTGCTACTCCACGTACTTTGGAGAAGGGGGAAGGGCGTTGAAAGATCTGTCTCTGAACAGGCTGATTATTAAAGATTATCAGTACCTGAACCGATCCTACCTGGGGAGAACAAAAGAGTAGCAATGTCCTTGATAAAGCTGGTTTTCCCTACCTTCTCTGGAGGGAGCTGAAAGAATCCCATTTCCACAGAAGCAGAACAAAGGCTCAGGTGTCTGGCTTGGAGACCACAGAGCTTAAAAGAGTTGGGGGGGGCAGGGAGGAGGCCAATACTCGAACGAACAAGGGAAAGCTGAGCAACACGGGAAAAACGGAGAGGAGACTGTTTGCCTACAACAGCAGGTGAGGAAGAAAGAAGCTGTCAGCAGACACTCCAAGGTGCAATTCAGACAAGAAGCCACACAAAAAGGAATCTGAACCCTGTAAAACTTGTGCCTAGCGTCAGTTACTATTCCCCAACAAAAGGGAGGCTGAGGCAGCGTTTTTTATTGCTTTGCGCACAACTGCACAGTTCTTGCAGTAGCTCAGGTACAAACTGCATGGTTTGGGAACCTTCACAGAGCGCTTTTTTGTCTCCTCTTCCACATTGTACTGAACTCAGGAGCTAGCGTATTCACCAAAGGAGTTGTGGGATACGCTGCTATCTGCAGAAAGCCTGGGAAAATAGAATTGTAGGGTTTATGCAGGCTTGGAGCAGCGAACACGCTCATCTGGTGTGCTGAGACCCACCAGGACCCTGCCTGACCCCTGTGAAAGTTCAGTTGGAGCCTTCTCCTCTGGGAAATGAGTATACAGCAAAGCTATTCAGCAGAGCCTAGGATATAACACTGGTAAATCTATTTAATAGTAAAGCGAAAAAAAGATCACCTCTAGCAGTTCAATTTCTGAACTTGTAATTGCCTCAAAATGCCATTAAACTACTCTGTTATAAAGGCACCATTTTAAGAGGCAAAAGTGAAGGAGTAGAAAGCAGTTTGGAGATTTCATTCTTTTACAAATATACATCAAGTAATCACCAGCGAGATCCAGGCACTTAAACCAAGGCATGACTCTCAGGAAGCAACGGGGAGGACGCATCTCAACAAGAGCCGAACTGCAGCAGGGCTCGGTCAGGATTGTACCTCCAGGACTCGTACCGAACCACGAGGAACGTCAGAGTGGTGCATCCCCACGTTCAGTCTACAAACACTGTGACTGCCTGCAGCTGTGGCACAAAGGAACTTACTTGAGGAATTCACACTTGCAGTGCTGCCAGGCGCTAGAAGCACATAATTCCATTGCTTTTCCAACAAGCATCTGGGCAGCGTGGAGCACAGATTGCAACTCACGCTGGGAAGCAATAAATGTTTCTCAGTGTCACATATACAGGCATCTGAAACGCACCCAGGCAACCCATAACCTGAAACCCACAGCACAGCCACCAGGGAAGCAATGGGAAGAAGGACCAAGCCAACTGGTCTCCTTATTCCCAATAAGCAGATGCTTCAAATAATCAGGACAAGATCCCCAGAGCTTTGGTCCCAAAGGTCCCCAAATGGTTACTTTAACTAACTCTGCCCACCTCTTCGGATTCCCAGAACCTGGGTGTCGTGGACAGCAATTAAGCACCACACAGCTGCTCACTCACTCCCCCCTGTCCCACCACCGGTGGGATGGGGGAGAGAATCAAAGAAAAAAAAGTCAAACTTGTGGCTTGAGATAAAGACAGTTTAATAGGACAGAAAAGGAAGGGAAAATAATAATAATAATAATAATAATAGAATATACAAAACAAGCGATGCACCATACAATTGCTCACCACCTGCTGATTAAGGTGAAACGACACCAGGGATCCTTTAACTCGCAACACTCAACTTTTAGTTGCTCACAACAAGAATTGGCACGCTCACCACAAAAAATGGTACGCTCACAACAAAAACTGTTATGAAACTACATCAGTAAACTGTGTAGCATGCTAACCATACATCACCAAATGTATACTACAGGCCTTGCTTATTTGGGGATCGATTCAGAGAAGAAAATAAGGTGAGCCCTCCCGTTGGGTCAGGAGGTTCAGAGCAGACCCCCTTGCTTTCCAGACTCCTTCTCAGAGAGGAGCCCAGGGACAGCTGGATCCGCTCCTACTCCCAGACTTGGTCAATGGTTTATGTCTAAAGGGATGAGATATAGAGACTATGGAAAAGGAATGAGAAAAAGAGAGAAGAGAAAGATTTCACCAGTCCTGGATCCAGTGTTGGTCCAGTCAGGTGAGGGATCCAGTCCCGGTGGGCACACACACCTGGGGCTTCAGTTTCTGTCCTTTTAGCCTCTCCTTGCCCTTCCTTCAAGCAGACACTGGAACTCATTAGGCTAATTAGGTGTCACAGGCAGTTTGTGCTTCCAGAACCTTGGGGAAATGGGTGGGTGGGCCTGGGGGTCATAGGTGCAGGAACAGTAAGAAGACTGATCTCATAATTAAAAAAAAGTCTGCTACTTTTTTAGTGCGGCACCAAAACTTAGTCAAAGTCCTCCAAACCCACAGGATAGTGCCTTTAAGTAATAAGCATTTCAGAGAAAATTAGGCATCAGAGTCAATGCCTAATTAAGATCGACAACTCATGGGGAGGTCTAATCTCTCTTTTTCTGCAAACTCAGCAAAGCAGCCCAGTTATCAGTTCACAAAGGGCAAATTACAGTCAGAAGAGTGTTTGTTCTCCTTAGGTCAAGTTCTGCCAGAAAAACACAGCATCACCCAAACAGTTCTGGTGCCATTCACAGCACAAAGGGCTGGATCAAACACAGCGCAACAGCCTTTGATGTAAACAAACCAGGCCATTTTCCCCTCCCTCCCCAAAGATTGTTTTTATGCTAAGAAAGACAAAGAGTTGATTGGAGGGACCTGCAATCCACTCCCATAATGGGGTGTAGGTGAAGCAATTGGGGCCGAAGAAAACATAATTGAAGCCCTTCCAGGACATGAGTTGTGACAGGGTTTGTACAATAGGAGGGTGAAAAAGCTAGAAGAGGAACGTGAACGTCTTAAAAATCCATCCCAAATCTCATTATGGCCAGGAACATCTATTCCAGAGCAGACTAATTTTCTGGATTGTAGTGCACTTAAAGAAAATATAGCCCAGCTTTTTCAATCATGGCAGATTCATCCTTTTCACACTTTTATTAACTTGGCATTTTATTTCACTGAAAAGCTATACGCCCTCCACATAAAAATGTGTCTCACAAATGCAATTCTCAACTAAACAGCCTTTTAAGTGCTGCTTGCCTTTGAGTTTATCCCTGGGGGGGGCATTCAAGGAGGAAGAGTGTGTGTGGAGGAGAGATTCATATTGGAGAAATTCTCTGCAGCAATACAGTAACCCCAGATCTTTGGTATACAGTTTCAGAGCATTCTGTATCTTGGCTGTATGTCAGGCTTTATTAAATCTGGGTACCACATTAGAATAAACATTTGTCTCAGCTTTTCATAACATGGTCACCTACACCATAACTAGCATACAACTACAGGCCATCAGTGTAAGTGTTAAATTTTATTTGAAGATCCCAGGTTGCAAAATCCACTAACAGAAACATCTGATGTGCCAATCTCTCTCCAGCCTGCCCTTCTGTCCATCTGCAAGAATGGCAGGGTGCCCGCTCTCAGGCTGTAACAACAAATTGGCCAAAGAACAACAGGCCCTCAGGAACTGGCTGGAAAAAAAAAAAAAACCCAACCAAAAAAACCCGAACCAAAACAAAAACCTGTGCTCCAACCTTGCCCCTTGATAGCAGCCCCTACACTCACTGCTTTACCCTTCTGTGAACTTACACCAGTTTGGGGGTTTTAGATTAAAAGTTGCTGGTGGAGTCACAGCCCTGGGATAGATACAGACAGCTGGCTTGGCTGTACGAGGGCAGCAGGGATCATTCTGCAGCCATTAAAATAGCATTGTCAGAGAGAGCAGCATCTTAAATGGCACCTGTTGGCACTTTATGTGCCGCAAAACAATACATGCAAAAGATGACAAATACCCTGTGCAGGTTGGGTTGAGTCCAATGATTTTACTACAGCATTTGTCAGGGAAACGCTAATGCTGGTTGAATGTTGCACTGTAACAGAAAAATCCTGCCAGTAGGAACTGTACGGAGACAAGATCCCTGCCACCCAGCAGACATGCAGAACTACAGAAGAAAAAACAAACAACAAAGCACTGCTTAAAAAAAGAAAGAGGATGGGCAGCAGACTGGAGCTCCAGACATGTCTACTAAAGTCCCTGAAATGTGTCCTTCAAATGGTGACAGAAGCAACACAAGCCCTTCTGTGTCTAACAAAACAAAGATGCACTTCCACATTTGGAATCACTGTGCTCTGCTCTCCTGGTCTGCTCCAGCATTTACCCAGGCACAGCAGAGCCGTAGGGGATGGAGCAGGCCAATGTACCTCTCTTCCCTTTAAAGGAGTAGGGATAATCATTTATCTCACTGCTGACATGCTTTGCTGAAGATAATTTATTGCTCCCTCCCCCTCCTAGTTTCTCTAAACGCCATTTCTCCTTTACCAAAATTTCCTCTAAGCATTAAGCAAGCATGCCCTAGAAGAGAGTAGCTGCTAGTGAGGTGCAATAAGGCATCTACCATGTAACTTCACCATACAGAAGCAAATCTGGGGATCTAATTTATGACCTTTAAAAAGAAAGTTCTAAAAGAAAAAGCTGTTTGGGACCTACCTGATTCTCAGTACTGAAAGACACCGAGTTTTAAAAATACTAATTTCCAAATTTCTTGGTAAGCTGAATTTGCTAAGAATAAAAAAGTAACTCTTAGCCAGGGGCTGTCAGCAGCATGAGGGGCCAATTTCACATATCTAAGGGTTCCTCTTACAATTTGAGCAGTGTTGGTCTGAGTCCCATGCAGACACATGGAGAGAATTACCTACTTTCATTAAGAGTCTTTACCAGCAACACTCCCTCAATTCCAAGGGAAGAAAGCAAAAACATGTTTTAGGCAGAAGAGAAAGGAGCCGAGTGGGAAACAAAATAAACTTGGGAAAGCCAATGGGTGATAAATCAGTAATAACTTCTAGGCATGGCACTCCTACCTCCCAGATCTCTTGGCAATACGTCTAACTTCAGCCTTTCTCTCACAGCTGTGAGTGGCTATTGAACCAACATTTCAGTACTAGCGTGAGCCATATCCCTCATTCTCTGCTGTCACAGTTGCAGTTTGCTGTTCCAGTTCAGCTCTGGGCACTAAGAGATGAATGGCTCTGAAGGCACTAGTTAAGGTTATCTCAGCTGCAGTGCACATGCTTTTATTTGCTGATAAGTAAAAACAGGAGTCCCTCACTGGAGGCTGCCTCTTGATTCAATCACTGCCTTCCAGAGCTCCAGCACAAGAGATCTATTTCCCGCCAGCCCCCTCAAAGCCACAGAGACTCAGTACTGAATCTCCAAGAAGGAAACAACAGGTGCACGAAAACAATTAAAGAGCTCTTTCTAACACTGATGCAGACCCCGGGCAAAAAAACCCCAAGAGCGGCTATTTTTTTTCTTCACTTAACCTGCCTTGCCACGGAAATGAGGCTGATGCAATCTCTGCTTTTGTCTCTCTTCTTCTAAGCTTCTTACTTCTCTCCACCCCCAGTAACTCCAGAGCCTAAAAGAGGTGTTTCAGCACAGTAGAGGTCTCTGAGGTTCCTACAGATTTCATTGGGAAAACAAAGAGGAAAGGAAAGGGGAAAAAAAGGAAAGGGGAAAAAAAGGAAAGGGGAAAAAAAGGAAAGGGGAAAAAAAGGAAAGGGGAAAAAAGGAAAGGGAAAAAAAGGAAAGAAAAAAAGGAAAGGAAAAAAAGGAAAGGAAAAAAAGGAAAGGAAAAAAGGAAAGGAAAAAAAGGAAAGGAAAAAAAAGGAAAGGAAAAAAAAGGAAAGGAAAAAAAGACGCCCATATAGAGGACAAATGGCCTATAAGCCCTACAAGCAAGGTAAACAATGAAACGGAAACGTGTACTATTTAAGACACCAGAAAATCCACAGAGGAAGAAGCTCTTACCCGTGCTGACTAAAGATTATAGTCGCAGAACAGGAAACTAGGGAACCAAAACCCTCCCACAGTTCTGCTGTTATGGGCACGTTGTATTCTGCTTTCCAATGCCTTACTCTGGGCGCGCACAGGACAGCACTACTACCTCAATGAGGAGGAATACATACCCGCAGCCTTGACAGCGTAACCGTATCTGAACTGGGTGCGGTAGTCTAACATACATAGTTTCTCTCCCTTGCACACATTCACAGGTGCCGGAGATTCTTCCCTTCCCTCCATCTCCAGGGATGGGTCTCCCCGGAGCTGCAAAGCTGCTCTGGGTCCTTCCCCTCCCCGCTCACCAACAACTGCAAGCAGCAAGCTCCCTCCTTGCTGTTGAGCTTCAGGCCACAAACCAAGGTCTGGAATGAAATACAGAAAGGAAAGAAAAAGGGGGGGGGGGGAAATCAAACGACAATTAAATCGAGATTTTGTTTTTTCTTGTATAGGATAAAGATGCCACAGGCAGACAGAATTAGTCACAGTGAGAGCGTGGACAGAACAGGTTGACAGCGCTGGTCATGAATTTTAAGAGCCAGACTGTGGACGGGCGTCTCAGCAGAACAGTAGAGGACAAGCCATTAAGAAGAAATATGATTCTTTTAGGGTGATAGGTCATCACAGGATTTCTATTTTGGGCCCCATAGTCAGCTATGCAATAGATCATGATTACCACCTAACTTGTAACAGTGTCTTGGGCGAGGGAGCATGGTTTGGCTAAACCTCAGGAAAGGGACATTGTGAGATGCAGTGCTGAATGGAGGTCTGAATCAGGTCTATGCTTCATCAAGGGCCTACAGCCATAAAACAAAACATGTCTAGCTGTTACGGTTTGGGGTTGGTTGTTTTTTTTTTTTTTTTCCACTGGAATAGAGCCCTTTGATATACTTCTGCAGCACACCATAAATCAAAAGAAATACATCAGGATTTTGTGGTGAAAGCTTACTAAAACATGCAAAAGAAAAAAAAAATTGAAGACAGACAGCATTCTCAGACTCTGTTTAAAATAATAATAATAATAAAAAAAATATCTCTCAACATTTGCTTTGGCAGTCTTACAGCATAGCATGCCAGACCAGTACCTCCTAGTAATCCATTAAAATATTTTTGTGCTTACGATGTTTTCAAGGCACTGGTATTTTGGGGGTGTTGTGAAGGCTGGAGAGACCAAGAAGAATAAAGGAACACGTGTCTCAGCACCAGCCTGAAGTGCCACGGTGCAATGAGGAGCTCTGGGCTGGCACCAGCCATCGACAGCCTGGCAGAGCTCATGCATCTGGACAGCCAGACCCTTTCTGGGTCCTTTAACTGATATAAACAGGAACAATGTGGCCTGGTAGTGAGCGCTGAGGTGTTGTCTCCGCTGTTTTCCTGTGGGTTCCACTGCGGTTATCCACCCCACATCCTACTGCAATTTTCACTCCTTCCCATAAAGCCCCATAACTCAAATAGTAAATCACCATTTTACAACCAGACGTAACTCAGTCTGGGCAGGGTCACCACAAGCAGCTGTTTCCCCAAGTAAAAATGTTTAGCTGTGCTCATTGTAAACCAGAAAGAAACCTTTCTGATCATCTGTGCCAGGGCAGCACAGACTTGCCAGAGCTTAGCTTCACACCCACAGAGCTCTCCTTCAAAGACCGATGCTGAAATCCCACTAAGATGTGCCAATACCTATCTCCTATCTCTCCTACGCAGGGAAAGGGGGTCTCTTTAGCAGGCTGACAGTTGAAGGGATCCTGATGCCTACTTTCCAGCCACTTGACAGATATAAGAGAGGCTGTCAAATCATTTCCCATAAAGCAAGTAAAAAAAGTCTAGCATCTTTCCGCTCACATTGATCATGAGCACCACGCTCAACCCCTAAATCCTTTTTAAAAACACGTGTACTAATTCCACCAGTTGGAACCTGCCAGATCTAGCCAAAACGTGGACTGCCCAGATATTTTCTGAGTTCAAATGAATGAACTGCTCTATTTAGTGCAATATCTCATCATGATATTTCACTGCATCAGCCCATTGAATTTTATGTCTCTGCATTTAGGAATGATGGCTACCTACAGAAAGTAACTATCACTGCACCTTAACTGCATTAGTACTACACAGAAGCGAGAACACTTCACTGGATAAAAAAAAAAAACCAACACATTTTAAGCTGTCCCACAAGGCGAAAGAATACATTTGTACTTCTCTTGGTCAAAGCATAAACTCACCATTTCATCGCAACTGCTTTGATAACAATCTGCTAATATTTGTATAAGGGTCCTTGAAGAATCAGAGATAAAACAGCACAAAGAGAAGAGCAACATAAAGCAAGCTTCAAGACGTCTGGTGAATACCCAACTAGTGGGAGAAGAGAAAATGATTAATGGTATAGCATCAGCACACACCACCACAGTGGAGGTAAGATAGCTGGGTTTTAGAAAGCAGGGCCATTAACACACAAGGTGAAATGACCATGCAAAACATCAATTGCTGAAGGACAAGGTAGCAGGAAACAAAACAAAGTTACTGTTGCCTGTAACACCTGGTACTAAAAGCCAAGGCAGCGGGCCAACATGCTGATGAGAAAGAACAAAGCATGGTAATTACTCCTCCCCTCAAATGAAAAAGCAGCAGGGTTAATTTTATCCTGGAACAAAAAACTATATGCCATTGAAGGAGCATTACAGGATCAGCTCAATATCCAAACCTAGCTGTCTAATAAGCATTTTTTTCCCTAAGCACTTGGCAATGGAAAAAAGATCACACGGCATTTTGCAAATCATTGTGCTTTTTTTCTCAAATGGGCTTTAAAAAGGGAACAAAGGGGTTTACAAGTATAACCCTAGGAAAAAAAGAAAAGTTTTATTCCTTTTAAAAATTCTAAAATCTAGATGAATTGCCATGAACTCAGGGAAATTCTGAACTTGGACTCATACGCTGAGCAAAATTCAGATCTGGAATACAAAACGTGAGTGCTGCCTCAGTTGTGTCATTTCACATTCCTTTAAAAAGCACACCTCGTGAATTTTCCATGAAGTGAATTCAAATAGCCATTCTTCTCTTGCATAGCTAGGCAACAAAATCTAATACACTTAAATAAATTAAGCAGCATCCTCCTAGCTCTCATTCAGAAGAAAACATTCTAGATGCAAAAGAAGTGGAGTGATATAGCTACACTTTGCTATGCTGGGAGCCAGACCCAATACAATTCACAATGGACTTCAACTTCTTTTTGGTGGTGGAGACGGCTACTGAAGATTTAGACAAGGATCAAGAAAGTGGGACTTGATTTCAGTGCAAAGAGTGGAGAAACTGCCCTTTTACACATTAGTTTTATATCTCTTCCAGCACAATCCTCCATTTAACGTTTTATCTGCTGATGCCATACATTTTCAGACTGCTGCTGAGCTCCTCTTGGATGTTACAGATACCGTGGTCACCCTATCAAAGGTAAGCTTCCCACAGAATATGCAGGACTTCTGAAGAGGTGACATCTAACCTTTTTAACACAAAGGGACTTAAAGAGATTGGATTAAGTAAGATAAGCTATCTCCTCTTACACTATTCAAATTGCACTTTTCTTGTTACAAATACACATCCAGCAATCTACCATAAGTTTTCAACAACCGGTGGTGTCCCTCGCTACCCTCTATGCTGCATTAAAAAAATAGGTAATAAAGATGCTTTGAAAATGTAGATTATTGATCATCAACAGCAATAGTTTTGGAACTGTCACAGTGACTTTGATATCTCAAAAGGTTTTTAAATGCTCTTATAACACAGGCACTATGGGAAGAGTTGCTTTTAAAGTGAAAACCCAGTAGCTTATCCTTTTTCATTTCTTATAATTCTGTTTTGGCCAGACCGCTCAGGCCTCTCTGCTACTGCAGCCAGCGCGGTGCACAGCAGCATTCCTGCTCAGTGACTGGAACAGCCGTGATTACATTGCCTGCTTTTATGCCGTCCTGCAAGTTGTTAGATCCCTTAATGGTGAAGGACTTGTCTCTCCTTATGACCTCTTCCTCCCTGACCTTCATTCAGCCACGTGTGTGTACTCCGAGACCACAGTTCACAAGATCCACAACTAAAAGCGTCTTCAAAGGTTTTTGCTGAGACTATACCCGTGCCGTGGGTATTTGCTGTTTAGACATCTGCCCCATGCTATTCAGAACCATTTTCCCTCTGTTGCGTGTTCATTTTATGTGAATTCGTAGGAACAAAGCGAGGGTATAATCATATGTTCCCCATTTCTGCACTAGATCTATTTTAATACCAATGCAGTATGCAAAAAAACATATATTGAAGCTTTCAAACCAAAAGTTAACTAGGCTCAGGCACTCTTAGCTTTTAAACATAGACTGAAGAGCTCTTAATAAAAACAGTCTTCTCTTTTGCAGCTGCTCAGGATTCAGATCCTGAGTTTTCTCAGCTTCTTACACCAAACATACAATAGAGGGAAGCTAAAAGGCAAGGTCCAGAGCTGTTAGTATGGTAAGCATCTCAATTTTAGTCTCCCATTCCACATAGTCCAAATGCTAAGAAGTACCCATCTCAAAGTAAAGGCACTTCATTTCCCATGAAACTGATTTAACTACTGCTATTTTTAAACGGCTACTGTTAGCCTGGGCTAAGGATCTGCCAACACACCACTTTTCTGGAAAAGATGGTGATCTGTGTCTGAGCAGGTAAGAGCTAGCAGGGATCACAAGGCAGCCGAGAGATCAAGTGCGCTTTCCAGCCACTGCACTCCAGGTCTGCTCCAAAGAAAAGTTGCTAAAATACCCACCATCCCCAGGTTTTTCTGGCAACTGCCTTGTTGATCCAATGACGCCGTTTAACACTAACAAAGAGGGTCTCCCACACAGGGAGCGCACGCACTAATTTCTGTCCTGTTTTTATAGCCACTTAATCAGAAAAGATCTTTCCTGTTTATATTTTATATGCTTTAATAGTAAACATATGTTTCTTCAATACTGGCAGAGTTTCTTGCAGGCAGAGACTGTTAAGCGGTTACAGAACAGTGTGACTGCCCCAGTCAAGGGGGATGTTTTTCACTCGGGCCTAATTTAACCTTAATCCTACCTAAACATTGTGTTGCTTCATAATTTTCATAGCTGTAACTTACCTAGATTAGGTATTTTGAATCACAAAGCCATGATTACAGAAAAGTTAACTGTATTTATGTTGCTGACAGAAATGATATATAATTTCCTTGGTTGTTTATCTTTTTAAACACTGAGATTTGAAGGAGAACTTTCCAAAGACACAAAAACCCAAGAAAGCTTTCCTGCATAAGGAGTTATTTGAAAACTGCCAGTGCACTTTAAATTTAGCCTGTACCCTAACTCTCCCAGCCTTTGAATGGGCTTGAACATGTGATCAATGGTTTTGCTCTTAAAAAAATCTCTCCATTACTGTTTTTTGCAAATTATTTTCCTAAGAGCTAAGGGTAACAGGTCAATGGTTAGTGCTTTCTTGTGAATCTGGAAAGCAAGGGTCAGTGCCTGCCTAACCCCTCCCTGCCCTCCTATCTGATCTTCAGCCTGTTTGGACCCTCCCTGTAAGGGTTGTGGGTTTGAAACAGTGCTGCTAGGGGTGTGAGCTGCCAGGGAGGATTTCTAGTTATCTTGATAAATGTGCAAGTGTAAATATAGTTATACTAGAGCTTATGGTTGTAGTACAGCTTATATTGGTTCCTGAATTAAAACTGACTTCGAGTGTGTTGACACAAAACTGGTTTAACACAGTTCTGTTCACCAAAAAAAATCTGGTATAGAAGAGTCCTTAGCCCCACTTTGCTTCAGTTTCCATATACAAAACACTGCTTTCTCTACCCATAACAAGAGCCACAATATTGCATTACAAAGCTTCTTGCAACAATCCTGGCTTCAGGTATTGCCAGAATCCTTCCCCCCATCTACCCCTCATTGCTCATTCCCACAACTAAGCTAGCTGCCTGTGGATGACACTTGTGCGGTTCTGTCGTGAGCCGATCTGGCTTTAAAACACCTCTGCACTTCTGACAGATTACTTTTAAGAATGACCAGTTTCCAGGTTCACAACGTGGCCACACTATAGCTGAAAGGACACTTTAAGACAGAAGGGTAAGACTATCTGCCATGAAGGATGGCAAAATTTACACCAGTCTGCCCCCCAAAACAACACACTGTGGGACTACAACCCCAAGCGCTCAAGAAATGAGGGCCATATCGAGTACTCTGTTGAGATACATCACGCTGAGAAAACTGAACTGCCATACCAATAAGCCTTAATTCTAATTGTAATGTAAAACATGCTGTTAGCTTTTAAAATGAGGCACTTGAGAGAGAGTATCTTAGATTTCCTCTTCCGTCCTGCTTTTCTGCCCATTATTACCCAGCACACCATTCCAAAGTCACCTCCTGGCAGATGCTGCTGACAGTCTGCAGATGCCCTGTCCTCATGTACAAACCACCCTTCAGTCTCAAGCCTCCCTCCCATCTGCCTCTCCCCACAGAGCCCATCCACTGTCCTGCGAAAATCCTTGGCTCCATGGGCACAACACACTAGCGTTAGCTCAAAGAACTTATTCAGCTCTGAAAAAGGGACTTCCTAATATGTCCCCATGCTATTGTAATGGTTTACATCTCCCCTTCTCAAGGAAACTCTGTTCTGGTCACCCCTAAATATTAGACTTGCAGGAAAGACGTGGGCAGGCTGGAGGGGGTCCAGAGAAGGGCCACAAAGATGATCAAAGGACTGGGAAGCCTGCCATACGAGGAAAAGCTGAGAGAACTGAGTTTGTTCAGCCTTGAGAAAAGGCAGCTTAGGGGAGACCTTATCACCATGTTCCAGTACTTAAAGGCTGGCTACAAAGAAAAGGGAGACTCCCTTTTTATAAAGGGTCACACGGAAAAGAGAGGGGTAATGGAATAGGGAGATTCCGATTGGACACAAGAGGAAAATTTTTCACAGTGAGAACAATCAGCTATTGGAATAATCTCCCCAGGGAAGAGGTAGATTCCCCAACTTTGGACACTTTTAAGATTCGGCTGTACAAGGTGCTGGGCCATCTTGTCTAGACTGTGCTTTTGCCAAGAAAGGTTGGACCAGATGATCCTTGAGGTCCCTTCCAACCTGGGATTCTACAATTCTATGATTAGCTGCGCTTTTATATTTTTTTAATGAAACTAAGGATCACGTTCAGATAGGGTTTGATTCAGACCTTAAGCAGTTAGTTCCCAACACCATTCTGGAATAACAGCTGAATCCCAAAGACCAGAACTGTTACTCAGGTATTGCTAGCCCTTAGAGTTAAAACCAGGCCAGTCTCAACATACTCATCATGAGGCGATGAATGCTTAGACCTTTCATTGGTATTCATAGTATGTACAAGTTCCTTCATTTCTATGAAAATCTCCCATGCAGGAAAGCATTTCGGTGCTTCCATTTGAATCATTCCACACTCCCACCACCAAAATAATCTGAAGTTTAGACAGGTATTAACACATAGTTGGGCTGTTCTGCATGAACCGATTTACCCACATAGAGACTTTTGGTTTTGTTTTGTTTTTTTTAAATGAACAAAGGCATCTCTACCTGAGATGAAGGCAATGTTTGCTTTAAACGTAAGAACATAATATCCTCATTCGCCACTTTGCACTACGCAACAGAACTATATAAAGAGAATCTGTTCTGGCATCTATTCCAGCTGTGCTCTTTCTGCAGTCTAGAGAAATCTACAGTGTGGTAACCTCTCCCTCTGCCTCACTTACTCTTACAGAAAGCTGAAAAACATATACATTTTTCATTTCACAAGCCTGGCAAGATGAAAAGACATTTTACAAGTTCTTGGTAATTTTTCTCAGACACAAAGCTATTTGCTGAACACAAACAGCTTTTAGAGGAAAAAACCTCTTCCTTATGACTACACTTCGCCAAAAGAATAATTAAACTAAAATTTTAGATGTGAAACAATTACAAGGCAGGACACCCATGCCAAAAGAAATATCAGTTGAGGAAAACAAAAATACCTTGATTGCCCTAGTGCTCTCACAGCTGCACCCAAGACTCGGTTCAGCCAACACTAGACTTCACGAACAGCATCAAATCACTGCAAAATCAATTAAGGATGAAGACAGTTAGTGAATTCACCAGTGTGAATGTCTTACATGAGAAAGCAAGCTGAAACTGCAACACAAACCCCTGCAGAAGCATCCTTTCCGAGAACCACTGGATGTTAGAATGAAAGAAAAAAAAAAAATCAGAACTCATCACTTCAGACTAACATCAGATCACCTTGGCTGTAAGGAGCCATTTGCATATTTCAATGGGTCAGAGCACTGCTGCTTACACTCTACTTAAATGCTTTCACAAGTAAGGACACTATACTTCCCGGTTTAATGCCTCAGGGAATTGTCATCTTTTAATACAAAATTTGAGGTGTGCTATCAACAGTCTTATGAAGTATCTGTGAAAAAACATTGCACATTTCCTCCGACATTATCTTCTTGCAGCTGTCTCTGCACTAACTCAGCTTCATTAGCAGAAGCTCCAAAAGACTTTCTTCCTACCTGAAAAAAAATCCCCTCTTTTAGTCTTGCCAGCCTTGCCTCTTCTGCAAAGTTTTTCCTGAAAACAGCTGTTCCCATCCTTTGCCATCCTGTTTTGCCACTTACCTGCTGTACTTATTTTTGCCTCACCAAAGGAGAGTTTTAACTCAGCTCTCTGGTAGTTAGATACAATGGCAAATAGGAGTCACAGACACAGAGATTAGAAATAAATCCTTTATCCCAGCTTTCATTAAAAGGTCAGCTTTCAAACTAATTACAAATGTCACAGATTTTTGTACTGCTCATTTTAAACCCAGTCATATTTTCAAAACCATTTATAAAACAAATATTCCTGAGCAGATTCTCCCTACGACTGATGATAGGGATTCTGCTTGCTTTGCAAGGGATGTCTGATGAGTGAAGGCCTGTCTGTGAAAAAAACATTACGATGATCCATGGATACAAGAAATACATGCCCAGAAAATCTGATTTCCAGCTGCCAGCAAAGCTATGCTGCCTCAGAAACTGACCTCCGCACCACTATGTCCAGGAACATATACCCCCTCGGAGGCAGGAGAAGCGAGCTAGTCCTGCAGAAAGCAGCTGCACATAAACAACAACCCATAAAACACTTCAGGAGAGGTTTTACTGTTCTAGAAAATCTGGAAGACACATGCCCTTCACAGCTCACAGGTATGCTTCCGACGTTAAGTCACTGCACATTAACTGCGGTTAAGAGATCTTCCTTCCACGTGCTGGCCCCATGATAAGCCTGTGCTTGAGCTAGGCTCACTACTGCAAGGGATAAAAGTCTAGTGCATTGCCTAAACAAGAAGCAGCCATGGAAGGACTTGTCTCCTTCCCTCGTAAGGATACCTTCTCACCTCCAATGCTTCGTGACCACCGTGGAAGCACTGACAACAGGTAAGAGTACCAGCTGTACCAAATAAACCCATTTTTAGAAATACAGAACTAAATCAAATTCTATCTGCTGATAAATCCTTAATCCATATCTGAACAAACTGCACTCACAAAATCTCATTGTTTCTAAATGAGAGCAGAATCCAATTTGCCTCATAACAGCAGACAGGAGAGTGACACATTTCCCTCAAGTGATAGGAAAGCACCTCACAGAAGAAAACACTCACATGAAACCTCACATCATATAAACTGTTCCTCACTGAACAGCTATATGTAAATTCATAGCCTTGAGACTGGTAATGCTATGTACCTTGCAAAAAAGAACTGGGGGCAATTTAGGCACAGTTCTTCGTAACTGATGGGAAATTTCAGAACTGCCTAGAAATTTTCCGATAAAGAGCACTAGAGAAAGGGAAATCATACCTGTATATACACATCCCAAACAACACTATTTAATATGGTGTTGCTAATTAGGTATACAGTCACAGGTAAGCCAGAGGCAAAAGTCTGCCTCCATCAACAAAATATCTGGGTAGAATTTGGAATCATGCACATTCATACCAGAGGGATATAGCGATAGGAGCCTACCAAGAGAATGTTGTAATTAATTCAAACCTTTTACACAATGTCTAGTGTATGTGAATTTGAGAGGCCCGCTGAATTCACCAATGTTTCCTCAGGAGTGCAGACAATTCCCCAGGCCCAAGGCACACAGAGGGACTTAAGTAAAAGGACAAAGCTCTCTCCGGTCAGATTTTAAGTCTCCTCTAGGGTCCCGAGAACTTTCCCGGCCTCTTTGCACAAACAATATGTCAACACTGTTTTGTTGCATCCTCCTCTAATTTTTATGTTGGTGACGCAAAATCCACCATTACATATTATTTCCCAGGCATGACCAGACTCCCTGGTATTAACAAAAGACTAGAAAGTCTCTTGGTAAGAACCTTTTCTTTCTGGCTACCGCACTACCTCATCTGTGTGTACGTATGTGTATGTTGTTTGACAACTACATTTTTAATGCAACACCTTAATTCCTTCTGCTCAAAAACTATAGTGATATTTACAATTTAACCTTTGGCAATAACTGCGTTTCTATCTTTTGTCTGTTCGTTGCTTTTTTTTTTTTCCTTATTGTTATTTTGTTGATGCCCTTGGAATTGCATCTGCTGCAACACAGACAATTATCAATATATATGGTCCAAAAACTTGCCCTTCACTTTCTCAGCACATCCTCTAGGCCCACACTCCTGTACACATGGTTTCAGGTCATGTTAGTGAAAAATTTATTTGCATATTTCATTGATTTTCCCTACCTAAGGAAAATGTGCCATAGTCACTCATCAATTTTCCCTTTGGTTATAATTAGGAGAAAGCTTATCTTATTATCATCTCTCTGAATATCCAGACAGCTTCAATGATCCAGTAAAAGTTTTTCCACACTTGTTTTATCTCCAGACTAAAATTAAACCATTAAGTAACAGTTAAGGTGGAACCAAATATCTCTAGCATTAGGGACAACAACATTTTAATTATTATCTTAAAAGAAAGCGAAAGAGACTACTGGAAAGGAAAGTTTATGGTAAGGAAAACCTTTACAAAAACACAAATTCTGGAAAGTATAGAAATGCTGTAATAGGATTCTACACAACTGCTCTTTTTTGCCATTTACCTTAACCCGTCTTCCAACACAGACTGCGAAGAAACATGATCAGTAAGCGTTATATATTCATGACAAAAATTCATGTCATTTATGCCTGCCCTTCCTTTAATCCTGACCCATAGGCTCTTGCTCAGGTTTCTCAAAGCAAGTCCCATGGTCTATGTAGCTGATCCCTGGCTGTAGCACCAATCCTGTATCAACAAATCAACTATTTGTCCATTCACCAGATTCAACTGGCCCTTTCAAACCCCTTGCCTTTGACCACAAGGATTGATGAAAAAACTACCTGTGCTCCAGAGTCCCTTACAGCCGCTCCGAGGGCTCTGTGATCCTTCTGGATACTCCTCAGACTGCCCATGTGAAACAACAGCAGCAGGTAATAGTCAGCAGACTGTACCAGGCTTGGTAGCATCCTGGTGACATCCCTGATACGAGTCCCCGGTAAGCAGCACACCTCTCTAGAGAGCATGTCAGGTCAGTAAACGGGTGCCTCCATGTCTCTCAGAAGAAGAGAGTCGCCTACCGCTATCACCCACCACCTTTTCTTCGTTGTGCTGGTCGTTATACAGGGAGGAGATCCGCACCGCCTTACTCAGCCCCAGCATCTCTCCCGATGCGATGGGTCTTTCCTCTTCAGCGCGCAGAGCGGTGAAGCAGTTCTGCAAGGACACCCTCAGGCTTCAGGGGAACTATCTTCCTCCTCCTGGTTCTTCCTCGTGATGGAAGTTGCAAACTTCCATTCTTCTGCATTATTGGCCCCCCCACACACACACTTCTGTGTGTGCTGGTGGGGGAGTATTTTGCCTATACATTTATCTGTCAGGCACTGCTTATAAAGTAGAACAGTTGAGTTCATCTTCTAGGTCTTTCAACTGACAAACATTGCCTCAAGCTTCCTCTGGTCTAGAAAACGGGAAACCTAGCTGTACAGACAGGGTGGGTCTTATCAGCAGTATTTCTCTGCTTACAGGCAGCGAATGAATCCAAGGGATGAGTGTAAACACAGAACTTCAGTGGGAACTGAGAAGGAAGAAATGGGAAATGGGAAAACCGAAAGCAGTATTTCAACTGCAGCAGGCAAGCCAAGATCTCTAGGTTCTTTGTCCACAGCCACAAATTCAGTCCACTTCTCAGAGCTGCAGAGGCAAGCAGCAAGTGCCTCCTGTGCTCCAGTTACAGATCAGTATTGTTCAGACTGGGAGAAAGCCAGTTTTAGAAAGGTCTGTGCCCTTGCCACTGACAAATGCACTGCTTCTGGGGAATCTATTACCTCCTGGGGACATTATCTTACCTCCGAGGCTGGGTGGGGACATTCTCCACCCGCACGCCTGTTGCCTCCTCGAAAGAAACCTTCCAAATTTCAAGAGTCACTTGTATATTAGCTTGATCCCACTTATCACCCAGATGCTGCCCAAATTATTCAGGCTCCTCACAGCCTCTCAAGCATTGCAGCTCCCCAGAACAGGCAGTGGCACACGCAGGACTTCACCAGTCTTAACTGTAGACTCCTACAGAAGGCAGGAACCTCTCCCATTTCTTTCCTTCTGCCTAGACCAGAGCTCCTTACCACAGTCAGAGCAAGCTGTGTTCAACAGATAAACTGGACACATTTCTCTCAACTCCTCGTTAGCAAATAGGAATAGAAGTATTGTGCTCTTCTGGGTAAGTTCGAGGAAGGAGCCCACACATAACAGCAAAGAGGGTAAAGAGGAACACTTCCAGTAGAAGTTATTGGGTAGATGAGGATGACAGAGAGGACAAACCTACAAGAAAAGTCACCTTCTTCCCATTGCTAGCTATTTGACCATGACAACAACCCTCTTACTGTTTACAATGAACAGCTTCCCTTGTGACTGAAGCCTCTGCATGAACCATTTTAGGATTCCAACGTTTACCCAGCCACAGATACAATTAAGCCCAGCTATCAAAGAACAACAGGAAACCTTCAAATATTCAGCTCTCTTGGTATTAACGAGGTTTGTATCCAAAACACACAACAGCTTCTTGTATTTGCCACAGACCTACAACTATTTTTGTACATACTTATAAGACCAAAAATAAAAGACACATGGGTAATATCACATGACTTTTTTTCCTCCCTGTTTCTACATTCACTAAGATTTCTGACATCTGAACTCTAGCCACAGTTTGGGTTTTTTTATGGTCAACATCATATCTTTCACACTAACATTTGTTTCCCCAAATCACTTCCATTGTCATGGACTTGAGATTTACAGCTGAAGCTGACAGAACTGTTTCTGAGCACTATATATCAAGGGGAGAAAAAGAGAAAAACAGCTCATAAAGAAAAGCTGACTACTGCCTTAATTATTGAGAGACTACTACTTCACAAAAGCAGTAAGGGGATTTAAGAAAGTGACAAAGTCACAAAACTCCACTTCAGAAGCACCATGCATATTAAAATTCACCAAAAGTTGCATTTGACAGTGGGAATCAGATGTCTTCCAACTTCTGACATTTTTACTCTGCATTTGTCAGCCTAGGCTGACTGTTCCAGCGTTTTCCTTTGTTGTTCACCTCAAGCTGATGTCAGACCACCTACCAGTTGTTTGCATTTCTTCAGCTTTTGAGCTCAGGGTGCCACTCTGTATACCTCACCTGCCTTTTTCTGTGGATGAGGAAGGAAATGTTCTTTGAGAGTTTTTTTTTTTTGTTGGTTTTGGTTTTTTTTTTTGTTTTGTTTTTTTACTTTGCTACATTATCTAGTACATTATCCAATCAGATTACATGCTTCAAAGTCATGACAAAATGATCCACATACTGAATACTTCACTGCCATCAGGCACAAGTTTCACATACTTACGCTTCCTTCATTTATTCATTGTCGATAACAGTCTGAGCTATCAGTCAACCCAGATGAGAAGAATATTCAAAGATTTTTATTTCCCAATTCATGAGAGGAATTGGCATAGCCCCCTGTGTATTGCATATCCAGCTAAACAAAAGTTTGAAAACACACACACAAAGTTTGTTTATACAGAAAACATTTGCATATCGAGGGTATCTCATTGGTATTAAAAACTATTTATCTAAATAGTTTTGTAATTTATTGCAATGATAAGCCCCCTCATGAAATAACACTGAAGTAGAGAATTTAAAAGAATTTAAAAAAAAAAAGAAAATATCAAACTTCACATGTGTACGTGTTTTTGCAAACCACTCACAACACAGCAATATGCTCAGTGCTGCACCTACACAGACAAAACCAAGTCTGAAGATGCAATTACTGAGCCTCAGCCTCAACAAACCTGCCATGGCTCTGCTATGCAAAGTGGGGATGAACAGAAGATTTGCAAGCACTGTAGATATTCTTGCTAGAGTTATGCCTGGCTCTCCACAGGAGCGTGTGGTGTATAGTAGGACAAATGAAGCTAGATGATAATGAAAGGCAGCACCTAAGTAATTGCAGTTCTCCTTTTCACCACAGGGAACATGAGAAGAACACAACCCAACCAGTGGGATCAGCTTTCCAGGCTGGTCACCTGCCACAGGGCAGCTGGCAGTAATCCTTAGTTTATACAGTAATTTCAATACCTTTGGTGAAATGCTGGCAAACACAGGGTAAACTCTGGTTTTGCATGGAAAAGCTCCATAATGCCCCTTGGGGAATTAGCCACCTGCATGGAGCCAGCCGTATGCACGCGTTTTGCAGGTGGCCTTATGTGCCATCTTTCAAAAGAGCAGCATCTACTATTAAAAGCAAACATTGCAAAAGACTGATTTTTTTTTTTTTTATGTGATCATGTTCTTTGCAAAGTTAAAAAGATTATTAGATGCTGCAAATATACCTCTACTTGCCAAACAGAGCAACTCTCTTTCGTACATTATGTTGGATTATAAGATGGGCTATATTCCCCTCCCCCATTTGCTTAAGTGTCAAAATGAAGAACAATTTTATAACAGATAAAAGCAGGTGGAGAAAAGATTGCCCTAGGAACTTCAGTTTTGCACAAGTTCATCCTCACTGTTAACCCTGCACTTCTAATGTGAAAGTTTCCCAACAAAACACTATCGGCCTCATCTTGTTTTTGTAAACAAAGTTGAAGCCAGGTGCAGCACAATAAAAAAATACATTAAAGTTCGCTTACATCTTGAACAGGACCAGAAACTACTTAGAAGTTAGAGAATAATTAAAAAATAATAATTTCTAAGGACAAAAGGAAATAATATGGACTCTTAAGAAAGAAGAAAGAATTCAGAGACTGAACTTCTCCAAAGGGATCTATATTTTTAGAATGAACTGGCAAAACTTGAAGATGCAGTGAGATATTATTTGGAGACTAACATCTAAATGCAGCCACTGGGAAGGGCTTGTCATGCTCTGCTGGTGAGTGCTTTGAAGGCAGACTCTACTTTAGGATGGCAAAAAAATGAACAGGGAGATCAAGAGAACTAGTTAGAGCTATGTCCATGATCCTTAAGGAGAGTTCGGAAGGACAGAGAACTCCCTGGAAAAACAAAGCCAAAAAAACCAGAGCTTGCCATGCCTTTTCATCTTCCAGCAAGTGCTGCAATAAACAAGCAGCATGTTTAACATGCACCTATTCTACACCTAAATACAATGCCCTAGGATCACAGTGATTTGAAAGCACCATTCTCTGCCCCAGCAAAGCAACAGGCTACATATACAAGACACTTGTCTTCAATGGACTTCAACGTAGTCATCTGGTCCTGCACTTTGTAGATATCTCCAGCGTTAGTGAACACATTCCTTTAGAAGTCCCACCTTTTGGAATTTGCAACATGAAAAGTTTCCACCGACTTTCTCTGTTGGTGATTAAATGTTGACATGTCCTTCGTATTTGGCTCTTGACAAATCATGAGCACTGTAGAGGCAGCAACGCCCATTGCTGCTTTATCTGTCTCTAACTAGAGCTGATTAGGAGCAATACCACCAAACATTTAATATTGTGCTCCACTAACCAGCAGCTTTGCCCTGGTTTTCCATCCATCCTTCACTGACCTTGATTAATCTGAAGAAGATTATGTTGACAATAAGAATTTAACCATTCAAAAAGATGCTAACTGACTACCCGGACCAACTGACACTAACCAAGTGCACTTGGCTGCTCAGTCTCATCACTGGTGTGACAGATCTTTTGGAGCAAATATCTGTTCAGAGAAGCTACTATATCTTCCAGCTGCTGATTTTCATCAGTCTGCTCCTGCACATCCATCCTTCATGCTGTACGTATTCTGTTCGTGTATTTAAGCTGTGCATTTCTTAAGTCTTTGCAGGGATGCCCACCTCTCTTGCATTAATTCTTGTGAGATAAAATTGCTTGCTATCCATCAAGCTGCTAAGCACTGTGCTTTTCAGGGACATATCCTCAATGGCAGCGCTGCACAGCAGTGCCTATGTTTCCGTGTTTGCTGCCCAGCTCTAAAAATGAAAGTGAAGAAGTCTTAAGTTTAAGTCTGCTGCGCTGTAGCAGCAAACCCTCTTTCTGGACATGGTTTCTTTCACCTTAACCCACCCACTGCTGGCACCCCAGATTTTTGCATTAGCATCTAGAGAAACGGAAAAGAGACTTTAATGTGTGTCAAAATGCTCTTCAAAAATATTAACTATTCTTTCCCCAAACACCAGTTTCATTAGCAAAGGCAAACATCATCCATGTTTAATCTGATGAAAGGGTTAGTCTGTAAACTCCAGAACATGCCTACTCGTGGAAAATAAAGCAGTCTCACTTCCCACAAGGCAGAAATGACCACTTCACCTGTAAAAACGCACCTGCCAGTCAGTCTCTAGGTCTGCAGTGCTCCCTGCAGCCTTGTCAGCCCTCCCCAGCACGCTGGCCTGTGGCAGAAACCCGCTCGCCAACAACGCTGTGCTCTCCAATTGCCCCGTTGAATACTGAGGACGGTAACTACCGCACACCCCAACCCGTGATTTCACCTCAAGTTGTGCATGCTTTGTACTCGCAAAATCCTGAAACGGCACTTCTAGCGATGCACTAATCGGTTTGTGCTCATCAAAAGCCTCGTAAACTCGTCTCAGTTTGTGTTACACATTATCGCTAGAGAGGAGGAAGCCTTTCTGGTTCACTAGAAATTTGGAAATTCATCTCCCTCCAGCAGACTTTTTGTTTCTTTCAGATTTCCAGTAGGTTTGTCACAAAATTATGTTAACTGATGAGGCATCAATGGACTTAACTCTGTAACAAACCCAGTAAAGGTTTATGAAGTTAGTTAGTAGCAGCTAAAATTATTTTGTTTTAGAAAAACCCTTCCATGTTCAGTATTTCCTAAAAGGGCTTAGCATTTGGATATAAAAAGCATTTCTAGTGGTATTTTGCTTTAATGTTTTGTGTTAGCCTGCTAATACATTACTAAATGATGTCAGTAAAGTCAAGTCTCTGGCATTTGCAACAAGGCAAGCAAAACAATTCCACTCACAGCATGGAACTAACATTTTGAAATGGCCAAGTTATCTAGACATTTAGTAGAAATTAATGACACCAAACTTGTCTTTGGACTTGGAGTCTTAATCAGTTTGTAGCTACACACTCGCTTCTTTTTTCAACTCTGACAATAAAAGTATTTTCTACAAGTATTTTTAAATTCACCTTGGAGGAAGAAAACAAGTGCTGCTTTCAAAGTGCACAAAATCTTATTTGGTTAAATACCTTAATATTTTCAGAAGTATTTGTCCTTATGTATAAATAAGCAGAAAGTAGCTGTCATCTAACAGCCTAACACAGCGGTTCTTATCATTTTATTTAATGTTTGTGATAAAACTACAGTACAATTATTGCAACAGAGTGAAGGTACTCATACTGGCAGTGAAGCTAGTGCTTGCTAAATTTATAAGGATCTCGTACATGCTGCCCAAACCTGGCAGGCTGTTGGAAGCTTACGATTTGATGTTTGGTCTAAGCCATATCCTTCAGTTCCCAACTCCTGAATAATGCTTGCAAAAGTGAGGAAAAGGGGTGCAAACACAGAAGAAAGTCAAGGAAAAAAGGGATAAAAGGATTACTGTATACGCGAATAGAGGAAATGTAAGACAACATGGGTGGTAAAATTTCCTTTCTGGATGAAGTCTGTACATGTGTGCAAATGACTTGAGGTGTTCTGCAAACCGAGCAGCGTACTGCTGTAGTTACTCTGCTAGCAGCACCGGTGAGAGCCGCTTCGAGCCAGCCTTCCGTATTGCTGGGCATGAAGGAGGAGTTTTGAAAGTACCAATGTTTGCTAAACACCGAAGGAAAGGGCAGGATCTGCTTTGGTGGCACGCAGGGATGCTCGGTATCTCTCAGGAAGTTTGCAGGATCTTTGACCTCCCAACAAAAGGTTGTCTGCTTGATTTGAGACTTCATGGGCCTGCTACCTCTTTCTTTTATAAATCTAAAATCATTAATTATTACAGTTATAATAGTAAACTTTTTGGCAAGTTTGTTCACAGGAAATGCGTACTGACGCTTCATGATTTTCATGGTAGTCTCCTCGCTGTTGTAAGACAAAGCTTTCTCTTGTAAGACAGAGCTAAGCTAAGCCACCCTCCAGGTATGTCTAGTGCAGAAAAAAAGTTAGGTAGAAAATTAAAGGAAGGGCATCATTTTACCAGAAAAATAGGACAGGCCTCCTGACAGAACTCTTCCTGTATCGGTATTCTTTACCCTGATCTATGGGTAATTTAGAGCATTGAGCCCTAAAGCCACCGCTATTTTAAACAGGCAAAACCATTACTATGCATTTACTGTAAATAAAGCTGACTTAACATTTGGGGAAAACCTGCATTCTGCCAGCTGCGTACAAAGCTGGAAACCAGGTTCCCGCAGTGGCCATAACCTTGAACACCCTGATAGCCTAGGAAGCCTGCTGCCTAGGGAATAGTTTAAAAAAAAAAAAAAGAAATTGTTTTTCTTTCAATGGAACTGTTTCACTGGGTTTCTCCTCACAAATATTTAAACTACATTAAAAATATTATTTTTATAAGGATTTGGTCCAGTTTGGTACCAAAATAATTCCTTCTTCCAACCCCACCCCCCACCACCAGCTAGGGAGACTATTTTCCTCCCCATGAAAATTGCATGGGAGAGAAATTCTCTTTTCTAGTCAGCACCATCTGGATGTAAAGCTTAAAATGTCAAGAGGGCATGAGGAGAACTGCAGCAGGCCAGCAAGTAGATGGGGAAGGCTAATGTTAATTTGCATACTCATTAAAATTCAGCATGCTTCAAAGAGATAGAAGAAAATTGAAGGAGATAACGTATAAGTGCAGTAAAAAGTAACAACAAGCAGAGATAGCCTAAAACCAGGCAAGAGAAAAAAAAAATTACTGCAGACATCAGGGGAAAAAAAAAAAAACAAAACAAAACCCAAAACCCTAAAAGGTTCAGTACTTCCAGTTTGAAAATTGAACAATTTGAGAACAGAGACTGCTGAAAAGTCAGAACTTGATACAACAGTTAAAAAAAAAAAATAATAATTACATTATAAGGAAATCCAGCAAATGCTTCTAGACCAGCAGTTCTCAAGCTTGTTTGGACTGGAGCTTCATCCAACAGCAGAAGCTATTTCCAGACCCCAACCCCATGTCATTACTTAGAAGATCAAAGCTGCCGAATACTCAAGTCTCTCAATGGACCACCACTGCTCCCAGTATTCTAGAAGTCCTTTCCCAGCTTGACTTTATACATGGAGACAATAAAGCACAGTAAGTGCAGAAGAAGCATACTAAGTGCAAAGGTGCCCTGAAGCTACTATAATTGGTCCAAGCAGGATTTCCTCAGTTCAGGGGACAGCGTGAAGCAGTCACATCCATTTTCATAATTACCACAGAGAGCTAAAAGGCCCAAGGTAGCCTCCCCATCACATAAACATGCGGGCAGCCCTATAACGTGACAGTCCCCGGTTCATAAAGGCACTTTATATAGGTTTCTCAGCATCCTTCTGTGGTATTTATACCAACTTCCTTCACTAGACTCCAGAATCGGGCACATAGGAAACATTGTTATTGCCTTTCTCCATATCACTGCATTGCTCTGTGCTATAGGAAGAAGAGAGATCACACTATGCCATGCATCATGGGATGTCAGAAGCATAATCAAGCCTCTGGAGCTCGCTAGCATCAATTTTATCCTTCTTACTCTTCACATTGGAATCAGTCCAGAACATAAAATTTACATTGTACAAAAAATGTACAAGGAAGAGCAAATTCATTTGATCTCTAAAGTTTTATCTAAACTCTGCACAATTAGCTAAATAATCACCAGAACTCAGAAGAAGAATATATAGACTAGTTGGAAAGAGTCTAATTATATATGCAGTCCACCGTCAATGTCCAAATGCCAAGTGTACACAAGCATAAAAGCCGTCAGTTACAGAAGTAGAAATCCTAATTGCAGGAGAAAAAAAAACGCAGCGGAACGTGCCAATATCAATATTTTATGCACTGAACTGCAGGATACAGCAGAAATGTTCCACCAGCTCTTCTCACCAATATCAACCACACATTCCTTCTAAATCAAAAAAGGATTCGCTGCATCTTGAAGATATTACTAAGATGCAGGGTAGCGTAATGGAGAGTGCTTCACAGGCTTCAAAATAGGCAATGCACCACCCAAGATACTTGTATGAGACAGCTATATTAAATTCAAGAATTATTTCTACCTTGAATGTATTAAATGTGGCAAAGCCTCCATAAACACATGCTGGTACAACAGTAAAGATAAAAAACTGCTGAACATGCGGTAGTAATATCCTCAGGTAGACATACAGGAAAAGCAGCTGGCACTAGAGTAAGGTTAATTAGGTCTTTAGCAATCATTTGTCCATCAAGAAACACACAATCAGCATCTACTCCATGAACTGGGGCCTTATAAGACACATATTCACAAAGGCAGCCATAATCACAAAGCCTCTCTGATGTTCCTCCTTGGGGAATGGTCATGTTCCCCAACAACCCTGAAAACGTGAGTATGAAGAAATGTGCGATCGTGTCTTGGAATGGTTGAAGCTTCAGCAGCTCGTTACCCAGGCCCTGCTCTTCGCCATTCCCTTTCTCAGGTCTTCCTTCTTGTTTACACTGTTCCCCTTCTTATCTTGCCTGTCTGCCCTTTCCTAGATGCAAAGACAAGGCCTCACAGTTTTATTCTTAGCTTTAAACCTAGCTTTAAATTATTAATATTTCATTCTTATAATCAATATTAATGCTATCCAGCATAAGAAAGTTAACATTGATCTGGGTACTACAGGTAGTGATTTGGAGCTTGCTGTTTTCACAAAGGGCAGAGGTTTTGTTTTGTGCTGTGACCTTTGCCATGAAAAATGGAAAAAAAATAAACCAATCCCATGAAATTGCTTCTCCCGGCAACAATTCTTCACGCAGCGGTTTTCACTCAGTTCTACTCCAGCACCTTGTAAAATCATAGGATCAAGGGGCTCCAAGCAGATACAAAAATACGTACAGACGGTCACCGACAATACATTTGCTCATTACAGCTTTCAGAGCAGCTCTTAACAGAAAGTTAATACGGTCTTTATTTAACAAAGGGCTTAAGTACAAAAGGCTACAACCTGAAGCACCAACGTTTAAGGATGAAGCTACAGTGTGAATTTAAAACATGGTAGCTCTCAAGTAACAAGGTACCAAATCAGCAAGATTCAGATCAAGTCTACACAAGCCACTTATTAATTTGGCAACTTGTACGACTTCAGCCTCATACTCCTAAGAAAGCAGTATCCCTATGTCCTCATTCTGTCACTCTAGATTTCAATGGTACACACAGAGTTTTGTCAGCTGGATTCCTGACACACAAAAAAAAAAAGCAAATGGTTTGAAAAAAAGCAAAATATGTGTCTGTCTGTCATCTGTCTGTCCACCCCACGTGCACACACACACACTCCTTATTAAACAGAAGCCTAAAAAGCTAACTCCCAGGGATTTGATTTCTATCATCTTATTAGGAGTCATGATCTCTTCAGAATCAATTACAACAGCAGAAATAAGACAAGGTGCTTTGTTTCACAAAAACATGCGCTTAAAGACTATGAAGCTGCATTGATTTATTTCTTATCCAGGAAGACATTCGTATAATTAAGACTAGTGATACAAACAACACTCAGAGCTCTTGACTTCCAAAGATCATAGTCAGTAATTTTACTGTGTTGGGTGACCTGTGCTCCAGCAGACACAATGTCTTAGGGGTAGACGCCGCGCTGCCATCTTAGCACTCTAAGCCAACCGCAGACCTGACACACTGAACATCCAGAACATAATTCAATAGTCTCAAGAGCATGCAGAAAATCATAAATATGTATAGCCAATCAAGCTTACAACAGTGTCTGTATATACAAACTGAACTTGGTTTCACTTAAAAAAAAAAAAAAATAAAAAGCAACTTACTTTTATTTTTCTGTGCCAGTAGAAAGATTTTAGCCAGCTGGAGTATTATAACAATCTGAAGTTCTTTCACAAAGAACACTTACTAAAACTACACGCAATAATATTTCAAAAGTGTGTTTTAAAAGGTCTAGCCCTTGAATTAATCAAAGCAAGTGTATTTCAGGGTACTCGGAACTAGAGCTACAGAACAAACTGACTTCTTGGTTCAGTAGTTGAAACAGGAGGGTGTGGGCAGGGAAATCAGTTTCAGGATGACCCAAAACAAACGTTTTTCACTTTCAGCTGACACACTGAAAATATTTTGGTTTGGGTTGAAACATGATACTTTGTTTCTTTTGGGATTGCTTTTCGCAAGATTATGTTTACTATAGCTTGCTTTCTACAAAAAACATTGTTTAGAAAAATAAAAGCATTCTCATTTCCTTACTGTTCTCATCATTCTGACTACAGATGAGGCTGTTTCTAAGCTTCACCAAAATCCATAGGTGGTTTTGCTGACTTGAAACTGCATCTTTTGGCAACAAAGCTCCATACCAATTTTTTTGCTTGACTATACTGGTCAGCTTGTGCTGCTGAGTCATAAATGTCCAGTGACAACCTGTCAACCAAATTCACTGCAGGCAACATACACACAGGTAATGTCATCGACGAGCTCCATTATATCAGTTACGGATTCAATCTGATGATGTGTAAAAGCCAGTACAAGGAAAGCAACAGGATTATTTTTTCTCTCCCTCAGACCGAATTCAACTTGCTCAGTGTAACCAGGAGGAAAGGGGAGGGCAGCAAGGGAAGTTCCCCAATACTATTTTAGCCAGATCTGTTGTAGATCCGAATTCAATGTTGTATTGGGGGGAGAGCATGAGAAAGAGTTACACATATGGTATGCGGCCCCAAGATTTTTTCTGTGTAGTTCAGCAATAGCTAGTGCATGGTTTTCATCACCTTGCACTTCTTCTGAAAAGGCCTCTTTCCCCTTCTCATTAAAAACATGGTAAATAAAAATAAATACAAAACCAAACAATCTTCTGCCCCTAGCAGAAAGCCAGTAATGCCAGGACAAAGATTTCCTACCACAGAGAGCAAGCATTTAAATTCTTTCCTTTCTTGACATGATTTTGTAGTTCAGGTGGGAATGGCTTGAGTTACTTCTCTAAGGGGGCAAAAAGCCCTGATGCACAGGGGAGTTCAAAAAACAACTGGAAGCATGAGACAGATGCTGGGAACATACCTGCAGTATAAAAACACTGGTGAGATAAGTGAGCGTGAGGAGCGGCAGGAGGTAGAAAAGAGACAACACAGCAACTTTGCAAGGAGAAGGAAGAACGCAAAGAAACAAATTGCAAAGAAGGAGCAAGTGCATGGATAAAGACCTTGAGTACTAGAAGAGCCTGTTGAACAGAAGATAATTCTGTGGGGCAAGACCACACTGCAGCGTGCAATCCACTTGATCCAAAAGGAGATCCAGTGTCCCTTTGGGACACAAACGACACTAACAACAGGAACATTTGTACCTTTCAAAATGCAGCAGAGTCCCTTCTGAAATTTTGCCAAATGTCACAAGCTAGGCAGGGTCTGGCTCGGAGACCTCACAGAAAATGAGGTGACCCAGCTGGTGAGCTGGTGATCACATGGAGGCGATGGTGTCTTCTATGAGTCACTCCTGAACTTCCTTCAGGTTTGGATGCTTTGACTCTGAAGTATGAATGATATTTGGCTTACCTGAGCTTAAAAAGCCTGCATATCTTTTACAGAACCGGTCATTTCATATTGTTTCCTTGGCCAAATTTCACTTTTGGGGAACCCCACTTCTCTGAGCCGAGTTCTCGCTGCACTTTCAACCATCTGCTCTTGAATACTTTCTACCAGTTGACCCAATTGTGACCAGTGATGGGGCTTCCATGATTCCTTCCGGAGGTTACTGTGGGCTCACAACACTGTCTCAATCCCTGTCAAAGAAAGGCACCCCTACACAATAAAGATGGTCTGCGTGGAAATAGACAAAACCACTTGTCACATATTTTCCTCTGGAATATTCTTTGCTCCCAGGAGTTAATCCATATACCCCATTTAGAAGATGAAACACCTTCTCTCATTTTTTTCAATAAATATCATGAGAATATAGTAGGTTGTTGGGATTTAAACAGAGATGTTTGGCAGGCTTTTCAGGGCTGTCAAAGATAAATTACATATGTGGTTCTTTCACACAGAGTGAATTATCTGAATAATGTATTAGAAGAATTTCACTTCTTATTTCTGTCTGATTCATTCTCAGATAAATATATATACATTTGCACTGATGTCAGTGAGGTTGCAGAACACATAACAGCAGAAAATATGTCCTTAAGCTGTTTCTGTAATATCCATGATAGAAAACTGACCAATAATACCGATATACTAAACCAAAACATACCTCCTGAGGTATAGGAAGGGAGTAATTTATTTTGCTTGTTTCAGCTTTTCATTATGCTTGGTTTTAGTTTTAGCCTGTAAAGCTTTAACACAGGAAATACATAAAACCAGCAATAAAACCTTTATCAACTGCATCTCACACAACACTGCAAAGCATTTTCCAATAGCCCTTAATTATGGGAAGCCGGCACTAGGTTTAGAAGGGCAATTGGCTTCCTACTGGTTTTAGGACATATATCTGGCCACCAGGCCACTTGCCTGTACACATGGACAACGTCACAGGATTCACAAACCTATTTAGACAGACAACCGATGTGTGCGTACAATCAGGCTTGACATACGCTTCTCTCCATAAGCTGAGAGAAACTATGGAGGTGCTTATCTGTATAACTCGGAAGGAGAACTTCACGATCCTCTACAAATTTTCTCTCTTTCAGACACAGGAAAATACAACCTTTTGTTACTGGTATCACAGAGAAGTGTTCAGTCTCACAAGGAAGATATACTGTCCCTCACACTGGAACTACCACGAAGTCAATGACAACTGATTTTCTTATCTTGAAAGAAAAAAAAAGCTGAAGTTGAAAAGACTGTTCTCCTGTTCCAAAAGAAAAGGGAGAAAACCCACCTGAATTCCAGCAGAGATGAAAATGGTGGCAGCTGCTTTGCTTCTCCAGAAGACACCTCAAACTTTTGAAAATTATCTCAAGGGAAGAGACCGTGTATGCGTGGTCCTCCCATACCCATTTAGTGATATAACCATGCAACATTCAACTACTACTGAACTCTTCTATATGTTAATCTTAAAGATATGTCACGCAATTAATACAGTAGATCCCATTTTTGTCAGTGAAAGAGATCTTCCTTGAGCATTTCTTATTTTAGTTTTTCAGCTGCAAGAGACAAGATATTCATGCCTTAGATTTGCAAGAAAGAGAAGTGTGGATGTGAAGATGGTTTTAAAGACAGTCTGTTATTACTCAGGAGCAGACGACAACTTTCTTTGCTGGACAGCATAGTAATGCTTTTCATGTTCATCAATGGCTGCTTCAAAGAGCAAGGGAATCCTCTGTTCCCTGTACCCAATTGGTGATATCCATGACATAAGTAACAGGATTAAATTGCAAAATCAGATTTGAACGAGCAAAGATAGCAAAGCACTAGACAGATCATCTGTCCTTAGACTGTAAGACTATCTTCAGATTTTCTGGACAGAAATCTGTATGCTTTTGCAACAGAGCAAAAGAGGGTAGGTCTACAACACCACCATGCAAACATGCAGCTGCTCTGGCCAGGCTTCCTCTGTGTCAGTGAAATATCTATCATCCACAACACCTGCCTGTACAAAAAGTGTTGGCAGGAAAATCAAGAGGTATCTGGAAAAAAACACAGGCTAGCCTAAATCTCAGCGTTTCAGAAGCCAAAAGAGCTTTGAGCAAGCAAATCAGCAGCCAAGACTCATCTGGCTTGGCCTTATCCAGTAAGAAGACTGAGAAAGACAGATGGAGCTGAACAGAAGATGAGATCTCCGATTCTAGATCCGCTCATCCAGCATTAAGACAAAGCCCAAACATCTGGCTGCACCATGCATTAAAACATACAATCATGAATGTTTGTAACTGCAAAAAATCAAAAAGCTAGAACTCCAAAATTTATTTGAATTTCAATTGCATGCAAAACTTACCAAGGTACTCACTGATTAACTTTCTATTCCTTTTGCAGTTGGAAAGATGAAGTGTATTCCAGCTGCCTGCTGCAGCACTGGCTGACGAAGCCAGTGACGATCAAATACTGGCCACTACAGCTGATAGGACCCTAGATGGAGTAAACTTCAGTACTTACTCCACACGCCCAAGATCCAGAGGATTTGTCACAGGTACCTTATATTGAGCATACAACAATGGAGAAATCACTCAGATGCTGAATGGCTGTTTTTCTTATATTCTATAATTTCTCATATTCTAAAAAGTGTTGTTATATCTCAAAAAAGTGGAACTGTCCTGGATTAAAGCAACAGAGAAAAACAGCAGCATCTTACACAGAGTGCTTGCCAAGCAGGGGCCTTAAAAAAACCAAACCCCCAAACAAACCCAAAAGACATGGGTTCACTACCTGTAACAGCAAATCTTTGATGGTCAGCTTTCTCTTCTCTATCTGTGAAATAAATAACAGTGATTATCTGACTGTCTCAAAGGACGACCATGAGAGTTAGCCATTGGCTGAAAAGCACACTAGATGTGTTGAATACCACTTTCAGAAAACTAGAATTATTAAACTGATAAGACTGCAAAGTAATTCAGGATTGCAATAATTTGACTTCAGATTAAAAAAAAACAAACCAAAAAAACCCACACATTACTGAAAATTCTCTCCTTCAAAAGAACTCCCATCACAAATTCCACTTGCAAATTTCAAAGCAAGGCCTCAATCCTACCTACATTCAATACGGATTTAGAAAAAACCGTATAGAAGAGAAAGAATCAAGATTTCCTTTTTTTTCTGTGGGAGCTCAAGTTGTGGGATTTTCAAAGAAAGCAAAACTAGAGGAGCTACTAGACTATTTCTGGTGCAAGTTTCCCAGAATAATACTTTAAATGAGACCTTGGGCAATACTTCTTCTTCCAAGGGAAACAATAGAGTCACTCAGATGCCTACACAAGTGCTCTACCACTTTAAAGAGAATTACAGTTTTGTTCACATTTAGGAAATGCCTTTTAGTTTTCATACTTTTTTTTTAAATAACAGTGCCAATGGGAAAATACAAGAAAGTGCTGCCATCTTCAGTAAAAATTCCCTGCAGCAGCCAGGGCACACCTGCTTTGGGCAAAGACATTTTGAAGCTCAGCCAGCACAGCACAGTGGATTTGAACTCTGAGAAACCTATCAACCCACCTATCCACTTTTAGTCATTGCTAGCCTCCAGCTAATTAGCTGCCAGTGAGAGAGTGGACCAGATAGAGCTTTTGGGCCAAAAACTGACATGTTGTGACGGTTCGACAATGAGGAAACCCGGAGAAGTCCTGTTTTGTGCCATTCCTCCTGCATTTGTATTAGAAGTGGAAGGACAATATCATTACAACAAATGTATCACCAATAGAAACCTGAAGATAAATTTCAGTGGGCCAGCACTGGTTGGGATTGTTCCCTAGCATACAATCATAAGGCTTTTAGTATAAGCTACCATCAAAAAATTACGACAGCCTGCAGGTCTGTTAAGAATTCTCCCTCTTGCTTAGAGCATTGCTTTGTCCTTAAAGAGCAGACATCATCGTCATCACCACTATTTACTGAACACGAGGAAATACAGTGCCTGAAGAGCAGCTGCCTCTCAATTCACTCAGTTTTCATTCTCTTTCCATAGAGGATCCTATTGTCTGAACACATTTATATTTGAAAATGTATAACATATGCCTTCCAGAGCAGCAGAGGATGAGCATCAGCGATAGTGACAGTCAATGGCCGGGTGCCGTGGGAGCCTAGAAGAGTCAGGCTTGGGTATTTGGTACCTGACCCCAAAAGGGAAGGGGGCTGCAGCCACTGCAGGAGAGGTCCAGGTGGGACCCTCAGGAGCACCTGAGGAACGGCAGAGGAGAACCCCAGCCCAGTCCAGGACTGGGCACCTCATAGCTGGACCCACTACGTTGACATGCTGGGGATCTCTCCTTGACTGAGGTCTCTCTCACACCACACGCTGAAGTCCTGCCTCTCACTAACATTAGTTACAGACTAACCTGTCCTAAAACATGGAAAACACCCATCTGTAATATAAACAAGGCTCCTGCTACAGCTGAATCTGTCAGCAACAGTTCTTCGCTCTCTAGACTGATCTAGACCAAATAACTTCTTCAAACTCTGAACAGCCATTTAAACTGAATTTCCATGGTTTTTTTCAGTTTCACTAGTCTCTTCAAGATAAAACATGAAAACATGATTCTGGCAAAAGCAGATTAGTCCAGCCACTAGAGAAGAAAACTTGTACACTGAGTGATTGCTTTGGCTCCGAGCAAATTTAATCTTTTCCCATCAATTCCTTTCCTCTTTTTCCTGGCATTAGGCAAAAGCTTCATATCTGACCACGCTTTTTCTATGGGCTTTGATCTAAGTTATGTTTTGACAACATACAATTAAAATACCTTTAAGTAAAAGAGCATGATTAATGTATACGCATGCCCATAAACTATCTAGAGAATTCCTTCAATTAAATATCCCCCAGTTACAACATAAGGAGTCCTACCATTAAATCTCTGTCAAGAAAGGATAAATCAATAAAAAAAGATTTGTAAAAGAATCTAAGTAACAAAGATATACTCCCTTCCCGTAATGTAATACTTTGCTTTCCCTCCTCAAATGACAGATGCCAGACAATTTAGTCTCTTCTTTGAGAACACAAACTTTAATTTAATTTTATGTTTAAATGGTCATTAATTCCAGATTTTTCTATTCACATGGGAGAAGTTTTATTATAATAAATGGGACCCTGCAAAAAATGAGAAAGAAAACACACAGATGTACAGATACATTTTAAAAGATGACTAGCACTGCTTTTTTCCTGCTGGCTTTTTCTGAAGGTCTTTCTTCGCTCTATTTGCCTTCCTACACAAGTCATTGATTTTTATCTGGTTTTAAATTATCACATCCTAAAATATGCTGTGAAACTTTTGAATGCCCATTTCCTCCTAAAGCCATTCAGATTCTCAAGCAACATAGAGGATGACTTTCTCTCATTTACTGTCACTTAAAAGGAAAAGTGACAAGACATACATTAAACCTTCATGCTTGCACTGCTGATTTTTAAGTATTTGGCCGTGTCCCTCTACTACGCTACAGCTACCACATCCTGCAACTCCCAAATAAAAATACTGTGAACTTCCATCTCCTTCTGGAAACACACTCCAGAACTTACTGCTTCTTCTGCTGTGAGAATGGTAAACTGCTCCAAGGGTCAGTGTCCAAAATTTCCATTTGGCAGATCACATAGCTCTGTTCCCATCACAAAAGCCACAGTACATGCACTGTACAGTTCGTCTATACCTGTGCAGTAGGTCAGACTTTTTCCAGGAGTGGAGTGTATGAACTACAAGTTATACCTTTGGTAAAATTGTACGTTTGAAAACATTGGTAGCCAGGAAGAAACCATGTGCACTGTCCTGGCAGAGGACAAACAGCCCAGGAACAACAGGCTGACCCTAACTACTGCAAGGCCATTCTTTGGCAAGTGACACCCATATTATTTTGCAGGTATGTAATTATTGGTTAGTGTTTTCTTCTTGCACTTTTTTTTTTTTTTTTTAAATATATGGATGTTTCTGTGTTTTAAGGCTGAGGAAGCTAGCAGGGCTAAGAAACTTGGGCATGGCTACAACTCTTTCCTAGTTGGAAGGAAAACGCTGTGTGCTACAAGGGCAGAAAGACAATCTGATAGCTGTCCATAATTAGGCTTTTCTAAGCCTGTCTTGTCCCAGGCAACAGATACACATACCCTACCTGTGCTCGACCCGTTTCCTTTATACTTACTGTCCCCCAAACGCAGGAAACCTGACTGCAGGATTTGCAGTAGTGAGTGTGACATCTGTGCATTCCCCCACTGGGGAAAGGGGGCAAAGCGTGGAAACAAAACGCAGCTCAAAACTCTAGAGAAAGTAGTAGGCTTGTCTTCATCTTCAACAGCCCTTGAGTGAGGATGGGAGAGAAGGTAGATGATTTTGTCTATCACAGAACAGGAATATTTAGACAGAAAATGGCAAACCTTAACCTTTCTAGGGGATGTAGTCAGGTTTCTCTGTCTTTTACAATAAAACAGGTGGGTTGGCTGAACTCTCTACAGAGAAGATATAACTACCTGTCATTTTTATGGCCAAAAGTGACACAAAGCGATCAAGCAGAGAGTTTATACAAAGTCTATCAAACACATGTCTCCTTTTCCTAGAATGCCCGAGGAGATCAGTTCCTTCATCACTGATGTGGGTGAACTGTGAAACCTCCAAATCCTTACAGCTAGCTGTTGCATCCTCTACCTCACTCCTGCAGACCCTCACCTAACCTCAAGGTAAGCTTTGCAGAATCCTTCCTTCCCTCCTTCAGTCAGGGGAAAAAAATAATTGTCTCTGTTTACTGGAAAAGGACACATGTTTTCCTCCAGTCTCTCATGCTAATGATCAATCAGTAACCACTCCCTAACAAATAAAAAGCTAAAGCATGTTACCACCCAACTAGAACCCACAAGGGTGGGTTGGTTTTTTAAAGTTTAACACTTAATCAGTTATTCTGGCTTTAGCTGACAACACCTATTTCAAGATCAAAAGTTTTGACTGCAGTAATGAGTATACCAAATAACAAAGATCTTTCTGAATAAGATACCCATTTTTCAAAGCTCTTTCTTGAGGCTGTCAACCTCAATACCCCAATTCAACAAGCACAAGAGTTTTCTGTTCATTCCAGAAAGCAAAGTGAAGATAGGGGAATCTTGGGATAGAGGGGATGTATCTGTCAGCCAAAAAGTAAGTATTATTAAAAACAGTGTTTGGCTAACAAATATAGAAGAGGCTTCTGAGGTATTTTATTATATCATGAAAAAAAAAAAAAAAATCAAGATTAATTTTTCATGCCATACATTCCTCAGCTGCCATAAAGACAGAATAACTAACGGGATTTGGGAGTTAATTTTATTTCATTGTTTCAGAATAAGAAGCTTTAAGTCCAGTACCCACTGCTTTATCCGCCCCAATGCACATCTCTACCTGATTGTCTCTGTACTGTTTCAATTGAATTGTAAGTAGTATTTCTACATCCTTAACAATGTTTTCGTTTCTAAAAGAGCCAGTTCCAAAAGTTTGATAAAAAAAAAGAAAAAAATCTCAAAGGTTGGTCCCCTCCCCTCTAACTAGTACACACCACCTCTGCATGGTAGCAAAGCAGAGGATTTGCAGGAAAAAACTCCTTTTGAGGGGTGACATATTTGTAATGCAGGATTCCACTTTTTTGTGAAGCAGATCACAGCCCTAAGTTTAGAGCAACTTCGTCGCTGTTTCTGAGCTCTTCAGAAACAACTGGGGGCTATGCAACGCGTGACGGTTACGTACGAACAACCTAGAGTATTTTTTCCATTCACTATTTGGGGAGAAACAGATGCCTGCCTCATGCTGTGAGGAACAGGCATAAGGATCTAAAATGTTACACGCTAAACAGACATACCACCTTACTGCAGGGCAGAAACATTCAAAGGAGCAAAGAGAGTTGCAGACATTGGCTTACCGTAATTTTGCCTTCATTTGGCTAGAATACAGTCACTCTGCTAATTGATACTCCTACCACAGTGTCAAACAAACAAATTGCATAAAACACAGTTTGCCAGTATTTTGTCACATTCTGGGCTTCCTGGCATTAATTACTGTCTGTATGTCCTGGGGCACCAACAGATGTAAGGTCTGATAAAAGCTGTTTCCCCGATTCCACGTCCAGGAAAGATGCAGGCTTTATTCTGCAATGTATGCACACCTGGCAGATTAAAAAGAACAGACCACAACCAGCCAACCCCTGCCTCCTCGCCCACACTGGATTTCAGAGCCTAAAAAGGTTTTTAAACTTCTCCACCCCTCTCCCCATCTCTCACAGGCTACGTACACCTGGAAGAGGGGCTGCAAGTGTCAGTTTTTCCTGGCAAAGATGCCGGGTGAATCAATGCAGTCCTCACCTCCTCAGGAAGATAACGTGGGAAGGAATTGACCTCAGATGGACCCAGATTGCTACTGCTTAATCAATCAGCACCCAGAGTTGCTGCCACTAAGCGCTACTCCAAAGTAAGTTACACTTGGCACACATGTACACTTCAACCACTGAAGAATATCTGGATGGGCTACAACACATCCAGCCAAGGTTTTCTTTAAAAAACCAAGGAGGATTACAAAATGCCACCAAATAGCAACAGTGGCCCACAAAACTGGGGCAAGTTCACTAGTTACCACACAAAGTCAGAACCAGAGCCAGATCCAAAACTACTCTTTAGTTTGATACTTAATTTCCTCAAGAACACCTTGAGATGCTAAGCATTCAAGATAAGCATCCAGCAGTGTTTAGTCCCCCTGGTGAGGTTTAGTCCCCGCTTGTGAGGGAGGAGTCAGCCTACTTCAATTGTGCCAGCTGAATTATTCTCCAGAAAAATTGATCTAATCTGCCTCTGGAGTCAACGTGTGTATTTTACTCTCAATATTTCTGTTCAAAATAGTGCATATACATAAGAGAACACTAAGTGTTAGACATGTAAGTTTAAGTAATGGAGCACAGACAAACTCAGCTAGAAACTAAAAGAAAAAACTTGAAGACTAGCTTAATGCCTCCATTTGGTCAACAGCTATTCTGCTTAAAGCATAGCTTTGCTTTCTATCACAGCTCTCTCTTCTCACACAGATTCTGACCCAATGCATTTAGATTTCGTCCTCCCATAGAATATCAGAGTTTTCACCTTCGCTTCATACATTCTCAGTCACTACACTGGGGAAGTCAGGGTTCACCACTGCAGATAAAATCCAGAAGGCTCCCTCAAAAAGTCAGGATTTGGACACTTAATGATTCTACACATATGCTGACCCTAAGTTTTCTTATGGAGCCATCACTGTTGACCTGTCGAAGCGCAGAAGACTCCAGTTTTACCAGGTGGTGCTTTTAGCCCACTTGGGCCCATGAAACTAAAGAGAGTGAAAGGCAGGTGTAATACATCAACTTGATGTCCAGGCCTTACACAAAATTAATCTGAAATACTTTTCAATCCTCTGCTTTCAGATTTTCTCTGCTTCCCAGCTCCCAGGGATTCCTCTTTTATTGTGTGCTGTGAACATAACTGCTTTCAGCCTTTTCATTGTAACAAGCTCATTTTCTAACCAACCACAACAGTAACAGCTGTTCATTCCAGAGCCAGCACAGACATGCTGCACCCAAGTGGCACGCTGAGCACTGGCACTTTAGCTACCCAAATCAAAGGCAATAATAACACAAAGTATGTGCTGGGGAGATGCCAAAAAGGATCTCACCTGATTCCGGGTGGCCCAGGATTGCAACAAACCTTATTGTCCATGATCGTAACAATAAACAAGAGATTTTTGTAGGGCATAATTTCAAATTAAAATACAAAGCAAAAAAAATATAAAGTTTGTCCAAACTAGGAAAACAGAAAAGCCCATGAAATATAGAAAATAAAGTGGCTGAAAAAGAATGTGAAGAGTGCCTTGTAAGTACTCGAGCCTAAACAGTAAGAACTCTCTTAACTACAGTAGGAGGCCAGCAAGGGAGCTGGTAGGACTATGTGATGACTGTGTTATAAAATGGGCACTGAGGAATGATAAGGCCACAGCCAAGAAGCTCAGTGCGCTCTTTTGGTCAGTTGTTAGCATAGAAGGTACCGGAGACATCCCACACCTTACGCATTCATCACAGCAGATAGCTCAGAGGAGCTAGATCAGTTTAAAGCAAGTACACGGGAAGTATTAAACCAATTAGACAAATTGGAGGTTAGTACATCACCAGGCATGGATGGCATTCACCCGACAGCTCTGAAGAAACCCAAATGTGGAGCTTCAGAACCGCTGGCCAAGGTTTGTAGCCGATAACCACAAAGAGCTGCTATGCCAGAGGGCTGCCAATTGACTCCCATTTACAAAAAGGGCTCCAAAGGTCATCGTGGGAACAACTGGAGAGTGATTTCCAGCAGCAGTATGATATGTACAGTCTATAATAAACAAGAACAGCAGCGAGCATGCAGGGAAATTGTGTCAAAGAGCCACCATGGCTTCTGCAAACGGCAGTCCTTCTTCATCAACTGCCTGGACTTCCACAGGGGTGTCAGTAAGCAAGCAGATAAAGGGGATTCTGCAGATAAAATTTATCTAGATTTTCAAAAAGCCTTGAGCAAGCTTCCACACGAAATTAAGATGCCATTGGACTTGATAATAAAGGCTCTTTCACATATGAAAAATGGTTAAAACTATAAGGAGGAAAGGATAAGCCTGCAAGCCTAACAATTACTTCTCAGGATGAAGATGAGTAAGCACTGGGATCTTTCAGCAATCAGAGTTGAGACTGGTTTTACTCAATAGCTTCATCAGTGACCTAGAGAGGGGAATGAACAGTTAAACCTCTGAATTTGTGCATGCTACCGAACACTTTCAAGCAGTCAAATGCTATGCTGATGGCAAGGAACTCCAAAAGGAGCTCACAGAACCAAGTGAGCAGACAATAAAACTGGCTGGTGAGAAAGCTGCAATGAGAACAAGACAGAAGAAGATATTCTTCCACTATGTAACATCTCTGCGTGCCCACATCTTGTGTGCTGCATGCAGTTCTCATCTCAAGAAGGATGCGGTTGAGTCAGAGACAGAATCACAGAACTGTTGATGTTGGAAGGGGCCTCTTGAGATCATCTAGTCCTACTCCCCTGCTCAAGCGGGCTCTGCTACAGCAGATTGCCCAGGACCATGTCTGGTTGAGTTTTAAACGTCTCCACAAATGGAGACCCCCCAGTCTCTCTGGGCAACCTGTTCCAATTTTCACTACCCTCGCAGCAAAAAAGTATTATCTTGCATCAGATGGAAGCTCATATGTCTCAATTTATGTCCATTGCCTCTTGGCAATTAAATGGTCGAGGAGAAGATCCAAGGGGCAAGTGCTTTACATGGAGACGCTGGAGGCTGAGAGGGGAATTGGGGAGCGGTATCTCTGAAGTTTACAGTGTCATGAGCATGACAAACGAGCTGAATTGACCATGCTGTGACCACCTCTGGCTGGCCAGAAGGCTATACCACCATCTAAAGAGATGCTTCTTTGTAACTCTAATATCAATTCACCTATGAATTACCAAGGAATTACCTATGAATCAAGGAATAATGATGACTCAAGGTGACAGCAAACTTTGCTGTTTCCCCACTTGACAAAGAGAGCGTATTTCTCCAACACCCTGCTCTCTCCACTTGTTCCATACTGAATAAATAGGTAAGTAAAATCTTTTGTGACTTTGACAGTAACCCACTGGAATAACTTCTGGCCTGCCAGGGGCAGCCTTTCAGGTGACTGACACCCCAGCCCATACTATCCACACACAAAAAGCTTCTCCCATAGAAGCAGGCACAGGCTACCAAAACTAATTTCTGGCCTGAAGCATCATTCTCTTGAAAAGAAAGGGAAGAGCTTAGTTAAGAGAAACTCCTAGAAAAATTATGAAAGCAAGTCTCCAGCCAACAGGGGAAATGAAAGACACATTTAGATTATAGAACAATGAATTTCATTTAAAGAAACTTACAGTTCTTGTTGGCACTAGCATTGTGAAACTTGTAAATCTCCAACTCCTTCATTTTCAGTGCTGAAGAAACAAACTAAGCTATGTTTGTTTGTTTAATTCTCTGGATTAACATTTACTTTTCTACTTACTTCATCAGTTGCATTACCAAAGGTGTAAACAACTTTAGAACTGGGACATCACAGTGATTCCTGTAAATCTTACTAGTCCTTATAGGGGCTGATCTAATATCGCTATTGATAGCAAAAGACACTTTAACATTGAAGCTATACAACTCTGCAAAGTAATACACCCGAGCTGGGTCACTACCAATGTCAGTATTACCAGCCTTTGCATGCTGTAACAAAATACTTGATGTCCTGCCTCCTTACATTCAGCCAGACCAGTATTGTACCATTTTGGCAGTGATGAGCTAACAGATGGTAATTCAGTGGAGGTCATTAATAACATCAGGTTCATTTGATACTTCAGTCATAGCTATCCGTTCGGAAGAGCTGCAGCCATCTATCCTTTTCCCACAAGCAAGAACTGAGGGACTACAAGCCAGTTCTTCTCTCCTAACCCTCAGTTCTTTTGAAACCGAGAAGCTTCCTGACAAGTGAATTCTTGGACTTGCCTCCGCACATTATCACTTAATAAAAGACCCCAAGAACCGTCATTAGAGCAAGAGCAAAATGGCAGAATGTTTAGGCTGGACCCAAATGGTCTTTCTTATTGGCCAAGCCTTTTCCAGTAAAACATTAACAGTGTAAGGGATTAAAATGAAACATTTCAAAGCTTCTACAGTCTCAATTTTCTTAAAGTTTGTATTTAGTTACAAACTTCAGCCTCTCTTTCCAGATCCCAGAACTTCTCACAAATTGCTAATTCTAGCTCCAAACCAGCATTTGTTCACATTTCATAGCAAGAAAACAAGCAACGAACTGGGCTACATATTTGCTTTAAGTATCCATTAATTTGTCTCTTAACCACTTCATATATGAAACCTAGGGTCAATCACCCAGTTTTAAAGCACTGAACAGCACAGGTGTATCGCCCTTAAACAACTGCCCCTCAAAAAATCAAACTGCTTAGATTTTATGGATAGTTCTGAACAACAAGGCATTTGTGATTTGTCCAAGACCACAGAGAATGTCAGTGGCAGAACTGGAAATACAACCCATCTTTCAGATTCCTGTTCCAATATTATAAACAGAAGACTCTTTCTTTCTGAAAACCCTTTTCTCTTTCACAAAACTTTTTTTGACAAGAAATTTAACTCAGGAATGAAGAAACTTTCCTGACAAAGCTCCTTTACAAAAACCTCTTACTGCTGACAGTAAGCTTAAATGAACTTGCATTTTCCAAACAAATCTGCTTCCAGCATAAAACAGCTCCACTGTCAAATATGCTCTGCTGCTAGTTTATGACAATACTTATCAAATTACCATTTATCTGAATAAATTCAAAGACCTTCAGCCCAGTCAGATAAAGAGACATCTTGAACACAGAAAATGCAGAATTACTCAACTGAGAATTTGAAAACGTACAGTTGGCCTGGAGAAACTAGTTGTATTTTGCTCTTTTACTCCCTTCATTTTGACAGACATACTGTTTTTCTTGAAGGATTTTAAAAAATATTTTCTTTGAATAAACTTTTTACTGTTTTGTACTCGGGGTTTTTTTCCCCCAAAAATGTTTTTATATGAAAAAAAAAAACCTGACACATTTTGATTAACAAAACATCCTAGCCAGTTGTGTAGCATGAGTCAAACTGCAAGGTTTGGACCCCTTTATCTACTCCAAGTCTTGGCAGATTGTGGCTCTTGGTTTCTTCATACTGGGGAGGCGGGGAGTGGAAAGAAGCCCAACCGCCTTGACCCTGCCAGACAAGTGCTATCTCTTCCATCTAGCAGCTTATATATACGTTCTATTATCCAGGTACACCGTACTACAACGAAAGCCTACAGAGTTATGTATCAGTATTTATTCAAGTTGACTCTACTCAGTAGTTCCATAACTAAGACTGGTCTTCAGTTAACATGAGAAATACAGGTTAAGAAGAAAAAAAATACATTCCTTGCATATTCACCTCTCTCACTTTTTTTGGCCATTTGGAGCTAAA
>NW_010972673.1:585659-586583 GCF_000737465.1 Haliaeetus leucocephalus
TTCCCTTCTTACCACCTCTACTCTTTTGTTCTCCCCGAGAAATGTGTATTTCCTACATCCCTCTCACTGAAGACAGAGGGCAAAACATAGTTCCTCCAGTTCTACTCACCATTTTGTTTCTCAAAACATAACTGCAAAAGTTCAGCGCTTCCCATTGTCTCCAGTTTGGTGTGTATGTGTTAACAAACTTGTCAGCCCAGCAGCATACACAGAAGCATTTCAGATTAACAGCTTCGCACATATCAACCGCATTTTAAGTTGTGCCCACCCAGAGTCCCAGGGTGTCACAGTATCTTCTCACAGCATTCCTTGGCCTCTGCCCACACTCATGCATAACCCTGACTTTGCACAAGAACTCACTCAGGCAATGTTTTGTAAAACCAACGGCCAGTAACAGGTGACCGTACCTGACCACCCTCCTCCTTCATCTTGATCCAAAAAAACATCCACACAATTACAACCTCCATGCTCAGAGCTAAGGTTTTTCAATACCCTTAAAACGCTATTTTATAGCGAGAGGTTATTTCCATTAAAACACAATTATGGGCTCAAAACTCAGGATAAGCAGTAATGTTAGTTCAGGGCCCTCACTGGGTGCTACATAAACGTCTGTGTATCAGAGAACTAAATTTGAAAATGCCATTTACATTTAAGCCAGTCCAGTAGAAATACTTTGTTAACTCTCTTCAAGATCAGTGTTATTGCAGCAAGTAATACTATTTTTCATTTGGTTCTCTGCTCACAGAGATCAAGAACTGAATATGGACAGAAAAAAAGGGCCATTTTTCTTTTCCGAGAAGACTTCTGTAGGTCAGGGCTGCACAGAAGTGCAATCAGCAAGAGTAAGAGGGAGGTAAAGGACCATCAATCTATAGCTCCTCGGAGATACTAAAATTACTGTGATGAGAAAAAGGAGGAGGAAGA
>NW_010972673.1:586600-588367 GCF_000737465.1 Haliaeetus leucocephalus
TAGGTGCAGAGCAGCTAAGCAGTAACACAGTACAGGCTGGCAGCCATTTGGCTTCTGAGACAAGAGAACAAAATATCCAAGGGCTGCCAGTCCGGACAGCAAAAGTGTGTCACTCCCCTATCTTTGCAGGTTAAAGAATCAACAGCAGCAGCTTGCAAGATACCAAAAGCTCCCGAGACATGACTTTAAAGCAGTCAGGGCATAACATATGAGCCAGTAACAGTGGTCATCGCAGCTGCTTCCTGCAACTCGGCACTAATCTCCCCCCTCCCTCCACTCAAATTGGTTTTGGTTGGGGTTTGTTTTTTTTTTTTTTTTCTTCCTAGCCAATTCACCCAAAGGCCAAAAATCCACTGACCTGTCTGACAGAGTTTAAGATCTGCCTGTTCTGCCAGGTCTTTTCTGAGAGAGAGAAGAAACAAGGCAAAACAGATGAGTTTCAGCTTGGTCTCAGCAACCGTTAATCAGTGCTTACATAAATGTTAAAGGGAAACCATTTTATAAACTAAGTTCTCTATATACTTTCAAGCATCTTCAAAAGATATTCCTCTCAGTGGTAGCTACTAAAATAAGTTATTCTATTTTTTTCTCATTTAAGCAGGTCTAAAGGGCATGAAGACACCTAATTAGGCTTTCTGGTATTCATACGGTTTGCTTTGCCCACATAAAGGCAAAAATTAGCTGCAAAAATCCAAATACTCCTCCTCCAGACTGCCTCAGACTTCTGAGGGGGGCCATGAGGTATTCCTCCCTGCCATAGGGGACATTGGCAGAACAAATACACTTCCTTGCAGAGCTGCAAATTCCTGTAGCTCTCCCAACAACAGCTATCAGGAAGCAGACTATCATTCCTGCTTGACTGCTGTGGAGAAGCAAGAAAAACAGAATGCGGTTTACAACCTATTCAAATTGCATCCATTTATTTCAAAATGGAATTTAACCTCAGGGTACAAGAGGAAACCAGAAGTCTCTCAGAGAGCAGGGTAACAGGTCAGTCTGTGAGACAATAGAGTTTTCACCTGGCTCCCAGACACATCTACGTGGTATGACTGCTTTCCAAGCTGTCCTTTCTCAGAAATACAAGTGATCTAAACAGAACACAAGGATGGGAATAATAACAAATGCCTAAATAGCCTTCCAAAATGTTAGAGAGTTCAAGGTGGTTTTTTTTTGTCAGATGCATCAAATCCATTCAAAGGGATCTTAACTTGAAAGGTCATTTAATTCTTAATCCATATTCCAAATAATCTTTGCAGTTCTCCCAGGTTAGTCTCTTCCTTCCTTCCTTCCCAGCATAACAGACACCTCTCTTGTAGTCATGACAGAGCTGCATATTGTTTAAAAACACAAATGTTTATGGCAAGAAGCAAGTCAGCTCTTGGCTGGCACAGTGAACTATGAAACAATTACTGGGAAGTGATAAAGTATTATCAAAATAATAGTCTATTGGTGCTACAGCTGTATTTGTTATTTCAGAGTATCTGAACCACCCCAGCAGGTTTCAAAGGGCAGTAACAGAAGAGCCCTTGCAGTGGTGGGTTCAGGACAGAATGCACTCTACTTGGGTGCCGGTTCAGGTTCAAATTAAAAAAGGCTGGGTAGCTGGAAAAGACAGCCTGTATTTTTGGTTCTCCTGCTTTTCTGTCAATTTTCTCCCCCAGCAGCACACAAAGTCAAAGAGAACAGGGGGAAAATGATGGGACTCTTGTGACTCATGTCCCAGGGTGCCTTTTCAGATGTGGCCTGTGATGGAAGCGCTAGGAATTG
>NW_010972673.1:588377-588925 GCF_000737465.1 Haliaeetus leucocephalus
AACGGCGTGTTCTGGCGCTACCAGCAACACAACCCACAGGCCACCTCCTCAGTCCAGACTTCGACACTACAGGACTCTCAGTGGCTGAAAAGTAAGCTGTTCCAAAACGGCGGGGGGGCTCACAGACTGAACTCAGATCTCAGCTCCGCAATCAAACATCCTTTATTATAGTACAGAATAAAACCAGAGACTGAAACCCTTAGATATTTTTACGTGGCTGGTGATAATTTTGAAAAATTACAGAGCAGGTCAAATACCCAGATAGGAGTCACTGTAATGTCTCATTCAAACAGTGCCCTTACAACTACAGAAGCCCTCCTAAATGGCTTGCACAGCCGTGACCCCGGGCATAACATCAGAACAAGCTATCCCATCATTTCTTCCGAGAAGGTTTTTGCAGGCAGTGAAGGTGACTAATTATGCTTTCTGGTGCATCATCTACGTTAGGTTAGCAATGACAACCACACAGGGAACACAGAGGATACTTATGGAACAGCAAGTATTTCTAGCCCTCTTTCCAAAAGCTGTTACAAATGCTTTCTACTATT
>NW_010972673.1:588992-589342 GCF_000737465.1 Haliaeetus leucocephalus
GTTTTTGTTTTTGTTTTTGTTTTTTTTTTTTTAGTAAGAAACACAACACTGAGTCAAACTAAAGTTACACTGCAGCATCTATAATGAGATTTCCTTAGCTATCAGAGCCACGAAGCAAAGGTCACCATGTTGATATTCCATGAAAGCCTGCAGCACTTAAGACATTTTGAATACTGTAATAATACCTCTGCATTTGCACAAAAGTCTCCCCAAAATACTTAATGACATTGTCAGAACAAGGTGGTTAGTCAACATTTCTAAGATCTATGCAAAGGTCATAGCAAATAAAATGTGTTGGAGTGCTGAGCCCAAGAGCACTCTCTGAAATGTGGTTTGAACGCAATCCATCA
>NW_010972674.1:0-7196 GCF_000737465.1 Haliaeetus leucocephalus
GGGGGTCCCGTAGCGGTGCTCAGGGCAGGTGCTGGGGTCCCTACGGCCGCGGCGGGGGCCAGTGCACCGAGCGGCGTCCCCGGGGCCCTGCCGAGGGCGATGCTCGGGGGTCCCGGCAGGACGGAGTGGGTGCTCTCTCCCCGCGGGGTCCATCCCCTGCCACAGCGGGGCCCCGGGGCGAGCAGCCGTCCCTCACGGGCTCTCCCGTGTCCCGGCCGCGGCCCGGAGCACACCCGCCTGCCCGGGGCTCGGCCCCCCACGCTCAATGCAGCCTCTGTTCACACCTCGGGCTGCTGAAAGGCACATTGAGAGCCCCGCGGCACGGCCGCCTGCGGGGAGCACGGCCCCGTGCCCAGTACCAGGCCCGGGGCCCCACCACGGCCAGTGATGGGCCCTTTGGGGACAGCGCTGGGCTGGCAGCTGTCCTCTGCCCTGCCCCGGGCTGGGGGTCCTTGCCCCATGCTGCGTGGCACGGGGTGAGAGCGGGTGGTGTTGGGGAAGCTTCCAGTCCCGGGGGGCTGCTTGCTCCCTGCACCACCTGGAGCGCCCGTCTGCAGGAGCGCAGGGAGCTGCAGCGTCCCCTGCGCTGCACAGAGGGAGGTGGTAGGGAGAGGCACTGCCGGTGGGCACAGCCCGGGGTGGGCTGAAGGTACCCACCTGCGAGTCCTGCCCAGAGGAGATGCTATGACCGTGGGCAGGCCTGGCAGGGGTGGGGGGGGGTGCTGCGACTTTAAGGCTGGGCAGGTCAGGGTATTTGTCCCTTGGACCCAGGCAATGCGCTTCCTGCTCAGACGTTGGCATCCTGCTCGGGCGGAGCTGCCACGTGTCTCCCGGTATCCCTGTGGGACCTGGGGACATGCTCGCCGCTCGCTAGCCAGACCCTGCTCCGGAGACAGCAAGGGTCGTCCTTGCTGCTGGAAGGGAACCTCCTTCGTCCTGGGCCTGTGCGGGGATGCTGCTCAGCAGGACACCCCAACATAGGTTCCAGGGGCTCAGCCTGGGCCAGGGTGCCTCAACTCTCTGCCTGGGCTGCTGCGGACCCTGGGGCAGGTAGAGGTGCTGAGCAGGTTGTGCATGCCTGCCAACATACCAGGGCTTGTTCTGGTCTGGGAGTACAGAGGGGGGTTCAGAAGGGGCTGAGAGTGGCTCTAGCAGCAAAGCAGCCCCCTTGGCGTGCTGGCTCTTCCCTGTGCAAGACGGCAGCACCGAGGGGATGGGCCCCCTCGTCTCTACCTCATAGCTGTGCCCTGCTGCCCCCCGAGCTCAGTGCAGCGCCAGGCTCCAGCTCTCTGACCTGTTCTTCCCCTCTTTGCCACCAGGTTCTCCTCGCCCCCAGTCTGATGCCCGTCCCGCCCTGCCATGAGTCTATGAGCCCCCTCCGGATCAGCGTGGGTGGCTTGCCTGTCCTCGCGTCCATGACCAAGGGTGCTGACCCCCGCTTCCGACTGCGCTGGAAGGCCATCGTGCTGTCGTCAGCCTGCGTGGGGTTTGTGCTGCTGCTTTTCTGCCTGCACCGGTCCTCCCCGGCACGGCCCATCCCTCCCAATCCTCGTAACTGGCAGCTCAGCCTGCAGGCAGGGGACCGCTACAATGACACCTACCCACTGTCCCCACCTCAGAGAAACCCCGAGGGTGTGCGCTATCGCATTGGAGTCATTGCGGACCTGGATACGCAGTCCCGGGGCTCTGAGGAGCACACCTGGTTCAGTTACCTGAAGAAGGGCTACCTCGTGCTGTCGGACAGCGGGGACAGCGTGACAGTGGAGTGGGACAAAGATGAGAGCGTGCTGCAGTCCCACCTGGCTGAGAAGGGCAGGGGCATGGAGCTCTCCGAGCTGGTCGTCTTCAACGGGAAGCTGTACACTGTGGACGACCGGACAGGAGTGGTCTACCAGATTGAGGGCAACAAGGTGGTGCCCTGGGTGATCCTCCCGGACGGGGACGGCACAGTGGGTAAAGGTGAGCTCCCCCGTCCCGCCCCGCAGATGCAGAGCAGTGAAGCCTTTGGCTTTTTGTGGTTCGCTGGGGTGGGGTGCACCTTTTCTGTGACCCTGTAAGCCCAGCTGGGCCTGGGGCAATTCCTGCCCAGGGACTGGCTGGCTGCATGGGGGAAGGCTGTGCCCAGCACTGGGCCATCTGGGGAGTGGCGGTCAGGGGAGTGGGAACCGGTGTGATGTCTGTGTCCTGGCCAAGCCCCAGCTCATGCCGCTCTCTCCACTGCAGGCTTCAAGGCAGAGTGGCTGGCGGTGAAGGACGAGCACCTCTATGTAGGGGGACTGGGCAAGGAGTGGACGACGACGACAGGGGAGGTGGTGAACGAGAACCCCGAGTGGGTGAAGGTCATTGGCTACAAGGGTGACGTCGGCCATGAGAACTGGGTGGCGAACTACAACGCGCTGAGGGCTGCAGCGGGGATCCGCCCCCCAGGTACTGATCGAGGCTTCCTCCTGCCACCCTATGTCCCATACCCTCTGCGGGCTCTGGGGCTGAGGTCTCCCTACCCGTAGCTACTGGGACTGGTGTGAGATTTAAAGGACGCTGGAGGCCACAGACCTCCCCCTGTCCTGGCAGAGAGGCCATAGCCTGCCCTGGCCAGTTTTCTCCCCTTTCTGAGCCATGAGCAGCTCGAGGGTGGCTTAGCCAGTGGGCAAAGGAGGTCGTGCCAGGGTGCCCCTGCCCGGCTCTGGGGGGGACTGGGGGAGCTGCTGCACAGACAGTGGGGCAGGAGGAGGCGGAAACGTTCGCAGCAGTGGTTGCCTGTGCGGGGCTGCGACCTCCCCGGCTGCGGCGCCTTTTGGAGCGGGGAAGAGTCCTGCCCCAGCCTGGCAGGTGCCCCATTTGCCCCGTGCCGTCAGACACTGCTCCCTGCCGCAGGTTACCTGATCCATGAGTCAGCCTCCTGGAGCGACACCCTGCAGCGCTGGTTCTTCCTGCCGCGCCGCGCCAGCCACGAGCGATACAACGAGAAGGCGGACGAGCGGCGAGGCACCAACCTGCTGCTGAGCTCCACCCAGGACTTCGGGGATGTGACGGTGGGACGTGTGGGCGAAGTGGTCCCCACCCACGGCTTCTCCTCCTTCAAGTTCATCCCGGACACAGACGACCAGATCATCGTGGCGCTGAAATCAGAAGAGGACAACGGCAAGATCGCCAGCTACATCATGGCCTTCACGCTGGACGGGCGCTTCCTCCTGCCAGAGACCAGGATTGGGAGCGTGAAATACGAGGGCATTGAGTTTATTTAACCGACTTTTGCACTGGACTGGAGGGGTGAGGGAGGCCGAGGGGTGCTGGGGCAGGCCCTGCCAGCATGCTCCTAGCCGGGCGCTCTGCCGAGGGATGCTGGGCAGCGCTCCCAGCTCTGTAGTTGGCCTTGGCGTCTCCTGTAAAGTGTTGGCTCTGCTGCAGCAGGCGTGGTGCGAGTGTTTCGGCAGTGGCACCTGGTGGCAAGGGACTGCCACCACAGGGTGCTGCAAGCCCCAGCCCAGGAGACAGATGGTGAAGTCCCCTTGCGCCAGTTCCCTGGGCAGGCCCCGCACTGCAGCCATTAGTGTCCAGCCCTTAATTGCGACAGAAACCCTCTGTGCAAGTCAGTGGTTCTGGTGACATCCAGGCTCCGGTTTTGCAGCCGAGGAGGAGCCTGAGCCTGTGCTCTGCCTTGTGTCCCGCCATGCTGCGGTGCTCCCCGGGTGGAGGAGCGGGTGTCCAGCTGGAGCAGTGGGCCTGTCCTGGGGCCACCCTGCAGGAGAACCTCTGATCCATGTCCTCAGCACCTGACTGGGAATGTACCGGAGACGTGGGGACAATCATCCCTATGGGGAGGAGCATCCTTGAGGGCATGACTGCCAGGATCCTGCCCCGTTCCTGATCTTCCTGGGGTCAGGGTGACTAGGGGTGATGGGGCCACAGCAGGGCGTCACAGCCGGGGCAGGCGAGGGCTGTCTACGATGTCATAGCCATGGGGGATTTCATCACACTTTTTCCCCAGAAGCTGGTCTTCCTTCCCTTTTCCCGTAAGCTGGGTGAGTGGGCGGCTGGGGTGACGAACAGCCCTGAGCACTGGGGAAAGTCTCACGTGGGAGGGGACTGCGGCAGTGTCCCTCTGCCCCGGTCACCGAGGGGGACGCAGCATTACCCGCACTTCCAGTAGCACCAGGGAAGAGGCTTTTAGTGGCCTCAAGCACCGGCAGCCAGGGCCACTCCTGGCGCTGCTGTACCAGCACAGCGGCTCTGCTGGCGGGACTGGGGGAAGTGAGTGTGGCCCCAAGTGACTGATGGGGTCAACAGCTGTGGCCGGGTGTAAAGTGGGCACATCCCTGTGCTTGGCCCCACGCCATTCCCAGCTGCAGGTCTAGGAGGTACATGGCTTGCTGGCCATGTATCTTCTCCCAGCTCTGGCTGTGCATGGCTCAGGCCCTGGCAGTGCCTCTAGACCCAGAGCTGTCAGCTCCAGGAAGAGCCGGGACCTGGACAGAAGCCGCCGGGAGCTGGCGGCCCACGCCTGCTCCGAGGGCTGCCGTACTCGGCACAGGAGGGAGAGCCAGAAGCACCAGCTTGGCTTCCCAAGGCCGGAAGCAGCTGGGAAGTGTTCGCAGCAGCCCCAGGCTTTTCTGGCCAGGGAGCCCTTCCCGAGCTCGCCAGCGGTGTTGTGAAATCGCAGCAGCAGCCTGTGGCCCCCCAGGAGGAACTTGCACACGTCTCAGGATCCAAAAGTGCGAAACATGGGCATCTGCAGGCCCCCAGGGCCTCTTCCCCACCCCGCTAACTGCAAGAATTGCAGCTCCTGGCCTGGCCTACGCTCCCCCAGCTCAGCCGAGCCCCTGTCCCAGTTTGCAGGGCAGCACAGCTTCACACCAGCCACCAGCGAGGCACTGGGGCCAGTGTTTAGCTCTGCGGTGCACCCCAGTTTGGCAGGGGAGAGCTGCAGGCACAGGGCAGCTGGCGGGAGACGATGCGATGGCGGTGCCAGGACCTTCCGCAACCCTGGCTGCAGGAGTGGGACCTCCTTCCCCCTGGAGCTGGGCTGTGGTCCAGGGTCCCCCAGGAATGCGTCCAATGCGATGTCAGGGCGACCTTGCGGCAGCCCTGGGTGCCTGTGGGAATGCTGCCAGCAGAGCTGCTGTCAGAGGGACCCGGTGTGGGTGGGAGCAGGCAGAAGTGCAGCTTGATAAGTGGCTGCCTTGTAGCTCTGGGCAGAAGCCCCCAGCTGACACCAAAACATGTTTGGGCCGTCTGGGTGTCTCCCTTTGGCTGGGGGTCCCTGTTAACACCCTTCCCCTTGGGCAGCTCTGCCAGCAGGCAGGGCATCAGAGAGCTGGGACCGGCTGCTGCGGTTCAGGGGGGGCCTTGGGCCCCCTGTGCCTCCCAGCTGCCCCACTTCGGGGACCAGCTGTGCTTGGGGGAGGAGGAGGCCTGTTGATGCAGTGGTGGGCTGTGGTTGGGTGGGAGCACCCTTGGTGCAGAGAGCTGGTGGGGATGGGGGCCCTCCCGAGAGCCCAGCCAGGCTGGCCCCCCCCACCCCTGTTTACAGTGTCAGGCACCTCTGCAAGCCGAGTGAGGAGCGCGTACGAGGCTGGACACGTGTTTTCGTTTAGCCCAGACAATGACTCACGCCGGCGCTGGGCTGCGAGCGGACACGCTCATCTCCTCTGCGGGGCAGCTCTGCCCCAGGCACAGACCCATCCCCAGCGCTGTGGGCAGAGCTGGCCTCGCCAGGGCACGTGGCCTCTGGGGCCGTGCAGCACCCAGGCCAGTGCACCCAGGGTGCGTCCCCAGCCCACGCTGGGCGCCAGCTGGCATGGGCCACGTCGGCCACTTTGCCTTCGCCTATGCTTCACTTGGCACAGCCTCTCCTGGCCTCGCTCGCCCTCCTGGCCTGGGGCCGGTGGCTCCACAGCACCTGTTTTGGCCCTAGGGCTGTCCCGGTGGCTGTCCTTGCTGTGTGGCCCCTTCTTGTCCCCTGGGCTTAGCCAGGCAGGGAGCTCTGCACCCCGCTGGAAAGTGGGGCCTCCCCGTACCATGGCCCCCTGTGCCTCCAGACCATCCCACCGGCTGCCCTGTCTGCCCACACCAGCCCTTTTCCTAGCAATCTGGCTGGACCCCATCTCCCCCCTCCTTGTGCAGGCAGGATATAAGGGGCCTGGGAGGCTGCCAGGGCCCGGGGCAGCAGTGCGGTGTGGGCAGCAGGACCGTCAGCCCCTGCCTCACCACAAACACGACTGGGCTGAAGCATCTCCGGGCCCCCAGACCCTCAGATCCACAGTGCCTTCGGAGCAGCGCAAGTGCCCAGCAGCACCAGGGTGTGTGGCAGCACCCCGCACCTTGGGCAGCTGGGCCGGCAGGACTCCTGGTGACTGCTGCCAAAGCATCTGCAAACTATGTGCCCCGCAGTGGGGTTGGGGATCTGGAGCCCCAGCTCCAGGTTTCATGCAACTTCCCAGTGCTGTGAATACAGTCTCCTCCCCAGGTTCCCTTTAGCCTCGAGCAGGGCTTGGACCGGGTTCGGCTGCCCGCATTTCTGCTGTTTCTTCTCATCCTGGAGGGCAAGCAGCTCTGACACCTCCCTCAAACGTGAGTAGCCATGGCAGGGCAGCTCTGTGGCAAGAAGCTGGCTCGGGAGCAGGTTTTGCGGCCGCTGGTGCTGTTTGTCCCCGGCAACGTGTGTGCCCGCGGCACCCGGCTCAGCTGTGCTCCGAAGCCGTGTCCCTGCCCAGAGGCAGAGCTGGGCTCCCTGCCCGCTTCGCAGGGACGAAGGCACCGCCGGAGGGATGGAGCGTGCTCGTGTGGCCGGCTGGGCACGGGGGTACAGGTACCGTGAGAGCGGGAGCATCCCGCCGCCCTCTGCCGCGACGCAGCCGGGAGAGGGACGAGGTGGGGGTTCCGGAGACGCGCTCCAGGGCAGGCGGCTGCCGGCCAAAGGGGAGAAGCGCCCGAGGTCCGCGGGCCTGTCGCGGTGGCGCAGGACCCCCGGTGGGCGCAGCTCACCGGCCGTGCCAGGGGCGCGGAGGAGGGAGCAGGCGAGGGGGGCTCGAGCGGTGGGATGAGCTGAGCTGGAGGAGCCGGAAGGAGAGGAAATGCTTGGGCACAGACATAATCGCAGCCCTCCCCTGCAATTTACCGCTCCGCTCGGCGCGGGCCGGCCGCCAGGTCTGCGAGCTGGGGCCGGGCTCCCGTGCCTGCCCCCGGCGCCTTCCCCG
>NW_010972674.1:8211-19289 GCF_000737465.1 Haliaeetus leucocephalus
AGGAGGCGCCGGCGCGGGGCTCTGCTCCCGCCGCGGGGCCGCGCTCCCCGCTGCGCAGCCCCGGTGACACGGCCTGAGCCCGGCCTCTTCCAACTTTGATTAAACCGCGATGGTACGTGGCAGCGCGGGGAGCTGACGGCCCCGGGGGAGGCCGGGGCCCTCCGAGCGCGGCCACCTCGCACGGCACCGGGCTGGAGCGCGGAGCCAGCACCCGGCCCTGGAGAGCCAGCCGCGGCGGGCTCGGTCACCTCCCGTCTGTTCCTTATTTCCAGGCATTTCCTCTCCCCCGTCCCACTTTGTTCGGCTTGGATGCTGCTGAAAGGGAGGGCTTGGCAGCGCCGGGATCTGGATTCCTCTTTCTATGAATAATGCCCTTATTAAATTTTAACATATTAAACAAACAGACCAGCCCCAGTTCCTGACGCTCTCCTTTGCGGGGCCGTTCCCAGGCTCAGCTGGAGAGGTAGCATTCCCAAACACTTAGGCAGCCCCAACCTCTGGACGGCCCTGCCCTGTCCCCTGCTCCTGAGCCAGGATGCTCCTGATGGATTCCCAGGCTCCCCTCGCCCCTTGCAGACCCCGCTCCCGGTGTTTCTCCTCCATGAGGGCAACTCCCCGCAGCTTCTGGCTGCTGCCCCGTGTGCCCCAGCTCTGCCTGGCCTTGCTGCTCAGCACAGCGTGCCGCGAAGCATGTTGGGGACAGGGAGGTTTCTAGACAAAATGGAGCACTGAATTTTTGGAGCTGCTGCTCGAGCCGGTGTCCCTCGACCGCGGGATTCCCCGCGCCTGCTCTGGGAGCGGGGCTGCGGCTTCCCGTCACGCTCTTGTCGGGATCAGCTTTCTGGGGCACTCGTGACTCACTGCCCGTCCCGGGGTGCCGGCTCAGCCGTGACTCAGCTGCTGAGTCACTGTCTGTCTTGGCAGCTCTGGCTGTCTCAGCTGTCCCCTGGGAGAGCGCAGCATGGCTGGGCAGTGGTCTCCTGTGGGTCGGGCTGGCCCGCTGCCCTCGGCAGGTGCCTGTCCTGCTGAGGCAGCCTCCTCCCGGGCCGCGCTGCCCGCAGCGCTGGCACCTTCTGGCTCCCGGGCTGAGTCCCCTGTGCGGCTCGTCTGGATCAGTCTTGCCTTGTGTGAGCCCAGGTGGGGACAGTGCTCGGCTTGGGGGAGCAGGGCTCATCCCAGGATGAGCTCCCCAGCCTTCTCTTCCCACGCAACACGGATCCGTCTCCTGCAGCCTGTGATCCCTGGCCTTCTTGGTGCTTCTCGTCTTCCCCTGGATGCTCTCTGGGGCTGGGAGGCTCCTCAGCCAGCTCCCTCCCCGGAGCACGCGGAGCCCAGGGAGAGCCTGGGACGCTGGGTGCTGCCGGGACCTTCCCCGGCTGCTGCGGATGGAACAGCCTGTGTCCAGGCTGGGCCCTTGGGGGAGAGGTGGTGGTAGCTGATGCCCTGCAGTGCCAGGTGCACCCAGGGCGGCTGATGAGCCCCCAGGGCTCGTGCTCAGCCCTTGGTAGGGGGGAGCTGGGTGAGCATGGTGCGGGGCCCTGGCCCTGTGGGGCTGGGATCCCCGCTCCGCTCCATAGCATGGGGAGTGTCTGCCATGTTTGTCTGTGCCTCCCCACAGCCCTTCTGCCCTCAGTCGTGCCCCTGCAGCCGGCTGTCCCCTGCAACAGGGCCAGAGGAGCCGGAGCCCAGGGCCGTATTTTCAGGTGGTGAGAGGGGAGGCAAATGCAACTCTGCCTTGGGCATGTGGTGCCAGAGGGACTGGGGGTCACGGAGGGACTGGGAGTCTTGTCACTGGAGCTGGTGACTTGGAATAAGTGACCTGGCCTGCCTGCAATTGTGCTTCCTGGCCCGTGAGACAGGCAGCGGTTTTCTGCAGGGCCTGAGGGCTCAGGTCTGCCCCATCTGCCATTCCTCACCGGGGCCGTGCCGGGGCAGTGGTGACCGGTGGCTGCTCTCTGCCTGCCTGGGGGGTTGTTTTGCTGGGACTGCTTGGCTGCCAGGTGGGGACGTGGCTAGGCTGGGGGCTGCAACAGGAGACCTGGCTTCTGCTTGGTCTCCTCCAGAGCAGCGTGAGGACGTGGGGGGTGAGGGAGGTGATGCTCAGCCCTTCTGGGCATGGCCGTGGCTTTGGCCTTATGCGACAGTGCTGGGTCCAGGAGAGGTCGATGGGGCAGCGGAGAGCAGGGGCTTGGTGTGCCGCTTGGGACGGGGGGCACCTTGGATGTGGCTCCTGGCAGCATTGCGCTGATCCCAGTTGTCCCAGTGCTTGGTTCCTCAGGATGGGGTGTAGGGAGTGTGGAGGCAGGGGAGGAGCAGCGGGGGCTGCCTGTGGCCAGCAGGGACAAGGCAGAGGCGAGGGTTTGGGGAGAGAGGTGGGAGCAGTCGCTGCTGAGTGCTGCCGGGGGGAGCGTGGCTGCTCAGCGGGCCCTGCCAAGCCCTGATGGAGCAGGGGAGCTGCCGGTCCCCGGTGCTGCCTCGATGAGCTCCGGCGGTGGTCGGAGCCCTTCCCGTGTGGCTGGCGCGGAGGGGCCGTGGGCTGACTGCTGGAGCCGCTGCTGATTGGGCCCCGTCCCACTCCCGTCAGAGGACCGGGATGACGCACGCAGCCATGGCAGCTCGTAAGCCGTGGCTCCCGCGCAGGCCGGCGGGCGAGCGGGGCCTGGTGCCCGGGGACTGCCTCCCGCCTCCCCACGGGCACCGCCACCCACCGGGGGAGCCCCCATGGCCTCCGCCTATTCTCCACTGCGGGGCTACTGTGCTCAGCTCTGCATCCCTCCAGGCTCCGCGTCCCCAAAACTGCCCTGCCACTGTGCTGGGGTGGGGGTGCCCCACTCCGCTGCCCCTGCGGCTGGTGGGGTGCTGGCAGGCACCTGGGGGGCTGTTTGCTGCCTGTGTGCCAGGCAGGGCTGGGGCTGAGTCCCTCCCGGGGGTGGTTTGCTGGCTTTCCATCTCTGCTGCCCTCAAGCAGGGCTGGAGTGACCCCGGTGCTGCCCCCACCGCGGTGCCTGGTGCCCAGGCTGGTGATGCTGGGCAGGCAGTGGGCAGTGCTGGCACTGGCAGCCAGCCCCTTCTCTCAGCCAGTGCCAGCAGCCCCGGAGAAGGGAGCTTTGTTCCCTGGCCATTCAGCCCAGCCGCGGGCGGGTGCTGACGGGGCTGCACAGTGGGGTCTGGGGTGGGATGGTGGAGGAAGGAGCGGTCATTTGGCACATCTCTGGCCAGGAGGGGAGTCCTGGGGCTAAGGCTCCTTGTGCTGCCCCTCTGCCCATGGGGCACACGCAGGCGGGCACAGCGCTTTTCAGCAGCTCCGCTGAGCTGGGGCAGGCCATGGCAGGATCCACCCTGGCTGCAGGGCAGCACCCACACAGCTTCCCCTCTTGGCAGGTCTCACCAGGGAAGGTCACCGCTTCCAAACCTCCTTTCCTCCTTCCCCAGGGAGAACCTGGGGCTGCCAAATCTCCCTGCAGGGTCTCGCAGCATCTCCCCGCCAGCCGCCCACGGCAGCTGCTGCTGCGATAGCAACTGTCAACAGCAGGAACTGTTCTGGCTTAGCAGCCAGAAACACGGGGTGCAGCCCCTGAGCTGGGGCAGCCGTGTGGCGGGGGCCAGGGAGGACAGCATCCCACCAACTGGCAAGCGCAGAGAGACATCCCAGTGGGTTTGTGGCACTGGGTGACTCTATTTGCCCCCAGCTTTGCTCCTGGAGCTGTACCGCAGCCCCAGTCTGTCCCAGGTGGTCGTGTGCTCGTCGCCCAGCGAGCGGGAGCGGAGTGGGGTCAGCTGGGCCCCAGCGTGGGGCCCTTCCTTGTGGCACCGCTGCCTGCCGTGGCGTGGGGACTGCTCTGCTGCAGGATGCCCTGGACTCCTCAGCCCCAGGCAGCCCCAGTTGGTCAGGGTGGGAAGTCATGACCTCCCACCAGCTCCCCACGGACCCCCTCTGCACCCCTCTGCAGCCGGGGGGAGATGCCCTTCTCCCTGCCTGCCCTTTCCCACATCCCACCGTGGGCAGAGGATGGGGCAGCGAGGAGCAGTGCTGGGAGGCAGCCGGCAGCCACGGGCCATGCCGAGGCAGCTGCAGTGAGGTGTGGGGGGGCTATCAAAAGCCCTTGGAACTGGCCCCGGCCCTGAGTCCCCCGAGGCAGCAGGCACAGGGGGCAGCCCCACTCGGCGGGCAGGGGCTGGGGGGCTCCGAAGGCCCCGGGTGCAAACACAGCCCTGCTCATGCAGCAGCTTCTGTGTGCAAGTTAAAGGCAAACGCTGGCATTTCTCCCAGTGCAGAGGCAGGAAGCGGCCAGCCGGCAACCTCGGCACGGGGGTGAATTTCCCTGCCCTGCCGGGGTGGTGGGACCGATCCTGATGGCAGAGGGCAGGGAGAGGACCCGCTGCTTTGCAGGGGTCTGCCCCCGGAGGGCTCCAAGGTCCTCATTATGGCGTGGCCGTGGCTTTCAGCCCTGGGGGCCAGCACAGGGATTGTTACTGGTGGGGCTCCCACCCTGCCGGGAAGGGGGGTCACCCTGCGGTGCGTCTTCTTGCCATGGCTTGTCCCGCCTGGGGAAGGAGCATTTCCAGCATTGCTCTGGTTGGACTTGGTTGTCCAGTGCTGGCAGCATGCTGCGCCTGCCACGCGCCCCAGGAGCCGGCAGAGCCTCGGCTCAGTTTCACGGAGGGTCTGGGCTCCCATGGCTGGTGGCTGTCCAGGTCGGTGGCAGGAGTGGTAGGTGACACAGCCGATGGGAGCATTGGCATGTGGGGAGGTTCGACTGCTGGTCTCTGAGCACCTGGGGGTTTCCTCCATCCCTCGGCCCTGCCTCCTCGTCCCAGGGATCTCAGCCGGGCTCTCCTCCGGGGCTCCCCTCCACGATCCCTGCGGCTCACCCTCCTCGCCGCTCCGGTTCCTGGCTGGCGCAGAGCAGCTTGGCTGCACTGCTGGGGTCTTGGCGGGGAAAGCGCAGCGCAGCCGTCCCCTCCACAAAGCCGCACTGTTCAGAACAAATCCGCCTAGAATTGGGCTGCATTTTTGTCAAGTGATTCATCAGCACGTGAATGGAAAAGGCTGGAGCCCACTGAACCAGTAACCGTTCCCCGCGCCTGGAGCCACGGGGCCAGAGTCGGCGCACGGCTCTCCAGCTCGGTTGCACCCAAGTTATGCCGCAGACACGCGCAGAGCAGCGAAGGGCCTGGCATGTGGGAGGATGCGACAGCAGCTGGGTTGGGGGGCAAGGGGTGGCCCATGCCTGCGGTGGCCCAGGTGCGCTGCTGGCAGAGGAGCGGGCGCAGGCACTGGCAGTCAGCAGGAACTGAGTCCGAATGTGCCAAGTATTGCTCCTCCAGCCTGGGACAGGGACCGGGCCAGGGGGCTGCGCCGAGGGACTTGCCCTGCTGCCTACTTCAGGCAAGGAGGCTGGGGCTTACTGCACGGCTGAGACGCTGCTTGTGCTGCCAGTGTGCCTGGGCAGCCTGGCCCTTCCCCAAGGGAGGGGAGCACAGCTGGGAAAGCCCTCGGTGCAGCCCCGGTACCGGCAGGCACTGCATCTGCCTGCCCCACACTGAGTGAGTGCCCCCATTGACTGGGGGCGGCTGTTTTGGGAAGTCTCTTCCCCGGCCCCTGCTTGTGCTGGTGGCCACCCTCTCCTTTCCAGAGTAAACTCAGCTGACACTTACTGGTACCCACGTGGGGCCGTGCCCCCCTGACCTTCAGCTTAAATAGCCCATCCGCGTGCCCCCGCGTCCCGCAGTATTTATAGAGCACGGTCAGATTCCTTCTCCTTGCCGTGCCAGGCGAAAGAAGGCAAACTCATCTGTGCCAGGCTGGCGGGCAGCCCTCTGCGCATCCCCGGCTGCTCCCACCCCAGGACTTTCGGTGGGGGACACGAGCCGGGTCCCCAGCTTGGCTGGTGCTTGCCTTCCTGCAGCCTTCGCCAAACCACGGCTCCCCATTCCCTACCGTGTGGCATGCACATGGAGCGGGGCTGGCAGGGCACTGGGGTGCCCCTGAGGGATGGGGGAGCTGGCCTCCCCTTGGGATGGTGGTACCCCCAGCAGAGCGGGGAGCCCTGCAAGCCCCTGCCCTGCAGCCAGGCCCCCTCTCCGGCTGTGAGGGTGCTGAGCAGGAGCTGTGGCTTTGGGGCTGCCACTGTCCCCTGCACCATCAACATCCCTGGCATCCCTGGTGCTACCTGGGGCTGGCCGAGAGCTCCTGTCCCCACGCCGGCGGAGGGAGCCAGGCAGGGTGGGGAGCCACAGGTCTTGGCACAGGGACCCAGGTCCTGCACGTGTGAGCGGCTGCGTCCGCCACACATGGCTGCAACCCGCACAGCGTGGCACCGAACCAGCCGCCGTGTCCCGAGCTGGTGAGTAAGGGTGAGCTGGCTGCCTGCTGCCTGCTGCCTGCCCTGTCCACCCCGGGCACCCTGCAGGTCACTGCCACGTGCCGAGCACTCACATGCTGGTTTGTGTATCCCTGGGCTGTGCTGGCAGCGTGACCACAGGGACCCTTCCACGGCAGAGCTGTCCCCCCGTCACTGTCCCCGGGCTCCAGGGAGCTGCAGCCTTGCCAGCCCTGGGACATCCGACCTTGTCCCTCGGAGCGCTGGGACTGCCCCGGGGGCATGTGGAGCTGGGAGGGCTGTTGCCTTTGGCCTGGCTGGTTGAGGCTGCCAGCTGGGGAGCTCGCTGCCTCCCCTCATTGGGCTGTGTTTTTCCACTACCCCAGCCCTCGGCATCCCCAGGTTATTTTTGCAGGCAGCAAGGGCAGGAAGCGACACCCCGGCCCCGAGAGGATGCGGTTTCTGCGCCTGCACGGCACGAAGCTCCGCGCGGCAGTAGCTGAGCTCTGGCAGGGAGCCAGCAGGCAGAACATTGCCCTGTGGCAGCTGGGACCCCTCCATAGTGGGACAGGGACCCTATGCTCTGGCTGTGGTGTGCGAAGGCAGCCTGGTCCCAGGACCCCCACTCCCCCAGCACGGGGGTGCAGAGGGGCTGGCAGGGGAATCTCGGCACAAGCTGCCTGTGCAGGCACTTGGTGGGCAGTGCTGGTGCCCATGCTGGCCGCAGCAAGCAGCCAGCATGCTGCCACAGGGACGCAGCTCCCGCCTCCCTCTCCACCCAAAGGTGACCCTCCAAATAGCTCCCTCTGCCCTTTTCTCCTCCAGCCCACCTAGGTCATGCAGGCATTTGGCTGGGGCTCTTGTCAGAGACTGGTTTAATTAATGACAGTGGGACAAATACTGTGGCGCTCCCAGGATGCTGCTGGCAGTTTTAGCTGTCCTGGTGCCATCTGGGTGACAGGCACGAGGCCGGGCAGGGCCAGCCTGTGCTCGGGAATCCGGCAGGGACTGGGCAGAGACCGAGCCAGTGCTGGCCAAGGGTGACAGGTCCAGCATGGCTGGTGCCAGTGGGGCTGGGTGATTGTGGGGTGACCTTTCCTTATCACTTGCCGTGATGGTGCTGCTGCAGCACTGCCCGTCACCATCCCACATGTGCCAGAGTCCCGTCTCTTTGGGGACAGTGTGTGACAGCCAGCTCTGCGGGCAGCTGGGCATCTGCGGGGAGGGCAGCAGGTTTCGCTGTGGGCAGCACAAGCAGCCGGCCCTGTGTGAGGGTGGCAGCCCCTGTGGGATGGGGGCACTGAGCGGGACTGTCCTGCCGGGGCAGCACCGTGTGGCACTGGCGGCACTGCCAGTCCTCGGCCACCCCTGCTGACCTCGACACCTCTCCATTGCAGTGATCCGAGCAAAGGCCGTCTCTGCGAAAGAGGTGGATTCGGGGAACGATATATACGGGAATCCGATCAAACGAATCCAGTATGAAATCAAGCAGATCAAGGTAACGGGGCACATCGGGGCAGGAGACTGGGAGGGACGGGGCAGCCTCCGTGCCAGCCGCTCACTCCTGCTCTTTCTCCCCAGATGTTTAAGGGCCCTGACAAGGACATAGAGTTCATCTACACGGCTCCGTCCACCGCCGTGTGCGGCCGGCTGCTGGACACCGGCGGGAAGAAGGAGTATCTCATCGCAGGTGGGTGGCTGCAAGGGAGGGCTCTCGGGGGATGTCGGTGGCAGTGCTGGCCCTGCTGCCTCATGTGTCTCCTGAGATGCCTGCGACGTGTGTGCCTGCTCCCCGGGCACGGCCTCCCCCCTCCTCCTCCTGCTCCCACCACCAGCCCTCGGTGGACCCCCTGGCTGCATCCTGGCTGCGCTCGGTAGCCCTGGGCTGTGGTGTGGGCAGCTGGAGGATGAGCCTCTGCTCCCTGGGGTTCACTGGGGACAGCGCACTGCAGGAGGTGCTGGATCACAGCGGCCTCCAGCCCCCTCAGGCCAGGCTGAGCCCCAGGCACCCTGAGTCAATATTGGGTCTGGGGGCACCTGGGAGGGACCCTCTGAGCGGTTGGTCTGGCCTCTCCCCAGGCAAGTCAGAGGGCAACGGCAAGATGCACATCACGCTCTGCGACTTGGTGTCCACCTGGGACTCGCTGAGCCCGACCCAGAAGAAGAGCCTAAACCAGCGGTACCAGATGGGCTGCGAGTGCAAGGTGAGTGGCCGGGCTGCCCCCAAGCACAGGCTGCACCCTGCTCCCCATGCCAGTGGGGTCTGCAGCCCCGAGGCAGGCATGGGCTCCGTGGCGAGGTGCTCTTTCGCCATCCTTCAAGGGTGACGCTGTGCAGGGGGCACAGCATGCAGCCAGGGACATGGGACAGGCAGCCGAGCCTCCGGCTCTCTCCGGGTGGGAACTGAGGCCAGCCCTGGGACCCGCACCTGGGGGTTCCCTCAGTCCCCCTGCATTGGGGTCACATCCCTGCTGTGCCCTGCAGGCAAGGGGCAGCCTGGCATCCCTGGTCCAGAGCTGGGGGGTGGGTGGATGAAGCAGAGCTGTGGAGGACCACCAGCCCCAGCTTCCCCGTGCTGCTTCTTCAGACATTGGAATAGGCTGCCCAGGGAAGTGGTTGAGTCACCATCCCTGGAGGTATTCAAAAAGCGCGTAGACAGGGTACTCCATAACATGGTTTAGTGGGCATGGATGATGGTTGGACTCGATGATCTTGAAGGTCTTTTCCAGCCTAAATGATTCTATGATTCTTCCCACCCCCCTCCTGCCCCAGCGTTCCCCCCTCGGGGTGGTCGGTGACAGTCTCTGTTGTGCACAGATCTCGCGCTGCCTCTCCATCCCCTGCTTCGTCTCCTCCTCGGATGAGTGTCTCTGGACAGACTGGGCGATGGAGAAGAACAACGTGGACGGGCGGCAGGCGAAGCACTACGCTTGCATCAAGAGGAGCGATGGCTCATGCGCCTGGTACCGCGGCATGGCCCCCCCCAAGCAAGAGTTTCTCGACATCGAGGACCCCTAAGCCAAACGAGCGCATTCCAGTAGCCAGTAGAAAAAAAACCTGCGAGATGTTAGACTGGTCCACGCTGATATCAATTCCTGGAGACAGCATGAAAATCCGCTCGGCCATGGGGGTCCCCGGGCTGCGGCGGCTGCCATGCATGTGCAGGGGGCAGGGACGGGGACCCGCTCTGTCACAGGCACCCAGCAGCCTGTGGCTGCACTGGGTGCTCCCGCACTGGCGGCAGGGCTGAGCGGGGCGCGGGGGGACCCCCCCTTGCCGGGGCCGTGTCCCTGCCTGGCCACACTCAGCCCTGGTGCCCTGGCAGCTGTGAAGGAATCGAACCCTCATGAGTGGCGGGAGCTGCCCTGTCTGCGTAGCAGGTCTACCAGTGCCCCCGCCGCGGGGGAGCCACCCCAGCAGCTCTTGCCAGGCAGCCCTTCCCACCGCAGCATCCCCGGCCGCCCTCCAGCACCAGGGACCCTGCTGTCCCCCTCCCCACCCACTGACCGTCCCTCCCTTCGGGGTGCAGAAAGGGTACAGCCCTCCAGGCAGAGGTTTGGGGGGTGGGGGGGCTTTACCATGCGGCAGAGCCCCCGGCTGTGTGCAAGGGGCTACGGGCCTTTTGCGGGGCCGGACGGCTCCTGCACAGGTGCCTTGTCCCGAAAAGCCAGCGGGGCACATTAGCATGGCTGGGGTGACCCCCCTGCATGCACCCAGGCACTGCTGTCCCTCTCCTCCACATGCTCCTCTCCCCACGGGGACACGGAGGTAAGCGCAGGGTTCACCGCCTTCCCCAGCATCACGGGGGGGCTGTCCATTCCCACTGCAACCTCCTGCATGGGTGGAGAGCTGCAGCCAGACTCTTCTGCAGCTGCCACTGTTGGACAGGCTTAGACCCCCCAGCCTTTGCAGGCCGGTGGGCAGCAGGGCTCAGCAGAGCACCAGAGGCAGGAGCTCCAGTTGCACGGGTGCAGGGTGTTTATCATCGCCTCGTGCAGCTGTTGGTCGAGCTGCGTCGTAGCCTTCGGCAGTGCTGCGGCATTGCGGCCGGTCGAGCTCCCTCCTCTGCGGCGGCAGGGATGGGGCCCGGCAGGCGGCCGGGCGCAGGTGGCAACGCAGCCGCAGGAAAACCCGTCCTCTTCGGTGAACCCTCCCACACACCTCGGGTCCCGCTTTCTCTGAGCCATTCCCACATTGCAGCGGCGCCAGCGCGTGCCGCGAAGCTGCCCGTCGGCATCACGGGCGGCACCGGCACGTGTGCCCCGCCGCCGCTTACCGCAGCTTTGGGAGCGTGCCGGGAATAATCCCCGCAGCCCTGCTCCCGGGGGCGTTTTCATGCTGTGCGTCCCTGTAAGGTTTAAGATGTCGTACTGGACCAGTCTGGGCAATTTCAACATATTAAAGAGAAAAATTAAAAAGAAAGAAAAAGAAAAAAAAAACCCCAACCTCTAATCAATCCCATATACGACTCCCGTTCGCTTACTGTATGGTTATATCATATGTGCCATTTACTCCTGTCTCTGCTGGTAGTCTATCTTTGAGTTTAATACTTCCACTTGTTTTGCCACCGCCTGTATGGTCCCTGTGCTGTAATTTCTGTCTCTCCTCGTCAGGCGCTGGAGTCGCACCGGTTTCGTGCGGGGAGCTCCCGGGGCAGGGGACAACGGCGGCGGTGGGGCCCGCTCCTCCGGCCCGGCCCCCGCCGCAGCCGAGGAGAGGAGTGTTCCCCGCCGCTCTGAACTCGGACCCCCGGGG
>NW_010972674.1:20037-30512 GCF_000737465.1 Haliaeetus leucocephalus
CCCCTCCCCGCAGCCGGGGCCGTCGGGCCCCACGATGCCGCAGATCGTGGAGAAGCTGAGGGAGGTGCTGAAGTCGGGGCGGCGGGAGGCGGGCGACGATGGGGAGCTGGGCCGGCTGCTGGCCGCCTCGGCCAAGAAGGTGCTGCTGCAGAAGATCGAGTTCGAGCCCGCCAGCCGCGGCTTCTCCGGCCAGCTGGAGCTGCTGCGGGGGAAGTACGTGCTGCTCAACCCCCGGGCCGGGACCGAGACCGCCAGCCGCCACAGCGGCCTCGAGGAGAGACAGCGCGGCAAGCAGGGTAGGTAGAGAGGACGAGGGGAGCCCTCCCCACGCTCCGCACCCCCACGGCTCACCGCCCCTCTCCCCGAAGGTGGCGACCATGCTGGCGTGGAGGATGGGATCCCCACGCCCCAGAAGGTGCTCTTCCCCGCGGAGCGCCTCTCCATGAAGTGGGAGCGGATCTACCGCGTCGGTGCCGGGCTGCACAACCTAGGGAACACCTGCTTCCTCAACTCCACAGTGCAGTGCCTGACCTACACGCCGCCGCTTGCCAACTACCTGCTCTCCAAGGAGCACAGCCGCACCTGTGAGTGGGGAGGTCCGGCTCGGTGGGCAGCAGGGCTGGGGCGGCCGCACCAGCGGGGAGGAGGAGCGCCTGGTTGTCCTGCTCCCAGCGCTACGCTCGGCACCTCTGCACATGACTCTGGCAAGGGGTGTGCGGGTGTCGGGATGCGCCTTCGCTGCTCCCTCCTGCCCGTTTCTCCATCGAGAGGCTGCTCCTGCCTACGGCTCGCTTTTCCTGGCCGTAGCGGCGTGCTCAAGCTCTGCGTCCTTGTGTCTGGGGAGGCTTTGTCTCTGCTGGGCATAGCCAGGACTAAGATGGGTCCAAATGCGGTCTTCTGGCTTCCGGGGGGCTGAGCTGGGGGTCCCAAACAGCCCCTGCCTGTGGGAACTGTGTGAGGGCAGGGCAGAAGGCTGCATACTGGCAGTAGGTGCTGTTTTGGCCTGTGGGTGCTGTTCCGAGCTGTGACCAAGGCAAGCAAGCACACAAGGCTCGCAGCCCTGTCCTTAGGGCTCCCGTAGGATCTGCCCCTCAGGGTCAACCTGTGGGCTCCTCCAGCGAGTACCTGTGACCTGGTTTCTATCCACGTGGATGCTGTCTCGTCTCAGGGGGGTTGCAGTGGCTGGGGCTGTGCCAACAGGGGTGGCGTGTGCTGGTCTCTGTGTACCTGGGATGCCCCAGAGCTGTACTGTAGCACAGAGCTCGTAGGGAAAACTGAGCGTGGCTGAACTGTGTTGGACCAGAAATCTCCTGTCCCCTGTGCTGCCTCCATCTCTCCTGGGTTTGTCCCCAACGTCCTGTCTTCTCCTCTCCTGCTCCAGGTCAACAAGGAGGCTTTTGCATGATGTGCATTATGCAGAACCACACCATCCAGGCTTTTGCCAACAGCGGCAATGCAATAAAGCCAGTGTCCTTCATCCGAGACCTCAAGAGTAAGGATGGCTGCCCTCCCCTCCCGTAGCCATGCAGGAGAGCGGTGACTCATGCAGGGGCAGAACCTTTGAGATCGGGGCAGATCTTGGCAGATGGCTCTTCTGAGATGACTCACTGAGCCTGCTGGGGGCTGGTGACTTCATGGGCTGCGTGGGGTTTCCCCCATGGCCGACATGAGTCTGACATCTGGTTTGGGTTGAGGGGGCTCAAACGCCAGAGTCCCTGCCCCAGGGGAGGGAGGGAGAGCATACATCTGTTGCTGCACGTGCTGGGGCTGATCCCTCCCTCTCCTGCAGAGATTGCCCAGCACATCCGCTTCGGGAGACAGGAGGATGCACATGAGTTCCTGCGTTACACCATTGATGCCATGCAGAAGGCCTGCTTGAATGGCTGTACCAAGTATGTGGGGCCTCTGATGGCCCATCGCTGCTCTTCTCTGCTGTCCCCTGTGCCCGTGGGAGGGGACTGTGGGGTGAATGTGTCCCCCAGGTCAGACTCATAGAGGGAGGTACTGGCTCCAGGGGCCTCAGGTAGATGACCCAACTCTCTGCCCCTCTGTGACACAGCTCTGGGCTGTTGTCTGCCTTCTCCCTTCTGATTACTCCGTCCCAGCATAGCTGTGGTCCTGCCCCCAAATCCTAAGACTGCTATGCATTTGGATCCTGTACCAATTGCTGAAGAATCCAGGCGTGCTTGTTAGTTCAGCCCGAGCCCTATGGCTGTGTGTGAGCGGCTTTTCCCTGGGCCCTCCATCCCAGGAAGCCTGTGTTGGCTCTGTCTGCAGTGCCCAGCTCTGAGCTCTGGCCAGGAGCTTCCACTCCTTCTAGAGTAACATATTCCTCAGAGCCTGGTGCCACCCCTTGAGCTCTGGCACTGGGAGAGCGGACTGGCAGAGGCTGTGACTTCCCTCTGCTCCTGGAGCTCTGCAGCCCATCAGCTGGCCAGAGCATTGTAGGGGAGCTGTCCTCAGGACACAGTGGTGGCCCGCAGGGGTGGCTGTTGCAGAGGGGTGGTGTGAGATCCCGTGCTGCTGTCTATAGGTTGGATCGCCAGACCCAGGCCACGACGCTGATTCACCAGATCTTTGGCGGTTACCTGCGGTCCCGTGGTGAGTGCTGGCTGCCAGGTCCTGGGCCTGTGATGCTCGGGGCCGCTGTTTTCCTCAAGAGCCTTGCAGTAAAAATCTTTTGGGAAAATTGCTAAGCATGTGTGAATTATCCAGAGCTGCAGTTAGTCAGTCTTGCAGTACCTGTGGGTCGTGACCCCTGTTGTGGCGATGGAAAAAACCTGTTGGTTGTGGGTCCCCAGCTCATTGCCACCAGCAAAGGAACTCGTGTTGCCAGCTATCTAGCAACACCTGCTGTCCCAGCACATAGTGGAATTGCCAGCCTTCCTCCTTGCCAGGCTGTGAATCCTGGTGCTCACATCCCAGAGCCCAAACCCGGAGAGGGGGAATACTGCAGCTGCCTGTGGCGGGGTGGTGGCGGGTGCAGGTGTTGTGCCAGGGTGTGGTCATTGCTCTTTCTTTTGCAGTGAAGTGCTCGGTGTGCAAGGGCGTCTCGGACACCTATGATCCTTACCTGGACCTGGCACTGGAGATTGGGGTACTGTGGCAGTGTCGGGGATGGGGAGGAGCTCTGCTGTCACAGGGGGTGTTCCTGCAACTGCACCATTACCGCTCTCAAGGCTCCTTAACCTGCCATTGTCAAGGCGCGGTGCAGGCAAGAGGGAAGCAGCTTCTGTTGTTGTGCTGCCTTCTCTGTCTGGCAGAGCAGTGCCCGTTGCCTGAGCCTGAGCCACAGCTCCTCCGTTGAGGGTCTGTGGTGTTGGGGGACAGTGCAGCTCTCCCTTGCAGCATGCTGGCCAGTGCCGAAGCTGGTGGCAGGCTCACGGGTTTGGTGTAGTCTGTGGCCCTTTACTCGTGTTCTCTGTTATCTCTTGGGGCCAGTGTCTCAGCAGGGAGCTGGGCTGTCGTGTGGACAGGCCACTTGTGCCCTGACCTCTCCTCTGTCCTTGCAGCAAGCCGCAAACATAGTGCGGGCACTGGAGCTGTTTGTGAAGCCAGACATGCTGGGGGGTGAGAACGCCTACATGTGTGCCAAGTGAGTGTGTGGGGCTGCAGGCGGGAAGGGGCCAGCAGGTGTGCTGGTGGGAAGCAGGTGGAAAGCCTGCTGCAATATGGGAGGGCTTCTCTATCTGCTCCACAGCTAAACCGTGAGGTACATGGCCATGGAAGCTTGTGGTGTAGCCTGCCATTCCTCAGCTCCCTCCTCTCCTGAGGAGGACCTGGGCCAGCAGACATGGCCACGAGCAGGCATCCTGGAGCAGTGTCTGGTGGCAGCAGGGTCATTTCTGTGGGGTTTGCCGCTTGGCCAGGGCTGGCAATCATCTGGGTGGTGGAGCAGCTTGAATAGCTTGAGCTCTTCCTGTGCAGATGCAAGAAGAAAGTGTCGGCCAGCAAACGCTTCACCATTCACCGAGTCTCCAATGTTCTCACGCTCTCACTGAAGCGCTTTGCTGACTTCGGTGGAGGCAAAATCACAAAGGTGAGTGCTTGGCAATCCAGAGCTGAGACTGTCTCCTGGCCCGAGGTCCTGCTGCCCAGAGCAGGGTGGGAGGTGGTCCTGTGCACAGTGCGAGCTCTGCTATAGTCCTGCAGCCCTTCCCCAGCTGTGCAGTGCAGTGGCAGTTTGGCTCATCTTGGCATCTTCCTCACTGTGACCTCTGCCTGGGGATGGTGTGTCCCTGTCCCTTGAGAGATAGGACTTGTAGGACAGCTGAGCTGCTCTTGCTCTAGCAAGAAAGCCGTCTGCTGTGCAGACTCCTGAGACATCCTCTCTCCACAGGACGTGGGGTACCCTGAGTTCTTGAACATCCGCCCTTACATGTCTCAGAACAACGGGGATCCTGTCATGTACGAACTCTATGCAGTGCTGGTGCACTCTGGCTACAGCTGCCACGCAGGGCATTATTACTGCTATGTGAAGGTGAGCCCAGGGTGCTCTCTTGGCACCCTTTCTGGTCTGGGGGCTGGTGGGTGCTTGTGGGTCCCTGTAGTGCGCAGAAAGGAGGGTGCTGAGCAGATGTGCGTGGTGTGGAGCACTGGATGGGGTGTACAGGCTGTGCTCTGCCACAGGAATCATGGAGGTCTGCTCTTGCAGAGTCCCATTGCCTGCACTGGGCTGCCTGTGGGTTTTGGGGAGAGGAGCTCTGCAGATGGGTGCTGTTCTTGCTGCTCTTCATGCCAGGAGGGTCCCTGGGCACAGCCCGACCCTGTTCTCTCTTCTTCTTCCGCAGGCCAGTAATGGGCAGTGGTATCAAATGAACGATGATGTGGTCCGCTGCAGCAATATCAAAGTGGTCCTCAACCAGCAGGCCTACGTGCTGTTCTACCTGAGGTGAGAGCGCACTGTGTCTCCCGGCCCCTCTGCCCCCTGCTCTTAGCATTTGGGACAGGGCTGGTAGCACGTGTCTGGGTGTGGGAGGGAGCTTGGCCCCAGTAGTCCCAATGCCTGTGCACATGCGCTGGCTCAGAGGAAGGTGGCAGGGAGAGGTCCAGCCTTTTGTCATGGTTTTGCTGTAGATCAAGAGCACCTTACCTCCTCGGACCTTCTGGCTCCTGTTTTTTGTGTTCATCTTTGACGAGAGTATTCCAGTCGCTCAAGCCCTCACAGTTAACATGTGCAATTCTCTGCCTTCACCAGAATCCCCAGCCCCAGGAAGAGCTCAGAGGGGACCATTGCCAGAGCTGCCTCCAGCCTGTCTGGCCGCACTTGCAGCATTGTCTCTGATCACGTCAAGAAAACTGTGAACTTCAGGTCCCTGTCTTCACCGCCAACGGGCCGGGTGAGTCCTGAAGGCTGCTCTCAGCCCATGCTCCCAGGAACTGGGAGCTGCTGCCCCTCTGTCTGCTCTGCGAGGGCAGGTAGGCTGCAGCTTTGCAGGGAGGCAGGCGCAAGGACAGTTTGCAGGAGGGATCCTGCTGAGCCAAGGGTTCCTGTGTAGGGATGGGGAGAGAACTATCACTCTGCGTCCTTGGCTCCTTGAATTCTCTCCTAGCTGAACTTCTCTCTTTCTCTTTGTCTAGAGACCAGACATGCTGCCGGGGAAGAAGCTGCTGGGGAAGAAGCTGCCAGAGCCAGAGGAGGTCGGAGTCCCTGTGGCCCGCAGCATGGTCGGGACGGGGCCGAAGCTGTCGAATGGAACCACTCCGCCGAAACTGTCTGCTGGGTTCCCATCACCCAAACTGCCTCTCAGAGCCACCCACTCAGTCACAGCACTGCCCAAGGAGGCAGCCCGGAAGCCCAAGAAGCCACTCTCCTTCCCGCAGCTGCCTCCCGTGCCCAGAGCAGGTCAGGGCTTCTGCAACACCAGCAATGCAAGTGGGGCCAAAGCGGGGCTGTCCCAGCAGAGCTCCTGGGAGAGCGAGCAGCCACCTACCTCATCCAAGCTGCTGCTGGAGCCCACCTCCAGTCAGGAGCCCGGGGGCAGTGAAGAGAACACCAGGACCCTGGAGAAGGACTCCTGTGGCAGCAGTGCTGACAGCCCAGTGCATGGCACACCGGGAAAGCTGGCCAAAGCGTCCCAGAAGGCCAAGAGCAAAACCAGCAGCTTCTGTACCTCTCAGGAAACGGACTGTGGCACGGACCTCCCTGCTGGCCCTGGCACCGAGCTGGCTGCCTCCAAAGACTCCAAGTTGGCAAAACCTAAATCCTCCCTGTTGGCCAACGCTGCTCTGGAGCCAGGCAGCACTGTGTCACCACCACCAGCCAAGAAGCTGGCACTCTCTGCCAAAAAGGTGAGTCTGAGCTTCTGCCCGGAGTCTTCGGTAGGCATCTTTGTGCCTTCTCAACTGGGGCTTGTGTCGGGGGCAAGTATAGAGCTAATGCTGGGTGTCTTGCTAAGCTGGAGGTGGGTGGGGAGAGCCCCTCAGCCCCAGGGCTGTAGCAGTTGCTCTGCTCCCGCTCTGGGTCAGGGTGTGGGCCCAGGCCGCTGCTGTTGTTTGCATCCCTGAGTGATGCAGGAGAAATGGCTCCTGCCTTCTTTCTCAGGAGGGAGGGGTGGCTGTGCCAGTCCCGGCGGCGGGGTGGTCTCCCCAGCATTCTCGGGGTAGCGTGTCCCCTGGGGCGAGTGGGAGCAGGTGATGCCGCAACTGGAGGGCTGCGGAGTTGCCTCCTTCCTGGGCAGTGGTGTGGGACCGGCCCTCTGGGTGCTGCTGGGCAGCCAGGGCTTGGGACAGTGCACTGGGGCTTCCGTTCTTTAAATTTCCTTCCTTCCTTTTTTCCTTTGTGCTTCTAACTAAAACCACTTATGATTCTTCTTCTACCACCCCTCACTTCCCTCCCCCTGTCTGTGTCTGTTCCCCTCCCCTTTCTCTGGGCTCCCCTTTTTATTTTCTCCTCTTGGCTCACGGAAACCTCTTTTCTTTAGACCACCAAGCTTTTATTTATGTCAATAACTGCAGGGCAGCACCCCGCGGAAGGCGAGCGGAAGTGACCGCCACACACAACCTCACCCACAGTTTGCTGACCGCACCTGCCCCACGAACACCACCCACTCTGAGTCCACTCCCCAGCCTTTCAGCAAGTCAAGGTAAGCAGTGCTGGTTGCTCCCAGGCTCCTGTGCAGCAGCAAGGCCAGTAGCAGCCTTGGAGTACTCCGTGAAGCAGCTGGCGTCACAGCTGGCTTGAGGAGCGATTTTTGGCAGCTGGTTCTCCTGGGCTGGCAGGGCTTGCTCTGGATCCTAGAAGCAAGGCAGTTTCTCTGACTGTTGGCACAGGGTGGGAGGGAGCTTTGCAAGCTCTGACCACTTGTTAGTGTCCTGTGGGATCAGGAGGCACTAGCCTGGTGTAGATCTTGCTCCAGGTCTCCCTTGTAACCTTCACCATTGGCATGTGCTGCACCAACACTCACTCTCTCCTAATCCCCCGTGGGACAGTGTGTGCCCTGCGCGTTGCTGGCACTGGGCAGGTGCAGCGTCACTGTGTGCGCTTGCAGCTGCTGCTCTGAGAGCAGGGTCCGATTCAGATTTCGTGGATGAGATTGTAGCAGTTGGGTGCTGTGCTCATGCACCTTGGAGTGGGGAAGAAGAGAGGAGCTCCCACTCCTGACCTGGCTTTCAGATCACGTCAGCCTCTTTTCCTGTCCTTCAGGCTGTCCTCATCTGCTCTCAAAATGCCAAATCCTGAAAAGCCTACCTTCAGCTTCATCCTCAGCTCAGCCCCTTGGCTCCCAGCCTTCCCCCTGACCAACGGTTCCACTGCCCACCCTTCACACTACCTTCCTTCATGCAGCAGGGAGAAGGGCACCCCTGGTTCCTCCAAAAAGAAGCAGCAAAAGCAGCATCGTGGAGCAGTCGGCAGCTCTCGTGCTCTAGCTGTGAAGGGCAAGGATGAAGTCTCCAACCCCCCCACGAAGGAGAAGAAACTCATTCAGGAGGGCTTGGCATCCCTCGTGGGGAAGGAGGCGGCAGGCAAGAGTCCCAGCAGTGGCCAGGAGGGGCTGGGCTCTTGGAACCTGGAGAGCCGGCCCAAGCCACAGGTGTCAGACCCCAGTGCTTCCCTGGACAAGGAATCCATCTACCTCTGCAAGAAGAAGAAAAAGAAGAAGAGGAGGAGAATGGAGGAGACAGAAGAGCACTGCCCTGGGATGCTGTCCTCGGACAGGTGAGGAGCTAGGGTCACGTGAGAGAACCTTGCACTGCCAGGAGTCAGGCTCCCTGGGCTGTGGTCAGGTGCCTCTTGTCTTTCTGCGGGTGGGATGAGCCTTGCCATGGAGCCAGCTGAAGTGCTGGCTTGCTGGGGGTCGTTTCTCCCCTCCCCGAGCACAGCACTGGGGTGTGGGTGTCCCTGTGTCGCACCGCCCTGCGGGGAGCTCAAGATTCCCCCTCTGGTCAGGCTAGAGCGGGCTGACCCCTGCTGTCTTCCCCAGCTCTAGGAGGGCTGAGACGGAGCCCTCGAGGAAAAAGCAGCGGTGGAGTGTGGAGGCTGGTGCTGGAGAGAGCGAGCACCGCAAGCGCAAGTGGAGGGAAAGCCTCAGCAGCCCAGCCTTGGAGCAGCCAGCTGCCAACAGTGTCTATGCCACAAATGGCACCCCAGGTATGACTGTGTGCCTCCACCCTGCCTGGTGCCTGGCAGGGAAGAGACGGCTGCTTGGCTCCCCATGAAGTCCCTCCGAGCACTGGTGTGCAGTCCCCGGTGTTTGCTGGTCCCCACAACTGCCTGGTGGTGCCCGTCTTCCTGACCCCTGTCCGTGGCTGACCTGCCCGCAGGCCCACGTGCCACTCATGCGGGAGAGCTGCCTGGTTGTACCCTGGATGAGGGTGTGCTCATCTTCAGATGTGTGGAGATGGACCCCTCAAGGGCTGAAGATTTACCCTCAGCTCCTCCCTGCCCAGGGCAGGCCCCAGTGTACCCAAACACCCAGCGTCCCAAACATCGGGATCTTGTTAATCCTGACAGTGTCTCCTGGGTTGAGACGTGCCCTGGAGATGGAGTGACACAGGAGCTCCCTCTGTTCCCTTCAGCTTGTCCTTACCCCTGCCTGTTTCCGCAGTGGCAGCGTCCAGCCAGGCTGGAGAAGAGTACAGGCATTGCCTGGCTCCCCTAAGCCCTGAGACCGGCCATGGGACTGGCATAGCACCTGGGAGCCAGAAGGAGTCCAACGTGGTGGAGGAGCTGCTTGGGAACTCCTTGGACAAGGCTTATGGCAAACAAGGTAATCTGTGCTCACCTGGGTGGGCAAACAGCCAGGCAGCTTGTCTTGAGCCCTGGATGCGGGCAGAGCCCTGTGTGCTCTGCCAGGGCCTGAGCTTCCCCCAGCACAGGCAGCTACAGAGGCTCCTGGAGCCAGGCAGATGCACCCAGCCAAGGGGCTGCTGCGGGCACCACAGAGCGGGGTGCTGGAGTGAGGGGCTCCAGCTGCTGGCCCAGGGTGGGGATCCGGTGCAGGTGGGTGCAGCGGAGCACAGCATGGTGCTCCCTGCTGATCACACTACTCCGCAGTCTTGACCTGGGAAGGCAAGATCTCAGCTGTCAGCCAGGATGCCATTCAAGACGCAGTGTGGGCCCGGAGCGAGACTGTCATCGATGAGTGGGACGAGGATTTTGACAGAGGGAAGGTGGGTGCTGGCTATGTCCCAGGCTGGGGTGGGTGGGAGGAGGCAGGGGACTCTGCTCTGACCCCAAGAGCCTTCCTGCCTCTGCACAGGTAAAGAAGATTAAACTGAAGCAGGAACGGAGGAGACGCTTCAATTCCTTCCAGGAGCTGCAGAGCAAGCGCAACTTCTGGTCGGTGACTCACCCTGCCAAGGTGGCTGGCCTGAGCCACCGGCTCTGAGGTGAGCGAGACCCAGGGAGGGCAGGGGGGTGGTAGGGAGGGGAGCCGCTGCCTAGCGGCATGCTAACACTGCTCCTTTCCTCCCAGGTTGCAATCTGTGTCCCCCAGCCGGCGAACGGAGCAGTCGGGTCAAGGACCAGTTGGGGAGTGCTGTCCTGGGAGCTGCTGGTGGACCCTGCTGCAGAGGGAAGGGGACACCAGTCCCGCATGTCTCCGGGGCCCCAGCCCTAGGGTCATGCTGTGCTTGGTGTCCCCTGCCTTCCCCTTCTCAGAGCTGCTGCCCCTGCAGGTCCCAGGGTCCTTGTGGGCCTGGGCTGTTTCCCTCTGCCCTCCAGCTGAGGAGGAGCCTGTCCAGCTCCAACCTGCCTTGTCCAGGCTCCTCTGTGCCTCTGCCTGGGGCTGGAACACCCCCCCTCTTCCACCCAGCCTGGAATTTAAGGGTGGGGGGGGGTGGGGGGACGGGGACGATGACTCCCGGAAAGTGCCTGTGGCCCATCCCTGCTGCTCCAGGTTCACATGCCACCCACCAGCCCCGTGGGGAGAGGGACGCTAGCCCACACTGCAGAGCCGGGACCACTAAGGCTGGCATCCCTCTCCCCTCTTGCCCTACTCCGTGGCCGGCTGGCCCCTCGCCCCCTCCTCCCC
>NW_010972674.1:30522-77602 GCF_000737465.1 Haliaeetus leucocephalus
GGGGGGTCCCGGTGGGGCGGGGGCGGCTCTCCCGGGCCGGAGGGAGCGTTCGGACCGGGCCGCTCCCAGGCGGAAGACCGGGGTCGGTCGGCGGTTCGGGGGTCGGGCGGGGTTTCGGAGGCGGCGGGACCCGCGCCCGCAGGTGACAGGGCGGCTGCTCGCCCACGCGTGGCCGCGGCCTTGGCGGCATCGGCCGGGTGGGGCCGAGGTGGCGGTGCAGGAAGCGGCGGGAGGAAACCGGCAGCCGGTGCCCATAGCCAGCGCGGGGAGCGGGGCGAGCTGACGGGGGCTGGTTCCCCCCCTGCACCCCCCGGAGCCCCGGCGCTCCCCCTTCGCCGGCCTCGTCCTTTCTCGGGGCTCAGCCCCGGCGGCTCCGCACAGCCGGTGCCGCGCTGCTTTGGTGCCACAGCTCGCGAGCTGCCTGCAGTGTCAGTGCTGCCGGGCTCTGGGACCTGCTGCCTGCAGCGTCAGTGCTGCCAGACCGTGAACCTGCTGCCTGCATGCCTTCCCTCTGCCGCTCACGCTTTGTATTCAGCTGCTGCTTCTGAGCACTGAGTTCAGGCTCCATAGATCTGCAGGGCAGGCTCACGTCGATGGCGTCTGTTGAATGGCTCATAAACCACCCCAGCTCGGGAGCACGCCTGCCTGGCATGGGAGTGCCCGGTGTGTGCCCAGAGCCCACTCGCAGGGTGGGCCAAGCAGGGCGATGCAGCTCAGGGGCAACAGGTCCCCTCTCTCGTGCATATGCAGATTGCTTCCCTGTTTTCCTCCATGCTCTGTGCCTGCAGAGCATTGCCTCCTGGTGCCGAGGAGCTGGACCAGGCAGTAAGGCACTGCCTGTGCCTCAGCCCTCTGAGGCAGGTTCCTCTGGGTCAGCAGGTGGGTTTTCCTTGAGCGAGGACTTGGCTGAGGGGGAGGCTTGAGTCTGGGTGAGATCTGAAACCAAGGTCCCAATGCTGTGAGCCGTGCTGGTGTCCATTCTTCCCAGGAGCTGAGATCACCCAGGCACTGCCGGTGCCGGCGAGGACGCTGCTGCTGGCAGTGCTGGTTCACAGGCTGGCTTCCTGCGTGCCGCAGTTGTGCAACGCAGCTGATTAGGAGGCTGCTGTTCTACTCCAGAAGTGACTGTGCTCGGCAGTGGGGAGTTTACTGTGTGAGATAAGGTGCGAGTGCCCAGCCCCACTAGTGCGCAGCCCGGCACAGGCGTTGTCAATGCAGCCCATTAGCAGGAGAGCGCTGCAGGGAGCGATTCTGTGAGCAACCTCTTTACCGCTTCCTGGAATCGCCTGGAAGATGTCCCGGGTCATCTTGTCAGCATCAGAAATTGCTTGCTTACCGTGCCATGGGGGCCACAGGGCAGAGCACTAGATGGGCGGCACAGCCACCTCCAAATCCCCGCCACTGTCCCTGTTGCAGGGGCATCGCAATCTGCAGCTGTCCTGAAGCTCTTGAGCTCTGTTGTTTTTGCAGAGGATGGTCTGCCAAGGCCTCAGTGTGGTGGCAGCCTGACGGGAGGCTCTTGCTGGTGAGATTGTGCTGACGCCAGTGTCTGCCCCACAATACGTGGCCCCTCTCCAGCCGTCTGCCTCAGCAGAGAGCAAATCCTGGGGCGAGCAGCTGGTGGCACAGATGTGGGCTCCCCCCGCTCCTGCCAGGGCACGGGGCTGCGCTCCCACCCCCTTTCCAGCATCTCCTGGTGGGGACGGCGGTGAGACCAAACCCATCCCCAGACCGGAGCTGACAGAGCGTGGTGGTGCAGGAGCGAACGCCTCTGGACGGTGGGGCGGCAGTGTCGTGGCGGGGAACCGGCCTGGCTGCTCCTGCCCTGCCGAGCTGCAGCACTGGTGAGCAGCCGGAGGGAGCACAATCCCTTCCCGGCACTGTGTCCTGAGCTGAGCCCCATCTCGGCTCAGGCCCGGCCCCAGGGTGAGGGGGATTGGGCAGCACTGGTAATCCTACTGCACCCGAGGGATTACTGCTCCCTCTGGCCCAGGGGATTAAGGGATTTCTCTAAGCAGGGTTGATGCAGCCTCCTGCAAAGCGGCTTGTGCTTGGGGGGGGGGCCTTGCTGTCTGGGGCAGGATGGCTGGTGTCAGGAGGTGGGGTGGGCTCTGCGAGGTGCGGGAGATCCTCAAAGGAGGGTGGACTGTCAGGTCCTCTAGCAGGCTGGGGGGGGTCCCCACCCAGGGGGATCCCCGCCCTCTCCTCAGTGCCAGCCTGCGTAGCCCTGTTTTGCCAGCAGGCCCCTTGGCGCAGGCTCAGCTGTTTTGGAGGCAGCCCAGGACCGCGGCGTGCACCTCTGCACTGAGGGGACTCCGGCCAGGGGGGGATCCTGCCAAGGGAGCTGCCAGCGAGGCACCAGCCCCTTCCCTGGCATGGTCCAGGGGTGAGCCGGGGCAAGTCACTGGGCCTGGCTGGGGGAGCAGCTCTTCCGCAGAGCTCTGGGACTCCCAGGTTGAAGACATGGGGACAGTGCAGGGATGGCACCGGACTTGGAGAGCAGAGCCAGGGGCCGGGGCCAGCAGGGCTCAGGCAGCGTGGCATTGGTCAGAGGCAATTAGCTGGTTCCTCTCCCGAGATGTTTGGGAGCAGAGAACGACGTGCCACGTTGCTGACGCTCAGCAATTACACATCAGGGACGCAGCAGGGCCTGTGTGTCCCCAAGTGAGCGTTTCAGCCATCGCAGTGGGGTTGGGGTCAGATGTTTCTGCTCTGGGCCTCAGGGAGGGGGGAGGCTGGCAGGGGAAGCTGCTCTCCGGGGCCCCACTTTCCGGCAGGCGGAGGATCGGGGCCCAGAGCCATGGTTAACATAACCCCGGGGTGTTTGTAAACACCCCGCCTTGCCCAGGCAGGGTGTGAGGATTGAGCTGGGCATCTGGGTTGCTCAGCGTGGGAGATGCCGCCTGGCCCTGTTTCAAGCCAGCTGGAGCACCCATGGGTGCCCTTGCCTCACGGGGGTTTTTCCAGATGCCGGTCCAGGCCCTGGGCTGCTGCTTGCCACACCATGTGCCTGGCTGAGCCCTGCCATCCCCTGGCTCCTCTCACTTGCCCTTTTGCCTCCCAGCGATGTGGCAACCACAGCTTCGGCCTCTGGGAAGGGGGAAGTGGCACTGAAACCAGAAGGTTGGTCACGTCAGTGGAGAGTGCCTGGGTGCCCTCGCAGCCCTGGGAGCTGCTCTTCTCTGCCTTTCCTCCCATCTGCAGCCATACTGCTCCTGGGACCCGGGGTCCCCTCCTGCCCCACACCCTCCTGCCTGCGAGGGTGGCTTCCTCCCAGGGTGCCCTTCCCCGCTGCCCGGCTTGGGTTTCTCCTTGCTCAGCGCGTCCCAGTGCTTGCCGGCGCAGGCGAGCAGAGCCAGCAGCCGGGCTGTCCGCAGGACGCTGCCTCGTGCCCCGACAGGTTCTGGGGTTTGTTACTCATGGCCATGCCCCGCGTTCGGGGATCGCTTCTGCTTTGAGGGAAAGAGCTGTCGGTCCGGTTTGGGTTTGCTTGGCGCCTGTGGGGCTGGGGGGATGCAGGTGCAGCGAGCCTGGGGGTAGAAGGGCTGTGCCTTCCCCCCAGCTCCACAGCTGGCCCTGAGGCCAGGATCCCGGGGCAGGACCTCCTCCCCGGTTCCTGCTGCAGGAGTCCCTCGCACCCCAGGACCACCGCAGAGTGGGAGGCACCTCCGTTGCTGCCAGGGCATGCCTGGAGCTCAGCTGTCTGACCGGCGTCACCGGGGGACTGGCAGAAGGCACAGCGGGCCTGCCCGTGCACAGCACGTGGGGCAGGCTGAGCCTGTCGGACCTGTGCTGGGATCAGCGCCCGGGCCCTGCACCCCGTGAGCGGGGGCCGTGGCAGCACCCTCTGCTCCCCACGCCTCGCCAGAACCGCGTTGTCTCTTGGTGCACCTTCCTTTATGCAGTGCTGGTTGCTACGCGACCGCCGGCTCCCGATGCTTAATGCTCTAATACGGAGGGATAAAACCGCTCTAAAAATACCCCGCTGCCGGCCCCCCGCGGGGGTAAGGGGGCTGTCAGGGGGACAGGCGGCCCGGGGCGGGGGGGCTGCCGGGGAGTTCCCAAACTCCTCGTCCTCTAAGTGGCTTTGAGCCGCCGGCCGGAGCATCAGGAGCAGAGCAGGCTGGTGTGCAGGCAGGGAGCGGCGAGGATTGGCTGGGGCTGGCGCGTGGGCTCCTGCAGCTGGAGCTCCCCTGCCAGAGCCGCCTTCCCCGGCTCCAGCCAGAGTGGGGACTCCTCCAGCTCCCCTGCCTGCACCCTGCCCGTGGGTCCCAGCACCGGGGAGCCTGCTGCTCAGCCACACAGCACCCGCCGGTCCTCTGCCTGCTCTCGCCTGCCCCGTCGGAGCTCGCGGTGTCCTGCACAGGCCTCCGCAGCATGGGGACGGTCAGCGAGCTCTGTGCCTCCAGTTTCCAGGCCTTCCTCTGCCCCTCGGTGGCTGCCAAGGCAGGTAGGCGCTTCGTGCCCTCCCCTCTGCTCGCCGTGGGGTCCCTGTCCCCCTGACAGACGTGGCGGTGCCCACGGATCGGGCTCCATATGGCTTCTGCTGACAGCGGCACAGAGTCCTTGCCGTCTCGCCGCCTCCTTCCCCTGTGCACCGCTGGCCTCCCCAGGCTTGGGCCTCTGCAAGTGCTGAGCCCTGGCAGGACGGCTGGGCATGGGGCTGCCTCATGTGGCATTGCCCTGCACCAGTGCCGGGTGCCACGCTGGGACCGGGGGTGCTCAGGAGCCGGTGGTGGTGGCCAGGAGGATGCATGCAGCTCGGTGCGGCTGTGGCAGGTCCTGCCCCAGCCCGTCGCCCTCCTGCACTGCCCTGGGTGACACGTAAGCGCTTGGCCACCCTTACTGCTGCAAGTGCGTGTAGCTGCAAGGGCAGCTCGGGGTGGCACTCTCCAAACCAAAATCTGTGCAGGAAAGCCCAGTGCCTGCTGCGTTGGGGATGCTATTGAGGGCTGGCCGCCTGTGTGAGCTGCTGCTGTCTGTGGGTTCCTGCCCGAGTGTGGGGCTGGGAGTGGCTGTGTGGTGGGGCACGGGGCTGCGAGACCACCTCCAGCCAGCCTTGCGCCCTGCTGGCAGCTGAGGCCAAGCAGGAGCGGGCTCTGCTCCTCCTGAGACCCAGCACAGTGAATGATGCAGAGAGCAAGCGAGGTGCCTGCCGGGCTGCGCTCCCAGCACCTGCATAGTGCTCGGTGCGTGTGGATGTGGCCAAGCTGGTGCTTGCCCAGCCGCACCGTGGGCTGGGGGTCCGCGCACAGGGAGCGTGGGAGCCTGGAGCCGCCAATGCACAAGGCGACAGCTGTGGACATGGGTTCCCTGCCGGGCTCTGGGCAGAAGAAAGAAGCGGGGGTGACAGACAGGGCTGCACAAAAGCGGGATGAGGGCCTTGGACGGCTCCAGGCGCAGGGTCCAGCCACCTGGGAGGGTCTTTCCTGGAGCTGCCTGTCCCCAAACCCTTCTCCTGACGCACCTTGGCTGTCAGTGGGGAAGGATGGGGCTGACGCAACCCAGGATGCGCGCGCGGCGCAGTGAAAACAGGATGTGGTGTGCCGAGACGGGCAGGAAGTTTCTGGGGGCCCCTGCGGGCCCCCCAGCCGTGGGGCATGGCAGGAGCGGGCAGTGGCACCCCGCAGCAGAGCCCAGCAACAGCCGCTGGCAGCACCCTGGGCTCGGTCCCATGGTGTGCCTAAACCCGGTGCCTTTGACCCACCCGTGTGGCCTGGCACAGGCGCGACATGGGCCGACAGGAGGGCTGGCTAGCGCGGCAGCACAGCTGAGGGCTGAAGGACCAACGTGAGGCTTCTGAAGCCTTTCCTCCCCTTGCTTTGTAGCTGTCGTTCTGGGTGCTGTTTCTCCATCTCGCACTGCTGAGCAGGATTTAGCTGAGTCAAGGCGGCCGAGGCTCACGCGGCCTCTCCAGGCAGCTGACAGCGGGATGGGGACGTGCCGGGGGTTTGCTCCCAGTGCAGGCATGGCCCCGCAGGCCCCAGACTCTGCCGCACAGTGGTCCTATACGGAGTGGTGGGGTCTGTACAGGCACCCTGGAGCAAGGGGGCAAGACGGTGGGGAGCAACCTCCTGTAGGGACCAGCATCACTCCTGGCCCTGCTCCCAGTCCCAGTTCTGGTCCCATCCAGCCGTGTGAGCTGCAGTGGAGTCTGCAGAGGGCAGCAGGCACCGGTGGTCCCCACAGCTCTCCCGGTCCTGTCCGGGGCTCCGTCCTTACAGCCTGGACAGGACCTGGACCTGCAGCGAGGGCTCTGGTGGAGCCAGAGGGGGAGCTGCGGGGCAGGGCGGGTGTCTTCTGGGGTGGGGGGCCCCAGCTGGTGGAGGGGAGGGGACACTGGCATTGCCGCTCGCTCGAGGTGTGCCGGGTCGAGTGTCCTGGCAGCCCCAAAGGAAGGAAGGGCTGGGCCAGCCCCCAGTGCTTGCCTGGCTGGGACCCCGACACATCACGTGCCCTGACCCCAAGGCCGTAGGATCGGGGAGCAGGGCCCTGGCTGACCCATTTCCCCACCCAGCCGGGAGCAGAGGAGTTAAGGCGCTGGCAGCCCAGGCTCGTTGTGGCAGGAACAGGGTGTTGCTGGTGCTGGCTCCTGGCAAGGCCAGGCCAGGATGCATGACGCCCGGGCGGCTGCGGAGCTCATTGGCCCGGCACAGCCCTGACTCACCCCAGGAAGCACCGGGGTGGGCAGGTGTCCGCGCCCCAAAACAGCAGCACCTCTCCGGAGTGGCACGGGCACAGCGGACGGAGCCGGTGGAGGCAGCCTGCCAGGATGGTGCTCAGGGCGGAGGGCAGCGGTGAGCTCGGCCGGGGGTGCGGGGAGGCTGGTGGGGCCGGGGTGAGGGGGAGGCAGGCGGGTGGTTCCACGCCTGCCCCGTTCCTGTGCCACCAGCCGTGTCCGCTTGTCTTAGGGTGGTGGGGAAGGAAGGAGCACAGGGGGTGAGCATGGCCTCTGTGTGTCACGGGTGGCTTTGCTTTGGGCATGGTGGGAGAGGGGGGGATGTGCTGCTCTTGCTGCTCCCAGCTGCCGCAGGCCCCAGCAGCCCTGGAGCCTGGGACAGATGGACAAATCCTGCCGGTGCCCCTTGCTGCCCTCCTCCTGCCACTGGTGTGCAGGGTCCTCGGGCTCGGCTGTCGGCAGCAGGAGCTGCGGGAGCCCCCGGGCCCCCCTGCGCTGGGGCCTCATGGTGGCGGGGAGCAGGTGCCAGTGCTGGGATCCCGCAGTCCCGGGGGTCACTGCGCTCCAACTCCTGTGCCGGGCTGAAGCCAAGGTAGCAAGTGCCTGCTCCAGCCTCCCCTTCCCTGCAGCACTGCTCTGCCTGCGGCGAGGCTCGCCAGCCTCTCGGGAGCCATTTGGGCTCTGCTCGGTGCTGCAGGGCGGGTGCTGTGTGCAGGGGAAGGGTTAACGCCCTCTTCCTTCCCCAGAAAAGCTCTTGCGTCTGGGGTTTCTCTTCCTCTGGCTGCTGCTGACATGGCTGGGCCAGTGTCACGAGTGCTTGCCCTCCGCCGTAGCAGCACAGGTGGGGAGGGACCTTCCTGGGCTCTGGTACAGACCCGCTGGCCCCCTTTACCCTGCAGCATCTCATCCTCTGCTGCGCCTGTCCCGGGGCCTGCCGAGACCCCTGCCCGCTTGCTGGTGGGCAGGGAGAGGCAGCGCTGCTCCTGCCGGGGTTTGCTTTGCTAGCTCCAGCCTTTGGCCAGCTCACCGCTGGGCAGGTCCAACCCTGGCACCAAATTTCACCTCCCCTGCGGCTGGGCGGGAGGGTCCTGCGGTGTACGCTGCAGCCCAGGGATTTAGAGGTTTTGGTGTCTGGCAACAGGCGTGTGATGCAGTTTGGCCCTCCTGTAGCAAGCCTGGGCTTGCCAGGCACCCTGGGCGCCAGGCAGGAGGGGCCAAGTGCCTGCGGGAACAGCACTGGGGTGCGCAAAAGGTGCTTGGATGTATTGATAAGGCAAGGCCTCTGGTATTTTTAAGTTTAAATAACTTTTAACCTGGTGCCATGAGCCGGGTTGTCTGGTTCATACTTCCTGGTGTCGGAGACTGAAAATATTGGGAAGTGTTGCTGTTGCGTCTGGGGGGATGGTGTCGCAAGCCGTGGCTGTCTCTAACCTTGGCAGTGGGGGATTTTTGCGAAGGAGGAAGCTCGTCAGAAAGCCCGAGCGGAGCCAGGGAAGTGCTGAGTTCAGAGATTCGGTTTGCGTGGTCGCAGTCGCCCCAGGGGCGCATGCGGCTCCCACGGAGGAGGCGGCAGCTCAGGGAGAAACGATGCGCAGTTGAGGACGGTGCTGGTCCGGAGGGACGTGGCGTCCCTGGGCGCTGGTACAGGGCAGGCGGCCGTGCTGGGGACATTCCAGGTGAGTCCAGGCTGGCGGCAGCGGTGGCCTGGAAAGCACAGCCATGGTGGCATGTGGGGCCTCAGCAAAACAGAGCGGTAGTGTTTGGGGAAGGAGAGGGCAGTGGCAGCCCTGCCAGGCGCCTGTCCCTAACACCCCCGGGCAGGAGGTGGGAGGTAGCGCCAGGGCCGAGCCGGCGGGTGCTGCTGCCACCTCCCTCGGGGATGGCGCTCTGGAGGAATGGTGCTTTGGTGTTCTTGCGGGTGACCTTGGTGTGGTGTGCGAGGGACACACTGGCAGAGGTGGGAGGTGCAGGCAGTAGATGAGGGCCGGGAGTGCTGTTGGAGGAGCGGGTGACCTTGGCGATGGGAGAGAACAGGAATGGGATGCCATGTCACTGCAGAGTGGAAGGTCACGCGCCAGGGAGCACTGGGAATGTCCTGGGAGCTGTGGGTCTCAGGAGCAAGGGGGGGTGTGCAGCAGCCCTGGGCTTGAGCCTCGGGAATGATGTTGGGGAGGGGGAGCCTGGCTCCTGCATGTGATAGGGAGGTGTAGATGTCACGGCACACAGTGAAGTTTGTCCAGAGGATGTGCCAGCTCTGGGCCCTGGCTTGGAAGGACGGATCCAGGGCAGAGGGGGCTGCAAGGGTGGCCAGGAGCTGTTTTTCTGTGGCAGAGCAACCCATGGGGCTCCAGGTCCACGTGGACCCCGATGCCACAGGGCACAACAGAATCGCCCAGCCACAGCAGGGACCAGGACAGGCACTGACGCTGGCCCAGCTGGGGCAGAGTGGAGTTAAATGGGACTTGGCGGGGTGGCAGGGCCAGGGCCTGGGGGAGGAGCGCTGGAGCCAGTCCAGGGGCCGTGCTGGTCCTCACTGCCCAGCCACCTCGGGCTGAATCAGCAGGAACCGGCGGTGCCCGGCTCCCCCGCTGCAGCCGCTGCCACTGCCCAGTGGGGCGATGCCCTGGCCCTCGCATTCCTTGCGTGCCATTGGTGGCACTTGGCCGCTGCATGGGGCTGGGGACACCACTCGCCAGTCCAGCTCCTCCGGGCACCTGGCAGCTCCACATCCCAGCTCCTGAGAGGCCCCAGGCTGCTGGTCGGGAGCAGAGGTTGCGCCCAGAGCCTGGCAGGGATGATTCCCACAGCCACACATGCTGACCTGACCGTGTCTCTGCTCAGTGCCCAGTGACCTGACCCCGGAGGAGTGCCAGGAGCTGGAGAACATCCGCCGTCGCAAGCAGGAGCTGCTGGCTGACATACAGGTGTGATGCTGAGGACCACCGCCCGCGCGCACAATCCCCCTGTCCCAGGCATGGCAGCCTCTTGCTCGGGGTCATCCCCTGGGAGACAGGAACAATCTCCCTGCCTGTGTCACTGGGCAGGGTCCCTGCAGCCTCATCCAGGGTCCCTTGCCTCGCTGCTGGGAAAGGGGACGGTGGCCCCGGTGAGGCGGGGAAGAGAGGCTGCCCTGGCCAGGGCTGTCCATAACAGCTGTGGGATGAGGGTACGGTGCCCCAGACCTGCAGAGCCCATGCAGGAGCAGGCCCAGGCAAGGCTGTGGGTCAGGTTTGTGCTCCCGTCCCCTTTCCTTGCCAGCCACCTGGCTCCTCGCAGCCCATGGAGGCTCTCTTGGACCTTCTGGGGTATAAAATTGGAGCTGCTGGAACCACAGACCAGGATGAGCTGGGCCCGCTGGGCATATGCCAGCGGCTGCTGCAGGGAGCCCGTGATCTGCCACCCCACTGCCTGATAGTGCTGCCTCTGCGGGGCCCCAGGGCTGGGGAGAGGGTCCCAGTGGGGGACGTGGGCCCAGGCTGGCAGCTGCCCTGCCAGGCTGAGGCAGCCGCAGCTTTTCCTTGCCCCCCGCAGAGCTTTGGGCTGTGTTCCCCGCAGCCCAGGGCACTGGCATCTCTGTGCCAAGCACTCCCTGGCACAGGCAGGGACCGTGTCTCTGGGCCAGGCCACTGCCCTGGCAAGCTAGTGTGAGGTCAGTGCTCATCTGGGACACTCGTCAGTCGTGTCCCCGATTAAGGCAGCAGAGGCTAATTACTGCCATATGCCAGGCATGATCTAAAGGGATTAGGGGGTAATATTGTTAACCTCTGAATCTCTTCCTTCCTGCACGCTTGGAGCATGGTGATGCTGCAGGGGGATTAGCAGCGGGGTGCAGCCAGCCCCCTCTGTGAGTGCCCCCACGCTGGTTCAGCCCCCGGCAGCACTCAGGTTGGGAAGAAGGGAAGGAAGGAGGGACTGCCAGGGCCTCCTGGGGGAATGGCCCTGGGGCTGGCTCCTGCCTCCTCGAGCCCCAGTCCATGGGGATGTCCTGCCTGCTCTTGGAAGTGGGAAGGAAGGGCAGTCGTGGGCCCCAGCCTGCTGTCAGGGCTGGGGGGGCCAGAGGCTTTGGGAGGGATGGAGGCAGCTCCTGTCTCAGCATGCTCTCTCCCCTCAGCGGCTGAAAGATGAGATAGCAGAAGTGACGAATGAGATCGAGAACCTGGGGTCCACGGAGGAGAGGTGAGTCCTCTGCTGACGCGACAGCCCAGGGTCTCAGCTGAGCCCCCTCCCCTGCAGCCTGGCCGGCCCTGAATGCCGGCTCACTCGCACTGTGTGGGAGCCGTGGGCAGCTGAGTGGTGCAGCACCCTGAGGGCGCTGGTGTGGGTGGCTTTCCCAGGCATTCTGAAATCCTTGGAGCGGTAGCAGGATCCCAGTCTGAACTGCTGCTCCAAAGGTCTGTTTTTCCAAGCCTCAGCCCCTCTGTCTAGCCACAGTGACTGTCGGACTTTGTTATTCTGAGCTGGCACAGGCAGTGCCAGCCTGGGATTAGGGGGTCCCGGCAGCCGACAGGAGCTGACTCCCAGTGTCGTTTCCAATCACCCACTGGTGCATGAAGGCTGTCACCCTCACGCCAGCCCCACTGGGGCCTGAAGGCTGCTCTCCCCAGAGCCCCACTGCACCCAGCTTGCCCTAGCCTCCCTCTATACAGAGGTGACCTGCAGGGATGCTGTACCCAGCACCCCTTCTGCACGGAGTGACCCCGTGGACGGGGCACGGCAGCTCCTCTTTGCTCTGGGCCCTGGCAGGCTGAGAGCAGCCCCATGCTGCTCCGCTGCAGAGCGGGGCAGAGACATGGAGCGGCGCGCCAGCTTCACCCCGTGCAGGTTCAATGCAAGAGGCCTGGCCCGGTCAAAGTTGCTCGCCTCCTGTTCAGTCCAGGCTGACCCCTCCCCACAGTGCTCTGCCTGAGGGGCGAGGGGGTGGGCAGGAGGCAGCCAGGTCCTTCCTGGGCGCTCAGAGCTGCTTTGTGCCTTGCAGGAAAAACATGCAGAGGAACAAGCAGGTGGCCATGGGCAGGAAGAAGTTCAACATGGATCCCAAGAAGGTACTGTGGGGTGGGCTGGGTGGGGAGTGGGGCAGCAGGCTCCCAGTGAGACTGCATGGAGGGGGCCTTCACCAGCCTATCATCTGGTCCGTGCTGGGCTCTGTGACCCTGCAGTTGGGCTGCCTCGCTGCCCTCTGGGGTGAGGGCAGAGCCAGCACCCAGGGCAGGGGCTGAGGAGGCATCAGACAGGCTGGTGGGGTCAGCAGCAAGCACCTCTTGCACTGCTCCAGGGCATCCAGTTCCTGATCGAAAACGACCTGCTGAAGAACACGTGTGAGGATATTGCTCAGTTCCTTTACAAGGGAGAGGGCCTCAACAAGACAGCCATCGGTGACTACCTGGGCGAGAGGTACGCTGGCCTGGGGCAGCTCACATCTCCTGAGGATGCCCTGGGCTCTCACTGCCTCAGAGATGGGACACTGCAGTTCTTTGAGCTTATGGGGAAGCTGAGTGGGGTACATGGGGGCTGGGCACCCTGAGTGCCAGGGCCAGATGGGTGGCTGTTTGATCCATGGCTGGCACTTGCAGGAGACCGGTGTGTGCAAACCAGCCCAGGACTTGAGTCGGGGTGTAGCTGCAGGTCTCCTCCAACAAATGAGCAGAGTCTGAAGTGGGGCAGGGAGAAGTAGGGCTGCTCGGCAGTCACAGGACTTGCTGATCATGCATCCCTCGTGCTCTGGCTTTGTTCCTGCAGGGACGAGTTCAACATCCAAGTCCTGCATGCCTTCGTGGAGCTGCATGAGTTCACTGACCTCAACCTTGTGCAGGCCCTGCGGTGAGCGAAGGGGGACAGGAGCTGAGCCACGTCTCATCAGGGGAGACGGGCGGTGGGCTGGCAGGGGGCCATAGCGATGTGAGTGTGTCCGGAGGGCGCGTGGAGCCCCCAAAGCAGCACCATGCTTTGCTCTTCACAGGCAGTTCCTGTGGAGCTTCCGGCTTCCTGGGGAGGCGCAAAAGATCGACCGGATGATGGAGGCCTTCGCCCAGCGGTACTGCCAGTGCAACCCCGGCGTCTTCCAGTCCACAGGTGAGTGCCTGCCCTGGCCCCCCTCCCTGGCCGTCCTGCCTTGCAGCTGACTTTTCCCTCTGTTCCTCTAGACACCTGCTATGTGCTCTCCTTCGCTATCATCATGCTGAACACCAGCCTGCACAACCCCAACGTCAAGGACAAACCTACAGCGGAGCGCTTCATCGCCATGAACCGTGGCATTAACGATGGGGGAGACCTACCTGAGGAGCTGCTTCGGGTGAGGGATGGGACATGGAGGGACCGGGCCAGGGCTGTGGAGCTGGCCTGTCGTAGGGCTCCTGGGTGGAACAGAGCTGATGCTGTGTATTGTTGTACCAGAATCTCTATGAAAGCATCAAGAATGAACCCTTCAAAATCCCTGAGGACGATGGCAATGACCTCACCCACACCTTCTTCAATCCCGACCGGGAGGGCTGGCTCCTGAAGCTAGGTGAGTGCTGGCAGACAGACAGATGCGGCCTGGGGGGGGCAGGCTTTCCCCAGGGACAGAGCTGGGCCATGGGTGTGATGCCCCTGGGCTGCGCACCTCGCCTGCTGGCCTGGCTTCTCGGAGTGTGGCCCTGTGGAAGGGCAAGAGGCTACTGACAGGGGCACAGCCCCCATGCAGAAGGCATCCATACGTCCAGCAGCCCTCTGTCTTCCCTGGGCTGGGCAGCAGGAGCGGACTCACAGTTGACGAGGCCCTGCGGTGCGTCTGGGTGGGCGTCCCAGGGGATTCTGCCTCTAGGTTGGGCAAACCGCGGGGTGCAGAGCTGGTACTGGGGTCCGATGTTGGCACATGGAGACCGCGAGGCCCTTCTCATCACCGAGTCACAGCAGGGTCTTGTTGGAGCAGGCCCCCGGGAGTGAGCAGCGAGCTGCCCCAGGCTGCGTGCGTCCCCCCCTCCATGCCACAGACTGGTCCCTGCCTCACCTTCCCACAGCATTATCACCTCCGCATCCCGGCTCCACATGCAGGCAGCGTGCATGGCATCCCCGCGGCCCCGCTGCACAGCCCGGCTCTCGCGGCCGGCAAGCCCACCCCGTGCCCTGGCTCCTGTGGCTTCTCCTCTTGGCAGCTCTGGGGAATCCCCTGCCCTGGTTAAGCGAGGGGGGACGGGGTGCTGGCAGGAGCGGGGTGTGGTGGGGGCCTTTCCCTGGGACTCTTGCTAGGGTCGGGACTCTGTCCTCTCACCAGGGGGTGTTTCTGCCATATTGCCACCCCTTGGGATGGGAGAGGGGCTTTACCCGCCCCTGTGCCCTGACTGGTGCAGAGCCCGGCCCTGGGGCTGAGCAAGGGCCATCTGCCCCCTGGCTCTGGGGCAGGGAGATGTGGGGGAGAGCCCCAAACTGCCTCTCCTGTCCCTGAGCAAGCCCAGCACTCTGCTGGCAGAAGGGCCCCATGCACGGCAGGTTGGCACCTGCTGCTGTTGGGGCTGTTGGCGGCTGGGGGGGGGGTGCAGAGAGGCGGCAGAGCAGCCGTGAGCCCCAGCCCAGCTGCTGCAGCTCAGCCCACTCATGGGGCAGGGAAGGGACCCCATGGGGAGGCCATGGGGCAGGGGGAACCAGGCCCTGAGCCCCTCCAGCCGAGGAGATCTGTCCCGCAGAGCCACAGCGAGCCAGGGCAGGTTGGCCCCCGCGGCAGTGCCGCTGGCCTGGCCCCTCACGGCTTCCCTGCTACAGCCCTGCCCCACTGACCCACGCGGGGCGAGGGGGGTTCTTTGGGGTTTCCTCTTTTTTTTTTTTTTTTTTTTTCCTTTTTTTTAATTTTCTTTTCTCCCTCATTTGTATGTTTCCATGATTTTGGCTCTTCCTTTCCTTGCCCCCAACTCCAGGAGGTACGTACCCCTCTCCCCGCTCTGCTCACGCCGCTGGGGCTTCGTTTCCTTTTCGTTTTTAATTGCTGGTGATTAGTCTCATTGCTGCTGCTGCTAACCACCCGCACCACCCCGGGGACCTCGCCTGCTGAGGGGACAGCCCTGCTCCCGTCGCTGCCAGGGCAGGGATGTGGGGTACCGGCCTGACCGATGCCGAACGCTCCCACAGGCCTGCCGGCCTCTTCCACTGCCCTGGTGCACCCCACAGCCCAGGGACGGATGAGGCCACGGCCGCTTCTCCTTGCCCAGCCGCCGGCGGGGGCCACCCGCCCGTCCGTGCTTAGCCGTGTCTGCAGGCAGCTCAGCCCAGCTGCAGCGGGTCTTTGCCTATGGTGCCACGAGGGATGGGGACAGGTTTGAGGTGCCCTCAGGAAGGGCCCCAGCCTCTGTCTGGGGGGGGTCAGGGGTGCTGAGTGCCCCAGAGCGGGATGGGAGCAGGCAGGAGCTGTCTGCGTGGTGCCCTGTGCCACGCTGGGAGTTTGCGGCAGTCCCCATGCTGGGTGCTGGCACTGCCCTGGCTCCACCACCTGCAGCCCTGGGGAACATTGGTGCTCCCTCTGGGCCTGCACTGGCCCTCGGTCCCGTATGGCTCTGGAGACCCTGCCCAACCCCATGGGGCCCAGCACCCCTGCGGTCCCTAAAGCCCGGGATCCTCCTGTGCTCCCCGTGCCGCAGGACCCTGCCCTGGCGCGTGGCCTCTTGCTACCCGCAACCCCAGGAGAGGAGGTGGCTCTGGGAAGGGCCAGGGGCTGGAGAGGGTCAAGCCCCAGGTTTTGGGGTGGGGTGGGCTTGGCTGGAGGGAGGCAGAGGAGCTTTTTCTAGGAAGCGCTGGCCCCAGCTGGGACTGGGGTGGGCGGCCAGCTGGCATGGGGGAGCAGGGAGGCATGGGGCCTTCCTGGTGGGGCGGAGGAGAAGACCACGGCCCCCAGCACACACAGTGCCTTCTTGCATCCGTGCTGGACCCGGACAGCACGGCCTGGGTGTTCGTCCCATGGTGGCAGCACATCTGGCACCACCGCAATGGCCAGAGCACACCGGTGTGGCAGAGGGGGAGCTGAGCCCAGGGAGCGGCTTCTCCCTCTGTGGTGGCCGTTGTGAAACTCCCTCTGATCAAGTCCATGAGCTGTGGCCCTGGGCTCGTGCCTTGCTCTGGCACCAGGCTGCATTGGCCAGGATGCAGCGAGACCGTGGTCCGTGTGAACAGAAAGTCCCTGTGTTCCCCCAAGAGCTGCCTGGCTGCAGTGTCCTCTGGCCACGCCAAATCAGTGTTTTGGGTGGGAATGGGTGCAGTGCTTTTGGCCCGGCACCCCACCACCTTCCACCTCCATCCTCATCCGTCTGCTTTCCGCTCCTGCTCGTGCCCTGCCCGGCGTGGTGTGTGCTGCCTGCTGCTGCTGTGCCCGGTGCCCGCCGGGCTGCCTGGCTCTGCTTGCGCCCCGGTGCCCGGTGCTTGTCTGTGTGTGTCTGCGTGGGCTCCAGCTCTGCCGTAGCCTCCATGTGCCGCGAGCCTCCAGGCGCGTGCCCTGGCTGCGCTCCGCCGGGGCTGCGCCCAACCTGCTCCTCTCTGCTCCCAGGAGGCAGGGTGAAGACGTGGAAGCGACGCTGGTTCATCCTGACCGACAACTGCCTTTACTACTTCGAGTACACGACGGTCAGTGACCTTTGCTTGGGGTGTGCTGGGCCGGGACAGGGAGGGGGGCTGGATTCGGCCCAGTGCTCACCTGCCTGCGTGGCATGGACCAGGCGCAGCATCCCAGCCGGCATGGGGCTGGCCGCTCACCTCCTGCCCTGCTGGGGTGCCGGTGACTGCAGGGGTGCAGGATGCGGCCCTCTGGCCTGGCAGCACTAGATGCCTGTTCAGAGGGGTGTTTGCAGCATCCAGCCCTGCCCAGAGCATGCAGGTGGGTTTTGGCGGTGTTCAGCCTACAGCTAAAGCCTCTGCTTGGCCCCACCAGGATAAAGAGCCCCGTGGCATCATCCCGCTGGAGAACCTGAGCATCCGTGAGGTGGAGGACTCGAAGAAACCTGTGAGTGCCGCAGCAGGGTCCCCCGGGCTGGAGGGGCAGCCCTTGTGCTTTGTTTGGGGCAGGGAAAGGCAGGAGGTGCAGCAGCCCCCCAGGGATGCCCCTGGGAGAGGCAGGAGGGCCCTGCAGTTGTCACCTCCACCCATCATGGCAGCTGGGTGCAGACACTGCGGTGTCCAGGGCTGGTGGCAGGTCATGCCTGGGGGCCATGGGGTGACAATCACAGCATGTCCATCCCTCTCTGCTGCATTGGGGGTGGCTGTGCTAGGGGACCGCCTGCAGCCCTGGTGCTCTGCCTCGTCCCTCCCAGCCTGGGGTCCCCTTTGGAAGTGGGGGCTGCCTCTGAACGGTCTCCTCCCTCCCAGAATTGCTTTGAGCTCTACATCCCCGACAACAAGGACCAGGTGATCAAGGCCTGCAAGACGGAGGCGGACGGGCGAGTGGTGGAGGGGAACCACACGGTGTATCGCATCTCCGCCCCCACGCCCGAGGAGAAGGAGGAATGGATCAAGTGCATCAAGTGAGTGCTTGGAGGAGCAGGCGGCAGGGCGCTGGGCAGGGGCACAGCAGGGACCCGTCTGCTGTGCTTGAGGGTGGGCTGTGCTTCCCGGGGCACCCTGCAAGGATGGGGGGGAACAAAGGGACCTGCCTGAGGCCCTGAGAGGCAGGACAGACCCAGTTTTTGCCTGGCCATGTGGCTGACTGGAGCCCTCGTTCCCTCTGCCAGGGCAGCGATCAGTCGGGACCCTTTCTACGAGATGCTGGCTGCCAGGAAGAAGAAGGTCTCCTCCACCAAGAGACACTAGCAGCCTCCACTGGCCCTGCAAGGCTGACGTGCCCCCGGCAGCCTGAGCGTCTCCCCTCCCCGGAGGGCTGCGGGGCTGGGGCTGCACTGCAGCCTGGCCCTCGGGGGCCCAGGACCCAGCTTCAGCTTCGCAGTTTCTTTACTGTGGGGAGGAGGAGGGGGCACAGGCATCCCGGTGGCTCCGGCCCCCCATCACTGCCTCATTTCTAGGAAAGCATCTTCACGGGCTGGAGCTGGGACACTGACACCCCTGCGTTGCAGGGAGCCCCATCCTGCCCCGGGCTCGGCTGCAGGATGGGGAGTGCTGCATGTGTGTACTGTCCTCCCCTCCCGCCTCAGCCAGCCAAGGCGCCATGGGCACCCTCCCTGCTCCCGATCCTCCCAGCAAGCATGCAGCCGCACATGCCACTGGGTCCCCCCAGCAGCCATGTCCTGAAGCACTTCGGGTGTCCCATAGGGAAGGCAAACGGCTGCTGGTTAGCAGCTGGCGGTTTTGGGGTGCTGCAGGTGCCGGGATGAAGTGTGGCAGCCCCAGGGGAGCTGGGGGGGGGGGGGGCCCGAGGAGGCATGACTTCTGGCTCTCGTTGTAGCGGGCCTGGGTCTGTCCTGGGCTTCCCCATGCTGCTGCCTTGGAGCCTCCCAGCTGTCGCCTGCACCAGGGATGGTCCCTGCGGGCGCAGGGACGGCTGCAGGGCCGGGAGTTGTCACCGTCAACGGTGTGCAGTGGTGCCACATGGGGCACAGACATGTCCTTGCCAAGCCGTGGGGTGCCGGAGCTCAGATGAGAGCCCCTGTCCAGCAGCACCAGCTGGCATTGCCCCCCAGCATGTCCTTGCAGCACAATCCCCTCAGTGAGGGGCAGGGGAGGCTGTGCCAGGAGTGACTGTCGTCTCCTCGAGCACAAGCCCTTGCTCTGGAGCGGGTGGTGAGAATGTGCCCAGAGCCTGCACCAGGGATGGCTGCTGTTGGGGGGGTCCAGCCAGGCCAGGGGCTGCAGCCCCCCTGCCTCTGCCTTGCAAACGCCCGTGTCTTGTCCTGTTCCCCTGGCCACTGCGCACGGTCTGGAGAGAGGCGCCTGGATCAGTATTAGTCTATTTATCAGAGGTGTAAATACTCCTGTATAGTTTTCTCCTTTTAGATTATTTTGTATGTTGGGTCGTTCTGTGCAGAGGCCTCTCTGGAGGGTGGGGGGTGGCAGGATTTTTTATTCTAACTTTTTTTTTTTTTTTTTTTTTTTTTTTTTTTTTGCCACGGCCTTGTGAACTAGTGCTGAGGATCTGCAGCAAATAAACACTGAACCGCGCTCAGCCTTAGCCTCCTGTAGTCTGTGTGCGGCTCGGGACGGGCAGGAGCCCCCAGCCATCCCCCGCCTTGTGCCCCAGCTTTGCAACCAGGTTCATGCTTCTCCCAGGACCAAGATTTCAGTGCCCGGTGCTGCAATGTGTTACATTGCTGCCAGCTTCATCCACTGCTGCCAATGTGGTCCTGGTTTGAGCCTCCACCTGTTCCTGTCCAAAGCCTCTCATTTATTGGTGTGCTGGGAGGTGTTTGTGTGGCTTGTGCCCTCGCCAGCTCCCCATAGCTTCCCCCTGACCGCCAGGAAGGTGCCTCGGGGACCTTGCTGCAGGGCACAGGGTGGCTGTGCCAGGGCAGGATGGCTCCTGGTCCTGCATCCTGCATGCCACCTGCCTGGTGTGCAGTGGGGCTGGCACTAAGCTTGGCTGGGCAGGGGGCTGGCTGCCCACCTGCAGGGACCTGTGGGCTGGACTGTGTGGTGCCAGACCCCCCCAGCTGCACAGCAGCACACGCTGTACCGGTGAGAGGGGCCTGGGACAAGGCGGGTGGTGGGGCATCCCCTCGGGTACCCCTCGCTGACAGCCCAGCTCTCGTCTGGCAGCTGTGGGATGGCAGAGCGCCTGGGAGAGGAGGGGTCCTGCCCTGCCTGTGGTTGGGGGTTGGGGGGGGGGGGGGAGATGGTACCCAGGTGGTACCGGCTGTAAATGGGAATGTGATCAAAAGCTATGTCAGGGCCAAGGGCAAGCCGGGAACTGCAGAGCCTGTGCTGGCTGTGCTGCTGCCACCAGGGCTGGAGGAGGCTGGTCCGGCCAAGGAGAGACACGGACCATGGCGGGGAGCCTGGCAGAGCAAGGGGGAGCCCCTGCCACGGACCCTGCCTGCCCCGTGCCTTGGATGGGGCAACCCTTGGCACCACAGTGTGAGTCTCGCCGGGGTGGTGGATATGTGGGCAAAGAGCCTTTGCTGAGGGACGGCAGGCAGGGATGCTGAGGGGTTGGGGGCTACCCTGCAGTTCCAAGGCAGTTGGGTCTGCAGCTGGTGTCGGTTGGGCTGTGGATGGTGGCTGGAGGCTGCTGGAGGGCTGAGGGGTGCTGCAGGGTGGGGGAACAGTAGGGCCAGGCAGGATTGGGGCAGGCTGGGGGACGATGGGGCCAAGGACAGGAGGGGTGACGAGGCCAAGGATGGGGCAGGCTGGGAGGCTATGGAGCCGGTGGGGCGATGGGGCTGGCAGCTCTCTGTGAGGCTGCAGCGTGCAGAGGGAAGGCTGAGGGCAGCGGCGGGGGGGTGGCAAGGGGAGCGTGGAGGGGTTGGGGTGCAGGGTCTGCACAGCCCCTGGCTGAGTGGGGCTTTACCTGCCCCCTCTCCCGCTGCCCCAGGTGCTGGGGAGCTGCGGCCGAGCCTGGTGCCCGTGGGATGTCGGCCACGCCAGATGAGCGTCATGGCTTCCTGGAGAGCTTCACCACATTGCTGCTGCGGGTCCGGCCGGACAAGTGGAACAAGTTTGTGGGCAGCGAGGAGGCTACGGCCGTGCTGGATGAGTTCTTCAGGCAGCAGGACGTGCTGGAGCTGGTTCTGGGGCTGAACCCCGCCGGGCAGCTCTCACCGACCACCGGCTTCCCACCCACCCTCAGGGGCAAGGGTGTCTACTTCGTGAAGAAGAAGAGGGAGAACATCACCCGGGAGAACTGCCAGAAAGGGCTGCTGGTGGGAGACATCAGCCCCTCGCCCGTGGAGCAGCTCATCACCGTGGTGGAGGAGGTGAGTTGCCCACACGGGCAGGCACCGGGTGCAGGCTTGGGGCAAGTGGGATGAGCCAAGCTCCCTGCACACACCGCTGCTGCCTGGACACCCACTGCGGGCTGCTGTAGCCAGAACTTTAGGTGGGTGCGAAAAGAAACTAAATTAAATTAATAGAAGAAAAATTGCCCCAGGCGCTGGTCCTGGCCTCATGGTGGCCCCTGGCCGCCTGCCCCGCTGTGCTCATGGGCTGGCTGAGCCCCACCAGGACACAGAGCTGGGTGAAGGTCACAAGCCCAATTTTCTCCCAGGCCCCAGCTGGATCGCTTCCTCCCTGTGGTTTTAAAAACTCAGTGTAATTCCCCCTTCTCTGTGCCCCACAGCTGGGAAATGTCTGAGTGGATTTTTCTCAAACTTCCGATAAATATTCCCGCTCAGAGGCCTGCCAGCCCAGAGCACCCAAAAGCTGAGTCAGGTCCCAGGAGCCCCTGCAACTCCTCCTCCTCAATGCCAGGGGCTTTTGCTCATGCACCAGCCTCTGACCCCACTGGGTGCACTCACTGCTCTGCTCCCAGCACTTCCCAACACATGAGAGTGGGAAATCCACCAGAGGGTGAGGGGACTCCCGGTCACGCTGATGAGAAAAACATCAGCAGAACCCATCAGTGGCTGCCAGAGCTGTGGCCGGGCTGAGACGGTGCTTGGATGGGCAGCAAGAGGGGACGCTGTGCAAACCAGCATGGCTGCATGCTGCCCTTTGCAAGGGGAGAGCTCGACTGAGCGCCCAACCGAACCCTCTCCTCCAGGTCGTGTCCCCCCTGCTCCTGAGCAAGGAGAACACGGCAGGCTGGCCTGGGGTGGTGGTGGAGGACATCATGCGACAAGTCCACCGGCTGAAGAACGAGATGTTCGTGATGGGCGGGAAGATCCAGGGGAAGCCGCTGCTCCCGCTGCCTGAGCACCTGGACAGCCAGGATGGCTCCAGCACTGTCCTGGAATGGTGGGTACTGCCAGCACTGCTCGGTGCCAGCGAAGCCTGGCAGGGACCCAGGGCAGCATGAGTCCCTCTGGGAGGGACAGGAGCTGGGACACTGGCTTGGTCCCTGAGCATCCCTGGGCACAGCCACCCCTCAGCAGCAGAGCACCTTCAAGAGGCTTGTACATGTTGCTGTGCTGACAGAGTTGGCAACAAACAGGCGTGTGGGGCTCCCCCGGTGCGTTTTGGGGCCAGTCCTGCTGCTGGAGCATAACCCAGCTGCCTTTCAGCCTGGCAGGGCCCGTGGACGTTTCAGTGCTGCACGCCATTGAGACCATCATCATCGAGTGGTCCCACCAGATCAGAGACATCCTGAGCAAGGACTCGGCGCAGCCGCTGCTGGAGGGGCTGCACCCCCTGCCCAGGACCGAGTTCGAGTTCTGGCACACCAGGATGGGCAACCTGCAGTGCATCAACGACCAGGTACCGCCTCGCCCGTGAGCGGCCAGCAGCCCCGTGTCCCTGGTGCTGAGCTCCCAGCACTGAGCCCGCCATCTCTCCCCTGCCAGCTGCTCTCACCCCGAGTGACGGCACTGGCCGAGATACTGGAGAAGGCCAACAGCTGCTACTGGCCAGCGCTCCAGAGCATGTTCAGGGATGTCAGTGCCGGTAAGCCCCCGGGTGATGTGGTGGGCAGCTGCCTTTGCCTCTCCGGTGAGGCTTCCCCATCCCCAACGTGGAGTTTCTCCCCTGGCCCAGGCCTGGAGGAAGCCAAAGATGTCAGCCTCCACCTGCAACCGCTTCGGATCCTGCTGGAAGAGATGGAGCAAGCGGATTACTCCCAGGTAAGTTGTGTGTGACAAAATAACCAGGCACTGCCTGGCTTCATCATCCAGGTAGAGGCAGCAACGCTGAGCTCCAGAGGCTGCTTGTGGGTGTGGATCCACCCTGGCTCTGCCCGACCCTCGTTAGCAGGGCCACGGCCCTGCGCTAACGGGCCTCTGCTCCCACAGCTGCAGCCCTACATGGACAGGGCACTGTGCACCGTCCGCCTCCTCCGTGCTCACTGCCAGTACTACAGCTCGCCTGCCCGCACCATCGTCGTCCTGCAGGAGATCTGCAACCTCCTCATTGAGATGGTAGAGCCCCGGGGCCGGCGTCGGCTCCAGCGGGACAGGGGTAGGGCAGCACCGAGCCATCACTGTCTCCTCCCGCTGCCCCACTGTGGGACCATTGGCAGGAGGGGTGACACGGGGCAGGCATGGGGAGCCCAGCTGGGATGACGTAGACACCCCAACCAAGGGATCAGCAAAGCCCCTATGTAGGGCTGGAGGGGGTTTGGGGCAGATGTGGGCTGCAGGTGATCACCAGAGAGCCCATGGGGCCAGAGGGTAGATGGGGGCAGGAGGAGCCCCCCGCGCTCCCTTTTGCCAACAGCCCCTGCCTACATCTGTCTGTCCTAGACCCGTAACTTCCTGAGCCCAGAGGACGTGATGAAGGGGCTGCAAGGAGAAACCAAAGAGGCCTTAGGAGGAATCAGACTGAGCATTTCCACCATAGAGAAGCTCTTCCAGTCCTACAGCACTTACTGCTCCAACCTGATGCCCACGTTGTTCCCGGTGGGTGCCAGCGAAGGTGCGGGTCCAGCTGGCCCCATCCACCCCAGCTCTGTTCGCTGATGGACCCTCTCTGCTTCCAGGAGGAGCTGCAGCTCTGGGATTTTCCCCCTTCCTTTGTCTTCAGGAGAATGGACTCCTTCTTGCACAGGCTCAAGATCATTGAGGTGACAGCACAGCATTTTGGGGCACGGCACCAGGCCCATGTGGGCTCCCTGTGCCCTGGGGATGCTGGGGTGGTCCCCTGAGGGCAGCACAGGGGCAAACTCTGCTCCAGCCCCAGGGTGGGCTGGGGCTGCCCACACAGGCAAGGAGCAGAGGGCAGGTGGGAGCCCAGCAATGATGCATTGCTGGGAGCGCAGCGGCATCATCCCCAGCAGGACACCAGTGCCCCCGCACCCCTGGGGCTGGATGGGTACCCCCAGCCAGGCCACAAAGTGCCCTCTGGGAAGGATGCTCCTCGGGAGTGGTGAACTCTCAGGATGCAGCCCTGTGCCTGCTGCAGTTCCTGCACCCGCAGCACTGGGGCTCAGGGACCCGAGGTTTCCCACTGAGAGGAGCCGGGTGAGATGATGGTCTGTGCTTGCCAGGAGCTGTACCAGACAGCTATCGAGTTTCTGAAGCTGGAGAAGGCAGAGCTGGGAGGAGTGAGAGGAAATATCCTTGGGAGCCAGATGTTTCAGATCTATGAGGAGGTGTCCGAACTCATCAAGAGTTTTGCTGATTGCAAATATGATCCCTTAGATCCTGCAGAAGAGGTGAGTGACTGCTGGTATGGAAGCATAAGCATCTGCCAAATGAAAAAAAAAGCACTTCCCAGAACACGCTGGAAGACCTGTGTGTAAAACTGTCCCATGGCAGCACGCATGCTTGCGCTGGGGCAGGTCATGGGGTTCCTGGCTGTCTGGGTTCAGTGAATCCTTCAGGAAGGATTTGGGAAGGAAGTGCAGAGGCTGTGCCAGCTTAAATCATTTTGCTCTTACTGGCAGAAATTGAACAAAGACTTTGCAGAGTTCCAGAAGAAGATTCAGGATGCAGACAGGCGGCTGGCCACCATCTTCTGCCAAGGCTTTGATGACTGCAATTGCCTGGCATCCGCTGTGAAGGTACCCATGCCCCCCCCCCCCCGGCTTGACAGGTCCTGGCCTCGGGCACAGGGCATCCTTGCCTGAGTGCCAGAGGCTGGCAGCAGGCATGTTGCCTGCAGCACAGCACGCTGCAGCTGCGCTTGGGAGTGGCTGTGGGGCTGTCACTGGGCCGTTCCGGTGATGCTCTGGAGCACAGAAGCCGACACCTCTTTCTCCTGCAGTTGGTGCACATGTTTGCCTCCCTGTTGGAGCGACCTTTGATAAAGGCTGAGGTTTCCCCCTATTACTCAGCCTTGCTGGGAATGTTTAAGGCTGAGCTGGAGAACGTGAAGGCACTGTATGATGCCCAGACCGCTTCCCCGCCACTGCACAGGGGTAGCCCGGCCGTTAACAAAAACATGCCACCAGTGGCCGGGCAGCTGAAGTGGGCTCTGGAGCTGCAGCAGCGGCTGGAGGGGCCACACAGGGACTTGTTCGCCATCAGCCACCCGTAAGTGCAGGTCACCCTGTCACCCCACAGGGATGCGGGTCAGCAGCTGGGGCAGGGTCTGGCCCGGTGCGTGTATCTTCCCATGCCCTACTGCAGCCACTGCTTCTCTATCATGACCTTGACAGTGTGATGATCAGTGCTGAAGCTAAACTGGTATCTGGGAAGTACAAAGAAATGATGGGACTGCTGCAAGGTTACCGCAAGAAGGTCTACGAGGAATGGGTGCATGGAGCTGGCCAGGACTGCCACTTCAGCCTGGAGCAGCCCTTGATCCTGAGGGACCCTGGCTCTTCCCTCCTCAGCGTGAACTTCAGCAAAGAGGTCAGTGCTGGCGCGGGCAGTCAGCTTGGTGCAGGGGAATGCCAGCAATCCCTCACCTGAATGTAAATCTGACTTTCTCAGAGGCTGTGGTGGGACATTTTGGGTTTACTAACAAGCCTTTTCTCCGGTCATTGTGTCTCGCAGCTCGTCACTGTTCTGCGGGAGGTGAAGTACTTGAACTTCCAGCAGCAGAAGGATATCCCAGGCAATGCTGAGAGCCTCTTTGCTCAAAATGAGACTTTCCAAAAGTTTGTGGACAACCTGGATCTTATCGTTGGCTGGTACAATGAGGCAGGTTGCAAAGAGGAGACAACCTGGTTGCTTTTCCATGTCCTGAGCACTGGCCAGGCTGAGACTGGCTGGGGACCCCCCGGGGAGAGGCCCTTATGAATTGGATCCTGGAAGGCTGGCAGGGTTGGGGTACAGCAGGCACTTCACCAGCACCCTGGGTCCCTGCTTGTCCCATGGCTGAGCCAAGCTGCTGCTGCTGCCACCACACCGGCCTTCTTCTGCCCCGCAAGCTCCATGTTGGTGGGGTGGGGACCCCATTCCTTTGTAAAACCAGTGCCCTAGCAAGCGCATCTCAGGTGGAGCAGAGTCCCTCCACTACCTGCAGCGCTCACCTGCGGATGCGTTGGCTCCCCAGGCAAAGCAGAGGCTGCTGCCGGTGGAGTTCCCACTGGTGGCAGGGGAGCTGGAGGCTGTGGACAGCCAGCTGGCCAGCGCAGAGCACACCCTGTTTTGGCACCATGAAGGTACAAACCCACCCGTGGCAGCCCAAGGCCAGAGATCCTCTTTGTTCCTTTTGGGGGGTCCCTGGTCCCCGGCACCGTCCTGCCTCCCACCCGGTGGCTGCCCTTGGGTCCCCACAGCCATCACACCCGACACACGGACCCCCGCCCTGCAGGCATGGTGGGTGAGGTGGGGAGCCAGACGGTGTGTCCCTGCCATGGTGAATAGCCCCAAAGCGCCCCGACCACGGCTTGCTGCCTTGGAGGCGTCTGTGTAACCTGTCAAGCCTGGATGTGCGTTTTCCTCCCAGGTGTCATGGAGTACATCCGAGAGATGAGAGAGATCTTGTATGACTTACAAACCAGGGTCCAGAAAGCAAAATTAAACTTGGAAAACATCACCCAACTGATGGAGGTAGCTTTTGCTGGTGTTTTATGAGAGCCTTCCCGGGAAGCCTCCTGCAGGGATTTACCCTTCCCCAGCACAGCGGAGCAGCCCTGTTTTCTTCTCCCTGCAGGAGTGCTCAGCTGCTCCATTGTTTGAAAGGAAGGACAACAAGGAGGCAGCGCTCCTGGACTTGGATGGGAAAGCAAACACCTTAACCAAGCGCTATGCTGCCATTAGGGACGCAGGTGTAAAGATCCAGGAGATGGTGGAGGTGAGACACATCCCAGGACGCTTCAGTCAGAGTTGGTTTAACAAGGAGTGTGTCCAGCACTCGTGTGCTGTGATGCTCTGAACCCAGTGGTGTCCCCTGCTCTGTAACTGTGAGCTGTGAACTTAAACCTGGGGTGCACACCTGTGGTCTCTGCTGACACGAGGCTCCAGTGGAAGACCATTGAACACCTCACACGGATTCCAGAAATCCGCTCCCTGCTTGGGTGAGGTCTTGGCTGCAGCTTCTGGTGTGGTACAGCTGGGAGAAAGGGAAGGATGCAGGATCTGTGCAACAGCCAGGCAGGACAAACCCCCAGGGGCAATGAAAGAGGGCTCACTCACAGTGTTAGGAGCTGGTACGTTTGCTGGATACTTATTGACAAATACTAATTGTTTTTTCCTGCTTGCAGGAGAATGCAGATCTGCTTAAGGCTGACAAGTCATCGCAGATATGGCTGGGCTATGTGGGATACATAGATAGAATCGTGCTGGACGGACTTTTCAGACTTGTCCACAAATCTCTGCAGCTGCTGCTCACCAACATGGCCCCTGACGTAGGTCCAGGTTTGCCCTGCGGTGTGGTGCCCCTGTTTTCCCGATGCTTGGGATGTCCCACCACTTGCTGTTATTTTCTTCAGGCATTTGTTTACTGGCCAAACATGCCCATCCCAGTGCTCCCTGGTGCACCTGGGCAGCAAGCGCCAGAGGTGCCAGTGTCCCCCTTGTCCCCTCTGTGGGGGGACTGCAGGGCTGGGGGCCAGAGGGCACGTGGGATGTGAAGCACCACGTGGGGCGCTGACCTTTTTCAGGCCAACGTGGCCCCATTGTTTGAGGTGCGCATGGAGCTGCGCGATGGCAGAGTGCGGTACCATCCCTCGCTGGAGGCGGGAGATGACAACAACTTCTTGGAGCTGATGGAAAGCCTGCTCAGCGATACCTACACATCTGCGGCATGCATGCCTCGGCTGCTGGAGGGGAAGCTGAGCTACAAGGTCAGTCCGTGGCAGGCGGCACCTCCTGGCTCAGCTGGAGGTGGGCGAGGATGCCCAGTCGCCCCAGCTGGTCCTCAAGAGCTCTGCCCATCCCTTCAGACCACCCTGGAGGAGCAGGCAGATCTCAGCAGGATGCGGGAGGAGGTGGTGTCACTGGTGGTCAGTGCCATGGCAGAAGGTGAGGAGTACAGCGCCGGCTTTGAGGAGCAAGCCCACCTGTGGCTGGAGGACCCTGAGGAGTTCCTGCAGCGCTTCCTCACCTTGGACAGTGTCCCCGGCCCCGAGGAGCCGGAGCCACAGCCGGGGGAGCCCCCAGTTCACGGGACGCCGTCCCTCCAACTTTTTCAGCAGGAGGTATGAGGAGGGTGCCTGGGGACGTGCTGGGCGCCCAGGAGGACACCGGGCACCTGGGGAGGTGCCGGCTACGGGCTGTGACCAGATCTCGTCCTCAGATTGACGCATGCGAGGCGCTGTGCGAGGAGGTGTCGGAGTTTGCAAACATTGAGGTGTTTGGAGGGTGGCTGCAGAGCGACTGCCGCCCCTTCAAGCAGGCGCTGCTGGGTGCCATCAGGCGCCGGGGTCTGACACTCCGGCAGCACCTTGCCAGCCACGTCACCACCAGGTAGGGGTCCAGTGAGCCCCAGCGTGGGGATGGAGTGCTGCTGTTGACTGGAGCCTGGCTGGGCTGTGGCAAAGGTACCGCTGTGTGGCAGGACAGGGCTGGCCCCTGAGGGACGGAGCTGTGAAGGTGCTGGGCACCCCCGCGGGGGCAAGTCCCCGGGGGCTGTGTCCTGTAGAGCAAGCCCTGAGCAAGCATGGGGGTGGCTGTGAGCCCCGATGGGGACGCCCGGTGAGTGCCACCACCTTCTTCCCAGTCTCCAGGAGCTGGCGGATTTCATCCAAGAGGCAAATGCCGGCTTGAGTAAACCTCTGGAGGAAGGAGACTATGACGGGCTGGTGGGGGTGATGGGGCACCTGATGAGGGTCAAGGAGAGGCAGGCAGCAACTGACAGCATGTTTGAGCCCCTGAAGGAGACCATCGCCCTGCTCAGCACTTACGGAGAGGAGATGCCGGAGGAGATCCACCTGCAGCTTCACGTGAGATGCTCGGGGTGCAGGGGGCCGGGCACGGTCTCCCTGTGGCCAGGCTGTTGACACCACGCAGTGCTCACTGCAGGACCTGCCCGAGCGCTGGGACAGCACCAAGAAGCTCTGCCTGCGCGTCAAGCATAACGCAGCACCCCTGCAAGCCAACGAGGTCAACATCATCCGCAGGAAGTGCCAGCAGTTCGAGGTGCCTGCCCTGGGGCTTGGGGGCAAGCAAACAGCTTCTCGGCAGCTTCGGGAAGACCCTGCTGCTCTCCCCGGCTGCCAGCTCCTGGCTGCCCCTCCTGAGCCCCGTCATCCCCGCGCAGGTCCGGCAGCACACCTTCCGGGAGAGGTTCCGGGAAAAAGCCCCTTTTTCGTACACTGACCGAGATCCCTACAAGTCTTTGAACAAGGTAAGGAAGGGGAGGATGCCAGGGCCACCACTGTCCCCACTGGCCCTGCCTGGCCTCCCCTGGCCCTGTGCACAAGATGCTGCTACACAGGGGGGCTGGGGAGGGACAGCTGCTCTGGCTCCTGCTCTGGCTCCAGAACTGGCTCCCAGCCTGATGGGGAGGGTCTGGCCCTGCGGCAGCGACTCTCCTGTCCCCATTGCACTGCAGTGGGGATGGAGCCATCGCTGGGGTAGGAGACGGTCCCTGGCACACGTTTCCTGGCTGAGTCCTTTTCTTTCTCTCCGGCCAGCAACAGAAGAGCATCGCCGCTATGGAGAGCGACATGGCAGCCCTGTCCAAGTCAGCCGGGCTGTTCGAAGTGTCAGTGCCAGAATATAAACAGCTCAAAGCATGCCACAGGGAGGTGCGCTTGCTGAAGGAGCTCTGGGACATGATCGTCCTGGTACGTGTCATGGTCTGTGAGCCAGCATGACGGGAAGGGCAGGAGGAGGCAGGAGCACGGGGATGTGCAGAACAGGCTTCTGGAATGTGCTGGGCTGGTCCTCACAGTTTTGAAGTTCCTGAGGCTGTGACGAGCTGCCCAGCATCTGCAGACGGTGGCTGCTGGTAGCTGTCTGCAGTCCAGTGCAGTGACTGGGAGCCCTGGGCTTGGTGCTGGCCCCTGCACAGCCCGTGATGCCCAATGCTGCCTCCAGGCAAGGGCTTGACAGCAGACTGCTGCTGGCAGGCACGAGCACCCGGCATGGGCACCCTGCACCAGCTGGGCATTGCCAGCCAAAGGTACAATGTTGTTGTAGCTCCTTCGAGAGTCTCACTACCATGAGAGGTGGGATGACACACGGGGCTGGTTGTCACAGCGTTAGAGCAGGTCTGCTGGTGCGGGGGCTGCGCACCCCAACAGGGGTGCATTGCGCGTGCAGGTGCTGGGTGTGTTGCTCTTCATCCTGGGCAGGAATGCTCCTGCTAATTACATGTCCTGTGAAAGTGTATTCCCAAATTCAGGTTAACACGAACATTGACGACTGGAAGACCACCAGGTGGAAGGATATCAATGTTGAGCAGATGGATATCGATTGTAAGAAATTTGCTAAAGACATTCGGAGCTTGGATAAGGAGATGAGAAGCTGGGATGCGTTCACAGGGCTGGACAACAGCGTGAAGAACATGATAACGTCCCTGCGTGCCATGAACGAGCTGCAGAACCCTGCCATCAGGGACCGGCACTGGCAGGAGCTCATGCAGGCAACAAAGGTATTCCCAGCCCTCCCGCCCTTCCCTGGCTCCAACCCCCGGCCTGGGAGGCTCCTGAGATTTGCATCCATCAGGGGAAGCATGCAATCTGTTTTAAAAGCTGGCCATACACAAATATTTGCGTAGGGTCTTTAAACGTGGGTGTTAATGAGCTCGTTTGGGTGAGCTGCTGGGCTCCCTCTCCACAGAGGGGAGTCCATGCCCCGACAATGCCTGTTTTGCTCCAGGTGAACTTCACCATGTCCGAGGATACAACCCTTGCAGATCTGCTGCAGCTGAACCTGCACAAGTTCGAGGATGAGGTTCACGGCATAGTGGACAAAGCCATGAAAGAGTCAGGGATGGAGAAGGTAAACGGGGCTTGGCTCCTGCCCTGCTTTGCTGAGAGCCCTGTTCCAATGCAGCTCTGTGGCTGTTAGCGCTCGTGTTCCTGCTCCTGGGGACTGGAGTCCACCCAGTGTGTGGCACTCATGTTGCTCATGCCCCGGAGGAGATGTTCCTGTCACTGCTTTGCCTTTCCACAGCATCTGGGACTTGGCGCCACAGAGTCCAGCTCATTTTTCATGCCCCGTCTGCAGGTGCTGAATGCCCTGGATGCTACCTGGGCAACAATGAGGTTCGAGCACGAGCCCCACACCAGGACTGGAATCATGCTGCTCAAGTCGGATGAGGTGCTCATCGAGACGCTGGAGGACAACCAAGTGCAGCTGCAGAACCTGATGACCTCCAAGTACCTAGCCTTCTTCCTTCAGGAGGTGTCAGGCTGGCAGCAGAAGCTGTCAACCACTGACTCTGTTATCAGCATCTGGTTTGAGGTGCAGAGGACATGGAGTCACCTGGAAAGCATCTTCATCGGCTCCGAAGACATCCGCAGTCAACTGCCGGAGGACTCGAAGCATTTTGATGCTATCGATCAAGATTTCAAAGTGCGAAGCCTGTCCCACACTGGGGCCCAAGAGCTTGCTGCTGGCTCAGGTAGAGCTGAAGCATTTTTCCTCTTGCAGGAATTAATGGCCGATGCGGTAAAAACTCCCAATGTGATTGAAGCTACAAACAAGCCTGGTCTCTATGACAAGCTAGAAGCATTGCAGAAAAGGTGAGGTTTGTGTTGTCCTGATGAAGCGTTACGGAGAGGCCTCCACCAGCTGGTCTAGGGCCAAAGGAGGAGTTTGATTTCTCCAAAGTGGTGTCTGTTTCAACATGACAAGGACTTAGCAAAGAGTGAAAACTAATATGTGAGGGGGTTTAACTGCAGGTTTTTTTCCTTTGTTTCTGTTAGATTGGTGCTCTGTGAGAAGGCTTTGGCTGAATACCTCGAGACAAAAAGACTGGCTTTTCCCAGATTCTACTTTGTTTCCTCTGCAGACCTGCTTGATATTTTGTCTAATGGGAATGAGCCAGCTGAGGTATGGGTTGTGTATAAAGCATGGAGGCAAGTCCTGTGCCTCTTGCATGCTAACTTGTTATAGCAGTTTTAAAATATTTTTCATCTGAATGGACAGAACACCATCCCTAGTACCCCCCCTTCTCAGGGATGCAGCACCCTGAGAGCCGTGCATGATTTAATCCAAGTGGTGATTACACCTCTGGATGGGACCATGGAACAGCGGTCCCTGACCTCTGCCGTGCCTCTGTTCTCAGGTGTCCCATCATCTCCCGAAGCTGTTCGACAGTCTGGCTAAACTGAAGTTCAAGATGAGTCCGGACAAAAAGCCCCTGAAGGTTGGCCTGGGGATGTTCAGTAGGGACGAGGAGTACGTGCCCCTCGACGCAGACTGTGACTTGTCTGGCCAGGTCAGCTGAGCTTCATGGAGCCTCCGCTTGCAGGGTGGGCAGGTTCAGGACGGGGATGAGCCTTTTGCTTGCTGTGCACTAACAGCCTGGCAGCAGTTTTAAAATGCAATCACAAAGCCTTTCAGTCAAAAAAAAAAAAAACAAAAAACCAAAAATGGAATCTGCATTATGGGTGTAGAACAGCGCTGCGGCAGTATCAGCATCATATAAACCCACTCCAGGCTCGCAGCCCCTCAGGCAGTCGCAGTGTGTTTTTCCTCTCTTTGTTGTTCACCCTCAGACCATGCACCATAAACTGCCATGGGAAGCGCCCTGCGGGGCCACGTACCGGGGTCTTTCACGCAGCTTGTTACGACGCGCAGGGAGAAGCTTGCCACGCAGAGCAGCAGGGAGCCGCTTGCACGCTGCCAAGGGGTCGTGCAGCCAGACTGGACACAGGCTAGGAACTGCACACTCAGGGTTTGCTGGATGTGGCCCTCTAGGTCGAGGTTTGGCTGAACCGAGTGCTGGCGAGCATGCGCTCCACCCTGCGGTGCCTGATCCCCGAGGCCGTGGTGACCTACGAGGAGAAGCCGCGGGAGCAGTGGGTGTTCGACTACCCGGCACAGGTGGGAGCTGCCGTGCAGGGCCAGGCTGGCTGGTGGCTCCGGGAGCCAAGGTCCGAGAGGAGGAGCAAGCAGAGAGCCCGGGGAGGTGCAAGCGCCTGCCCTGAGCCTTCGCGGGCAAGGTGTATTTCCCTTTATGGCCACGTTTTGTCCCTGTGGTTTGCTGCAGGTTGCTCTGACGTGCACCCAGATCTGGTGGACCACAGAAGTCGGCATTGCCTTTTCAAGGCTGGAGGAAGGCTATGAGAACGCAATGAGGGATTACAACAAAAAGCAGGTTGGCATCCCTTGGGCCTGACCTCGAGCTGTCCTGCAGCCCCTCTCTGTTCTGAAGAGGCGAAGTTCAGTCCAGGGGGTCACACGGAGATGGGCAAAGTATGATGTCATTCTTCTGTTCATCATGTCTTTCCTTCCTCAGATTGCTCAGCTAAATGCACTAATTTCACTACTCATTGGAAACCTAACTGCCAGAGACAGGATGAAGATCATGACAATCTGTACCATTGATGTCCACGCCAGGGATGTTGTGGCCAAAATGATCCTTGCAAAGGTATTCATTACAAGAGGGTATTTTTACTGCTTTGTTTCTTGGCACTTCTGAGCACAGTTTTTCCTGTTATTTTATTACTTTCCAATAATTTCAAAGTATCCTGATTGTTTGAGGAAACCACACATGAGGTGTTAGGGGTGCACGGGAGCTGGGGAGGTGACAGCATGGCTGGGATCAGATAAGACCAGGCTGGATCTTGTGCAACACCAGATCAAGGAGCAGTTTTGCTTGTTCCTGCCACGCTCGGTGGGAGCCGGGACCCTTGGTGCAGGGCTGGGCACTGAGTCGGCGGGCCTGGGGCAGGCTGGGCCACGTGGAGGGATGGTCCTCACCCACCCGAGCATTGCACTGGGACCTGTTTGCACGCTCTCCTCGTGTATGGAGGTGACAAACGGTCCTGACGTGTGTTTGGGAGCTTGCTATGCCCGTGGGTCAGAGTGGGCAGCACCGGCGCTTGCCTGCCCTCCACAACTGGCTGCTCTGCAGGTGGAGAGTGCCCAGGCGTTCACCTGGCAGTCACAGCTCCGGCACCGCTGGGACGAGGGGAGGAGGCACTGCTATGCCAACATCTGCGACGCTCAGCTCCAGTACTCCTACGAGTACCTGGGCAACACCCCCCGGCTGGTCATCACCCCTCTGACGGATCGGTAAGGGCTCGGCTCCCCGCACCTCCCGCTGCCCACGCCAATGACGCGGGCTCCATGGCTGTGCCACGCTGCTGGCACTCCTCAGCCCTGACATCCTCCCCTCCACAGGTGCTACATCACCTTGACACAGTCCCTCCACCTCTTCATGGGGGGGGCCCCCGCTGGCCCTGCGGGCACTGGGAAGACGGAGACCACCAAGGACCTGGGCCGGGCAGTGGGCATGATGGTCTATGTCTTCAACTGCTCCGAGCAGATGGACTACAAGGTAGGGTGTAGGTGAGCAGGATGGCGACACCGAGGCAAAAGCCATGGAGTGTCCAGCAAGACAAGGGGGGACCCTCTTTTGGGAGGCACTGCTGCAGCCTGCAGGCCCTGTGTTTGGCTGCAGCATCCATCGCCAATGCCCTAAAGCTGCTCTCCTCTCCCCGGCTTGACAGCCAGTGAGAAACATGTGGGTCCAGCAGCAGTCCCTGGTGCCATCCTGCACCACTCACTCCCACCACTGCTCCAGCCAGCTCGTGTCCCTGGAAGCCCGTGGGAGCCCAGGGGGGTTGTAACACTGTGGGGCATTTCCCTAGGGAACAGCACAAACCATAAAAGCAAGAGCAGCTCCCAGCATTTCAGCTTTCTTAACAAATCCCCACATTGCAGCCTCCATGCAAAAGCTTGGTGTCTGAAGCCCACCTCTGGTGCTTTCTCTCCAGTCCTGCGGCAATATCTACAAGGGGCTTGCTCAGACCGGTGCCTGGGGCTGTTTTGACGAATTCAATCGCATTTCAGTGGAGGTTTTGTCTGTGATTGCAGTGCAGGTACATGCTCTCCATACAAACCAGCAGCAGTGTGGTGCCATAGGGACTGGAAGAGATTTTCCAGTTCATGTACTGAATGTTGTCAGAGTTAAACCTGGCTTTCAGAGGGATGGTTTGCTGTTGTTATTTCCACTGTGTCATGTTGGGACACAAATGGAGGGGAAGCGCAGCAGTACAGGGGCTTTGGGCATGTTTAAGATTGCACAGCCCATCTGTGTCCCACCCCGGTGGCCTGTCACACACACACACACACACACACACCCCGCCGGGCTCTGCCATAGCCCGGGGCCAAGGCGTCGTGATGCCTGGCAAGAAGCTGATTCAAGGCCAGCTCTCCTGAGCCAGGGGATTGCTATGCTGCCGTGGCTTGGGCAAGCTCTCAGTGTTGTTTCTAGCATTGCTGATGGCACAGCCGAATCTCCAGGCTCGCTTTCCGTGGGTGGCGGTGAGGGTGAGCCGGGGGCGCAGGGCAGGGAGCCGCGGGGCCGCTGGCACTGACACATCCACTCGCCTGACAGGTGAAATGTGTTCAAGATGCAATTCGTGCCAAGAAGAAAACATTCAATTTCCTTGGAGAGACGATCGCTCTGGTCCCATCGGTTGGGCTGTTCATAACCATGAACCCTGGCTACGCAGGACGGACAGAACTGCCTGAAAACTTAAAAGCTCTGTTCAGGTACCTGTAGGCAGATGGGTCAGTGTATAACTGGCAGTCCTTACAGCATTTACCTCTGCAGTAATACTCATGTGCTACATCCATAATGTGATCTAAGCCTTTGCTAGTGCAAATGAGGATATTTGTGTGTACTGGCGGCTGTTGTGTCAGGGAGACCTTGGCACTGAGATGGTCAGAAGCTGAGAGAGCTGGGCTGCTCAGCCTGAGGAAGAGGATGCTTGGGGTGTCTAATTGCCACCTTCAGCTAAAAATCTGACTGAGAATAAGAAAAAAAGGGTCAAGCGCTGGAAGGGATGGCCCAGGCATGCTGTGGGATCTCTGTCCTTGGAGGAACTTGAATGGTGACTGCAGAGGGCCAAGGGTGACCTGATGCAGCTGTGACATGAGCCCTGCCTGGAGCAGGAGGCTGGACAAGAGACCTCCAGAGACCCCAGCCAGTGTAAATTACTGCCCGGTTCTCTGATGCTAACGACAGCCAGGAATGATTTATACTAGAAACTTGAGTGCAAATTCTTGCTGGCTGTGGGAGGGCGAGGGGCTTGTGGATGTCCATGCACAGCCCTGCTAACCTGCTGCTGCTCTTCTCCAGACCCTGTGCCATGGTGGTCCCTGATTTTGAACTGATCTGTGAAATCATGCTTGTTGCAGAAGGTTTTATTGAAGCTAAGCTTCTAGCAAGAAAGTTCATTACGCTGTATACACTCTGCAAAGAATTACTGTCTAAACAGGTAATTTAACAATATTGCATGGCTCTTTAAGATTAAAGAGTTAATTTGAATTTCAAACCTGATGATGGATAGTTTAAAAATTTCTCAGCTGGTAGTAATGTGCTGATTTGCGTTCTGCACAGTTCAGGTCTATGGCTGGACAAATTCCACTTCCACACTGGTGCATCATGTGGCATATTTCTGCCTTCTGGAAGAAATCAAGAAGTCCAAAAATAGAATAGAATAGAATATAGCCAGCTGAGAGCATCCAGATATTATTCATCTCAGCAGAAGTGATTTAGGAAGCAAGCCAGACTGCCGTTCACGTCGTGGCAGACTGGGCCTTGTCTTGTACATAAGCTTCCTTTAAGTCCAGTCTGCTGGACACTGCATGGATAACCTCGCGGTGGGGCGATGGGCAGGGTGTTCCTCTGTAATGTTGTTTAAAGCAGTTCTCTCTCACCAAAGTGAAATTGTAATACTTTGCTGCCTGTTGCCAGGACCATTATGACTGGGGTCTGCGGGCTATCAAGTCTGTGCTGGTGGTAGCGGGCTCCTTGAAGAGAGGGGATCCCGGCCGTGCCGAGGACCAAGTTCTGATGAGAGCTTTACGAGACTTCAACATCCCCAAGATTGTGACAGATGACTTGCCTGTCTTCATGGGGCTAATTGGGGACCTCTTCCCAGCGCTGGACGTCCCCAGGAAGAGGGACCTCAACTTTGAGAAGGTACAAGCCCTGGCGCAGTACCAGCACCACAGACATCCCAGCCCTGGCTGGGTCCAGAGGCTGAAGGTCCATTCAGCACTTCTGGGGGCAGCTGGCTCGTCTCTGGAGGTCTTGCCAAGGTGGTGATGGCTGCCTGTGGTCAGCGCCTGCTCTCCTTCCCAGATCATTAAGCAGTCCATGCTGGAGCTGAAGCTGCAGGCAGAGGACAGCTTCGTGCTAAAGGTGGTGCAGCTCGAGGAACTGCTGCAAGTGAGACACTCCGTCTTTGTCATCGGCAATGCCGGCTGCGGCAAGTCCCAGGTAGCGGCCAAACCATCCCTCCTGCCCCAGCTAAGCACATCCCACAGCTTCCCTGGTCCGTGCAGACCCCTGGCTGCAGCAGCAGCAGTGTCTGGGTAGAGGATGGCAGCACGGCCAGTGTCCGTGGCCATGCCAGGCCCTCCAGCACCACACGTGCCAGGCTCAGCCCATGGAGCAGAGCAGGTTTGGGATGGGGCTGTCCCTGCACCAGCTGGCATGGTTCAGGGACTGCTCAGGACACCCCTGGGGAGGGCAGGGACGAGGCAGGGGCACACTCTCGTGATATTCTGCGTGCTGCAGTGCCGGCAGGACGGTGCTGGCTGGTGGAGCTCTGGGCTCTCACAACATCCCAGCCAGGAGCTGGCTCTGCAGAGGGAGGTCCAGAGCCTTCCCAGCAGCTATCCAGGCCTGGGTGCTCCACAGCAGGTGGGAGCAAGGCTCTGTGCCCCCAGCTGCAGGCAAAGGCTGCTAAAGGCTGCAGGCACCCTCGTAGGAACAGCGGCCACAGCTGCATGGTTCCCCTCTCCGCAGGTGCTGAGGTCGCTCAACAAGACGTACCAAAACATGAAGCGGAAGCCGGTCACTGTGGACCTCGACCCAAAGGCTGTGACCTGCGATGAGCTGTTTGGGGTTATTCATCCATCCACACGAGAGTGGAAGGATGGTGAGACACCAACACTTGTGGCCACCTGAGCGGTCACTTACCCCAGGTGGGACCTGGCACAAACCATCCTTCCGCAGCTGCTGGTGCATAGGCAACTATCTTCATAAAATGTGAACCTATAAACGATTTGTGATGCAGTGATGGGAATAGGAAGACCTTTCCCTGGGGCTTTTTACTGGAGTGTGAGGGAGGAGGAATGTGTTTCAAGGAAGCACCCAGTCCTGCATGTCCCTCAGCAAACATGCCATGCGTGGAAAGAGCTGCAAAGGACAAACCTATGTGTCTCTCTATGGGGCAGGTCTGTTTTCTTCAACGATGCGTGACCTGGCTAACATCACACATAAGGGGCCCAAGTGGATTATCCTCGATGGAGACATTGACCCCATGTGGATCGAGTCCCTGAACACGGTCATGGATGACAATAAGGTTGGTGCTATCACGCTCTGGGAGCTTTGCTCGCTCATTAACTCGGGGTAATCAGCTTGTGTTCATGCCTAGGACCCCAAGATCAGGGCATCCCCCGTAACAGGCTGCTTCTTCCAGGTTCTCACCTTGGCCAGCAATGAGCGCATCCCCCTCAACCCCACCATGCGGCTCCTCTTCGAGATCAGCCACCTGCGGACTGCCACACCAGCAACTGTGTCCCGGGCAGGAATCCTCTACATCAACCCCACGGACCTGGGCTGGAACCCGTGAGCCTGGGGAGGGAGATGGGACGAGATGGGATGGGACGAGATGGGATGAGATGAGACGGGGTGGGGTGGGGTGGGGTGGGATGGGATGCGACGAGATGGGTGCTGGCCCCCCACGTGCTCACCTGCAGCCCTGATCTTCTCTCCCACAGCATTGTGACCAGCTGGATCGAGATGAGGACGGTGCAGTCCGAGAAGGCCAATTTGATGATCCTCTTCGACAAGTACCTGCCGGTGTGCCTAGAGAAGCTCAAGTCTGGATTCAAGAAGATCACCCCCGTCCCTGAGGTCACGGTGATACAGACAGTGCTGTACCTGCTGGATTGCCTCCTGATGCCACAGACCACCCCACCGGACTCCCCCCGGGAGCTCTACGAGCTCTACTTCATCTTTGCTTGCATCTGGGCCTTTGGAGGGGCCATGTTCCAGGACCAGGTACGGCCGCCTGCCCACGCCTGCCCGCTGGCCAGAGCATCCTGCCCAGCTTCATCCCTCAGCTGCATCCCTTTGGAAAATACTAAAGCAACAACATTGGACAGTTTCTCAGTTTTTCTGTTTGGTTCCTCCCAGCTTGTGGATTACCGCCTGGAGTTCAGCAAGTGGTGGGTGAACGAGTTTAAAACTATCAAGTTTCCTTCTCAGGGGACAATTTTTGACTATTACATTGATCCAGAAACAAAGAAATTCATGCTCTGGACTGAAAAAGTGCCAAAATTTCAACTCGATCCTGAAGTCCCTTTACAGGTATTTCCCACAAGCTCTCTGTGTTTGTGTGTTTTAATTGTTTATTACTCCATGGTCTTCCCCCAAGCAATGCTGTGCAAGACCCCGCACTTGGAGCAGCACAGGGATTCGGGCTGGCTCTGCCATGCCGCCCTGTGGGCTGGTGACACCCAGCAAACCCCGTGGGTTTCTGTGGTTCTGCTTTACTCTGCGGAAACCTCAGTGAGACCTGCAAGTTGCAACTCTTCTTTTTTAATTTCAGATTAACATGTGGCTTTATAGATTCTCATGAAACAACTATTGCCTAAATGCAAAACTGTACTTTAATACTTTATTTGCATGTCTTTTGAAATGCTCTCCTGAGGGAGGGGGTTTGTGTCAAAGATGTCAGGGAAAGGCAGAGGTGCTGCAGCTGAATTTGGCCCATGCATTGGCTGAACAAAGACACTGGGGACGGTTTCAGGAACCATGCTGTGTTGTTCTGGTTTAACAACTCATTTTTCTGACAGCTCCTATTTTTGGTCAGAAAATGTTGAGAATAACTAAGCACCTGAGACTTTTTGCTTTAGAGAGGAACTGGGTTTGTACGGAGAGAGAGCACCTTCCATTAGACAAGCTGGCATTGCCGGGAGAACCAGGCAAGGCTACCGGCACGCTGCCTGCTGCTCTAATAGAAGATCCCACCTCTGCGTGCAAACGTTGACTCCAGCAGCAAGAGGGTAGCTCCGGGGATTGACGGTACGATTTCCCCAGGCCTCCATGGTGCACACGACAGAGACCATTCGCATTCGCTACTTCATGGACCTGCTGATGGAGAAGCAGAGGCCAGTGATGCTAGTGGGGAATGCGGGGACAGGAAAATCGGTCCTGATGCGGGACAAGCTTGAAGCGCTCAGTGTGGATGAATACCTCGTGCAGTCCGTGCCCTTTAATTTCTACACCACCTCGGCCATGCTGCAGGGTAAGGATGGCCTGAGCTGGCAGCTGACCCCACACCGGGCTGTGCCACATGGCCCTGCAGCACTGCCCCACTGCTTACCTGCTCTTCTTGTTGCAGCTGTCCTTGAGAAGCCCCTGGAGAAGAAATCGGGGAGGAACTATGGCCCGCCTGGGACCAGGAGGCTTATCTACTTCATCGACGACATGAACATGCCAGAGGTGGACAAATACGGCACCGTGGCACCGCACACGCTCATCCGGCAGCACATGGACCATGGTCACTGGTGGGTGCCCGGCCAGCAGCCCCCACCATGCGGCCTCAATGACGCTCTGCCCAGCAAACCTGTGCTGTGCTGGCACCTCTGCCATCGCGGTGCCCGACCCCAGCTGTGCCCTGCCCATACTGCCTCCTGCGCCACGCTGCCAGTGGAGCTGAGCTGCTTGTTCCCCCCAGCCCGCTCATTCCCAGAGCTGTGGGGAAGGCTTTGGCAGAGTAATGGGAAAACTCTCTGCTGATGACTCCAAACTCCGTCCAAAGCAAACAGCCCCACTGCCAGCACCGGCGGGGGAAGCCCCAGCAGGGGATCCCCATGCCTGGCAGTGCAGCACACGGTGCAGGCGGCAGGGAGGGCTCGCTCGGGAATGGGGGAAGAGGTGACGAGTACGTGCTGCTGGGGGGGGGGTTTGGGGCCAGGTGTGGCTGTGGGGCATGGGAAGGGCCCCACATAGCATTACCAAGAGTGGTGCCGGGCTTTTCCAAGCATCAGGGAAATGGGGATCCCTGCTCCCATATCCCCTCCGATGGACATTCATGGGGCCAGTGGGGCACAGCCCAACTGGAGGAACCCGTCCCTGGGGAAAGCATCACGGTGCCGGTCCCTGCACAGGTACGACAGGAACAAACTGACCCTGAAGGACATTCACAACTGCCAGTACGTGGCCTGCATGAACCCGACTGCAGGATCCTTTACCATCGACTCCAGGCTGCAGGTACGCAGGACCTGCAGGGCTGGGGGCTGTGCCCCACCGGGTTTGCTCTCCTGGGACCAGAGCCCGGAGTAGGTGGGATGGGGTGGGGGACCTCGCGGTGCTGGCTGGCTGCATCAGCTCCTGGGGGCAAAGCTCCCGCCTGAATTTTTGCCCCTTGCTGCAGCGCCACTTCTGCGTCTTCGCCGTGAGCTTTCCTGGCCAGGAGGCTCTGCTGACCGTGTACAGCACCATCCTCGCACAGCACCTGGACCTGCAGAGGATGCCACTGGCTGTCCAGAAGCTGCAGCCCCAGCTGGTAGCAGCAGCGCTGGGTGAGCCCCTGCCACGCCGGGGGGTGGGAAGGCGGCATGCACCGGCATTGGCCCCCGGGGAAAGCACCTGCACCCACCGGCACCGGGAAACCCAACCACATCACAACTGGCCAGTGCCCTGGGAGCCCCGCGCCACACCTCCACATCACGGCACTGGGCAAATGAAACCTCAGTTCCTCCTTTTCTCCTGTTCGCATTCAAAACACAGCATCATGTCCCTAGAAATTGTCAGACTAAATAAAACCTCAGGCTTGTCCTATGGAAGGGAGAGCGAGCCAGGCTCAGGGATCCCACTGGAGGCTGCAGTGGTTTCTGGGCACCTGCCCACCCGCTTACCTCTGTTTCCTGCCAACAGCCCTCCATCAGAAGGTCTCCTCCACCTTCTTGCCAACAGCCATCAAGTTCCACTACCTCTTCAACCTCCGGGACCTCTCCAACATATTCCAGGTAGTGGGAGGGCTGTTTCCTCTAAAGCGCCTGTATTCCTTTCTTTCCTTCATCATGCATCCTTGCAGTGCACCATGTCCCTGAAAAGTACCATGACCTCTTCCCAAAGCCCGCCTTTAAACTCAGCTCTGAGTAGCAGTAAAATAACCCCCGAGGACTGAGGGATTTGCATGTTTGTCAGGGTCTGTTGTTCTCCACCCCCGAATGCCTGAAAAGTCCCATGGACTTGGTGCGTCTCTGGCTCCATGAAGCTGAGAGGGTGTATGGAGACAAGCTTGTCGATGAAAGGGATCAAAAAGCCTTTGGGAAGATGCTGGTGGACACCTGCAAAAAGTTCTTCGATGTAAGTTGTGCTGGAAAATAAGGGAGTGCCCCAGCCTAGTGGGACTGTGCTGCCAGGCTGAGCTCCCCAGCGCGGGCTTGGCAGTGGCACAGGTAGCGGTACCCCACGGCTGAGCCCCACATCTGCCGTTGCCTCTCCCAGGAACTTGGCGAAGACCTGGTGTTCGCCAAGCCCAACATCTACTGCCACTTCGCCCAGGGCATGGGGGAGCCCAAGTACCTGCCAGTGCCGACCTGGCCGGCTCTGAACAAGCTGCTGGGGGAAGCCTTGGACAGCTACAACGAGGTGAACGCAGCAATGAGCCTGGTGAGTGCCCTGCTGCAGGCAGCTCCGCACCGAGGCAGCGCTTGCACCGCAGAGATGCAGCTGCGGCATCGCTCTCGCTCAGTTTGTAAATTATGGGGCGTTCACTGCTTTTCCTGCTGTGATTCAGAATATCAAACCTTCCCCTCCTGTTTTCTTCAGGTGCTCTTTGAAGATGCAGTGTCTCATATTTGCAGAATTAGTCGGATCTTAGAGTCTCCCTGGGGCAACGCACTGCTGGTGGGGGTAGGAGGCAGCGGCAAGCAGAGTCTGGCACGTCTGGCAGCATACATCAGCAATCTCGATGTGTTTCAGATTACGTTGAGGAAAGGCTACAGCATCCCAGACCTGAAGGTGAGAGGAACTTTCCTCCCGGTCTCCCAGGCCAGCGCTGCCTGCTCGCAGGGGGGATCCTGCAAATGCGGAGCGGTGCCAAGCCCGGCGGTGGCTCTGGTGCCTGGGGTGGGCGCATGGGGCTCTGCTCTCCTCTTGTCGCTGTATCTGTGCACTGTGTGATGGTCTCAAAGGTGCTTTCTGAACACCCACGAGTCCTGCTCCGAGGGGCCGCAGAGTTTCCCTGGCCAGGGACGGGCAGGAGCCGATCGTGAGGGCAGGTGCTGTGCAGGCAGCCCTGGGAGCTGGCCCTGTCCCCGAGCAGAGCAGCCGGCGCCCGGCACCTTCCCAAAGGCACCTTCCCGGCTTCCCAGGGTGGCCCAGGTGTGCCAGGCTGCACTGAACCAGTCACTGCAGAGAACAGCTGGGTGGGGCTGAAAAGAAGGGGGTTGATGGGTTTTCTCTCCCCTGTCCCAGCTGGACCTCGCCTCCCAGTACATCAAGGCAGCCGTGAAGAACACCCCTACTGTGTTCCTGATGACAGACTCCCACGTTGCTGAAGAATCATTCCTGGTCCTAATCAATGACTTCTTGGCATCCGGGGAGGTGCCGGGGCTCTTTCAGGATGACGACCTGGAAAACATTATCAGTGCCATGAGGCCCCAAGTGAAGTTCCTTGGATTGCAAGATACAAGGGAAAACTGCTGGAAATTATTTATAGAAAAAGTCAGGCGTCAGTTAAAGGTGGGTGTTCATTCAGGAGGGGTTTTTGTCAGTGCTCCTGACTTGCCTAATCCAAAACCTATTTGCAGACAACACACAGAAAACCATGGTTTCATTACATGGAGATAGGTTTGGGTGAAAGATGTTTTCAAAGGCTGCCCAGTCAATGGTGCACCCCCAGCCCCAGGGTGCAGCTCTTCACACTCATGTATTTACCTGCCTTGGGGCAGAAGGGGTGAGCAGCCTCCATGGCCATGTGCCAGCACCAGGCTGTGCTGGGCACTCACAGGGATGCCAATGTGGGCACGGTGCTCGGCTACTGGCCGCAGCCACCAAAGTGGGATTCAGTGCCGGCTCTGACCCCACTGAGAGGCACAGGGTACACAATCACAGACCATCTCCCGCATACTGGGAAGGGGAATTAATAGGAGGGAGGCAAAGTCCTTATCTCAAGCAGAAGAGTTTGCAGCGATGCAGAGCCCACAGCGATGCTCCTGCTGCCTCACGCGCGAGCTCGGCCCATGGCAGCAGGGATGCCCCACTCAGCAGCAGTGGTCTGCCCCAGGTCATCCTCTGCTTCTCCCCCGTGGGCTCAACCCTGCGAGTGCGGGCGAGGAGGTTCCCTGCCGTGGTCAACTGCACAGCCATCGACTGGTTCCACGAGTGGCCGGAGGATGCGCTTGTGTCTGTCAGCAGCAGGTTCCTGGAGGAAACAGGAGACATTGAGGTGAGTTGGGACCCCGGGTTGGTGCACGCCGTGCCTGTGCACAGCCCTCTGTCCTGGGGGGCTGGGGAAACTGGGCTGCTTTGGGGAATGACCTGTACCTCTGCTACTCTCCGTGTTGCAACATTCCAACAGGATGGGGGCCTGGCATGACCCAGGGGTACTGGGGGCAGCAAGCTGGGGATGGGGTCTTGAGGTAAGCTCACAGCCGGCTCCAGGGTCAGAGCCTGCAGCCCCACAGTGTGTGGGTGGGGACAAACCTTTCCTCGTTTCCCTTTTGTCCTTAAAACACCACCACAAATAACAGCCTGGAAACAGCAGCTTTTCCCCAGTGCAGCCCAAGTTAGCTTGAGGGATTAGAGACAGGAAACCAGAGCTGGGCTTAAGAACCAGCATTGTCAGTGCTGTGATCACCTACATTTCTCAGCCATGCGTTGTGCTGTTTAACGAAAAGCAGCGCTTTGCCTCCCAGCCTCTGCAGCTGGATGTGGAACCAACACTGCAGGAAGGCTCAGTTCTACCCCAGCATTTCACTGCATCCACACAGCACAGCGGCTCACTGTCTCTGCTCCTGGCAGAGCATCTCACTGTCTGTGTTCCTGGTGCAGCCCAAGGTCAAGCTCTCCATCAGCCAGTTCATGTCCTATGTCCACATGAGCGTTAAGGAGATGTCCAAGACCTACCTGGCCGTGGAGAGACGCTATAATTACACCACGCCAAAGACCTTCCTGGAGCAGATAAACCTCTACAAAAACCTGCTGTCAAAAAAAAGGAGTGAGCTCACAGCCAAAATCGAGAGGCTGGAGAAGGGGCTGACAAAGCTGCAGAGCACAACATCACAGGTGCCTACCCACAGCATCACTTATGCATCGCACCTGCTGGGGGTCCTACGTGCGGTGGGGGACGAGGGGAGGCATGTCCCCGCAGGGCTGTCACAGTGGCCACGAGGTCCCTGAGCTATACCGAGCCACCGCTGTAAGGCCAGGCAGGGCTTAGCAGGATCAGCCCTCCGATCCTCTCTGTTTCTCCCCCCATCAAGGTGGATGACCTGAAAGCCAAGCTGGCAGTCCAGGAGGCAGAGCTGAAGCAGAAGAACGAGGATGCAGATAAATTGATCCACGTGGTGGGTGTCGAGACAGAGAAGGTCAGCAAGGAGAAAGCCATTGCTGATGAGGAGGAGCTAAAGGTCCAGGCCATCAACACGGTGCGTGGTGCTGAGCTGGTGCCCACCGGGCTAGGGTCCAACACGGGACGGGGCAATGTGAGCTCTGTCAGCTCTGGCCACTCACCCTGTCCTGTCCCCTCGCCTCCCCAGAACGTGGCCGAGAAGCAGCGAGCCTGTGAGACGGACCTGGCAAAAGCGGAGCCAGCACTCGTAGCTGCCCAGGAGGCCCTCAACACGCTCAACAAGGTGGGCAACCCCTCAGTGGGAAGTGGGTCCCCAGCTGGTGCCAGTGTCCCCGCACCAGGGCGATGCTCAGTGGCCCTGCGGTCCCTTCCCAGAACAACCTGACAGAGCTGAAGTCCTTCGGGTCCCCGCCGCAAGCAGTGGTGAACGTGACAGCAGCTGTGATGGTTCTGACGGCCCCCAAGGGCAAGATACCAAAGGATAAGAGCTGGAAGGCAGCAAAAGTCATGATGGGAAAAGTAGACACTTTCCTTGATGCCTTAAAGAAGTTTGACAAGGAGCACATCCCTGAGGCCTGTCTTAAGGCGTTTCAGTGAGTCCATGGCTGGTTCCTGCCCCCTTCCCAGCCCCACACCACCGGGCTGCCCTGGGCAGGGCATCCAGGAGAGACCCTCACCCAGCGAGCACAGCAGGGTTTCAGGGGCAGGAGTGGGATCCAGGCGTTTGCTCTGCTCTCCCACCCTGCTGCCCATCCGCAGCCTGAGCTCTGGGAGGAGCGGGATGGGGCTGCCGGCAGCTGCGGCATGGTGTTGTAGTGCAGCGTGTTCTCCCATTCCAGGCCCTACCAGTCAGACCCCAGTTTTGATCCAGAGTTCATAATGTCGAAGTCAACAGCCGCTGCAGGTCTGTGCTCATGGTGCCTAAACATTGTTCGCTTCTACGAGGTGTTCTGCGAGGTGGAGCCCAAGAGGCAGGCGCTGGAGGAGGCCAACGCCGAGCTGGCAGAGGCACAAGAAAAACTCAGTCGCATTAAGAGCAAAATTGCTGTAAGTGGGTGCCCCCCTGCGCAGACCCCGGCCAGGGCCAGCTGCCGGAGCCAGCTGCTGTTTTCCTTGGCTGACACCCGCTGTGACCCCATCAGTAATTCAGCTGCGGGTCACAGCCAGAAGTCAAAAATGAGTGAGAAAGATTCTTATAATTCGTATAACCTGGAGCCCAGGTGCAAGAGCTGTGTCACCACCACAGGGGCTGTGACAAAGCTCCCTCGGGTCTGCAGAGCTCTCTCCTGGCCTGGCAGCTTACTGCAGCTGTGCTGCATGCAGGAGGTAACTGTAGATGTGTTGTCTTTTGAAGGACCTGAATGCCAATTTGGCAGCTCTCACTGCAGAATTTGAGAAAGCTACAGCTGAAAAAATCAAATGTCAGCAGGAGGCTGATGCAACCAACAGAGTCATCACGCTGGCAAACAGGTACCGTGCAAATACTGGCTCCAGAAGCGCTGGGACCGTCTGCTGCTCCCTGGCATTGCCTGGTGACAATGACACAGGGGTCATGGAAGCATCAGAGCCCCCCCCCATCCTCCCCAAATTAAAAAATCCCAAGTATTAATTGGGCCAGAAATTCGGGGGGGGATGCTGCAGAGCCATATGCCCTGGCTGAGGGCAGCCCACCACCTGAGCAGAGAGGGGTTAATCCCAAGGGTGTTTGGTGATGGCCACCCTGGGGCATCATGGCTGAGTGCCCCCCTCCCTCCTCGTCCTGTCCGTCCTCCCGTCCCCGTCCCGCACCCCCCCCCCCCCGCCCGCCCCCCCCGACCCCGAGCCCCGCTTCGCCCTGCCCCCCCCCCCGC